>NC_056748.1:593838206-594185706 GCF_019279795.1 Protopterus annectens
TCAAAGCCTAACAGTATTGAATAAATCCTTACCTAATCGACATGGATAAGTCCTTAAATAAAATAGGTTGTTGATCATTCCATTTTCTTTTGAGACTATTTAATAAAATTAAGTATGATACCAACTAAACCATTTATCATCATGAGCATTAGCCCAGACAAATTAAATTTATAGAAACATGCACATAAAAATCACTGAGAATTTTTATTCAAAGTAATTGTCATGACATTTGCAAACATATTTACTTATCTAATACACACTTTATTATAGTATACCTCCAGAATATGCACAAGAACCAGTTTTCCAAATTTAACAATTAGGAGTGAAAGTCTCAGTAGCCCCCATTGTATAGTCTTCCATGCCTTACATGACAGAATTCAGTGGTGATATGACAAAGTCAACTATCATAACACAAATTAACATTCCATTGCACCATTATTAATTAGGTAACTATGCCGAATAATAAATCACCTGCTATATCTTGCATTAATTAAAATACAAAGGGTTAGATTCCAAAGGATTTGATCTCAGTATAAATCTGCCCTGATTCAGAAGACATGCTCACAGTGTAAGTGACCTACTTTTGTGCAAGGCCCATCTATAAACAGGCATACACCAGACCTGCACTGAGCATGTTAGTATAATGACAGCAAGTCTTTTGGAATTGGGCCCTTTGTCTTTAATAACAGACAATTCCCTGTACCATTTGCTTATCACATAAGTAATTAAAATTAAATATTCTGTATCCCAAGTCACAATTCCCCTAATGTATGCAGAATGAAAGAAAAAATGCAATCCCAGCTACTACTCCTGAAAACTGATCCCTAATTAAATTAGCCATCCATTATGTTTTCTTAATTTTATGGTTAAAATAACTTTTTTTTTTTTTTTTGCTGTTGAGTATACTAGAAGGGTTGATGTTTTTTGCTGGCATGTTACAGTATTTTATTTTAAAATAACTGTAGGATGACATGAGTAGCCAGTAATATAAGAAATAATCTTGTCTGACTTTAGTCCTGAATATGTCATCCTATTTCATTTTTCTTATCCTTTTAGATAAACGTTACCTTTATAAGTTTCAATGATCAATAACAAATCCCTTAAAACTGATTTTACTTGCTTAGTGGAATTAACCCTTAGCTCCCACATGCCAGTGAAATAAAATAAGCTAATTTTCATGTTTGATGCATTTAAGCTTCACTGCAGCATGAACGAATAACTTCACTTTACATTTTAAGTATTTATAAGCTCAGAGCAAAAGGCACCTCGCAGCTATGATTTCATAATAACCTTTATCATGTTCTAAATTGTAAACAAGCCTATGTCATACTGCTTAAAGTGTAGCATCTTAATATGCTATTTATTAATATAACAGATGACTTGAGTGAAATCATATCCGAACAAAGTATTGCTTGCCTGCTTTATGGAAACAAATTTTTCTCATCCATTGCAAAAATTGGCCTTTTTAGAACTTGCTTACAAATGGCTTTGCTAACAAGTTGCAACTTTAATGTGGTACCCCTCAATAATCCTGTAGTTTCATGAGAAAGGCACATATACCTAGTAGGACAGAAATCAAAAATGGGTGAAGACCACTTACATTAAAGAGTATTTAAGTTAAATATACTGTGACATCTATTACTTTAAGACTAATCTGTTTTTAAAGCTTAACAACAGGTTCACTGATGCATTTCATCTTTTCAAGCAGTGCTTTTTATGGTCTAAATTTCTAAATGAACTTATGCAAAGTTTGTTGTGGGCATAATGTGTACATATAGATTTATGGAGTTAATATTGTTTTTGACCTGGATGAAGTATTTAGTGATTAACTTCCATTTTCCTGACCTACGTATCTTTTGTTGTTAAAGGTTCTTATGTTTAATTTTGCTATGGTTTGGTAGATGTGTTAGTGCTTTAAGGATATGTCACAGTATTGATATTTTTCTGAAAGAGAGCACTTAAAAAAAAAAGCTATGTGGTACATGTACATGTAACTAATGCAGTAGAACAATTATGTATTAATGAAGATATAAAGGTATAGCTAATACTGTAATTGCAGTGGTTTTGTTTGTATTAACTGGTTTTAGTATCACTAAAAATGTTATCTTTTTTTTGCTTTTTTAAAATGATTTGCCGTCATAAGTGCTGATTTTTATTGCCGCAAGTGGAATCATTGTGTAAAAATGTGCTTCTGAGCGACGCACCAAATAACTTATCGTATTTATAGATTTCACTTACTGTTTAAATAGACAAAGGTATGTGTGTAACAATTCCATGTTTTTATCCTTACCATTTATTAATTTGTACTTATTGCCATTTGTTTACTGGCTAATTTTATTCATTTTCAGTGGAGGCCTGGGGAGAAGAGAATAGAAAATACATAAACATAGGTGAAACCTGGCATCATATTACAATATATTGTTGGTATATAGATGAATTCAAATATTAATATGCATATAACATGTAGAATAATGTAAGCATATCATTAAAACAAGATACATACTTAGCATATAACATAGGAATGTGTCGACATGACATAAGTCCATGATTTCATTACTCACTCATAAAACAAATGAGTGGAAAAATTCAAACAGTACATAATGAAGAGGAGGGGAAGAGAGGCGAGAGTGAGGAAATATTTCTTAGAGGTAATAAGTGGAGTAGATATGACAGGCAGGAGAAATAAGTAAAAGCAAATTAAGAGCAAGGGAAATTAGAGTTAGGATAAAATAAATAAAAACACGGAAAATGAGACAGAGAGGATATATACAGATATTACAGAAAAAGCAGCTCAAATTTTTTGCCAGGAGTTGGAGAGGAATACTTTTAGTTGCTGCTTAAATGTTCTGTATTGCCCTGATTGGTACAGGATTGTATTCCAGAGTTTTGTTGTTTTGACCACAGTTTTTATAAGACTTATAGGGGTCATTTAGTTTTTGCCAGAAGACCAAAGGTCTTGGCAGGCAGTGGTGGCAGATTTCATTCACTTACAGCTGGACAGGAAGTGGGATTATATATAATTTTTTTGTGTTAAGTTAACTTGGGTATAATTTTGTTGGTGGGATAATTCTAGACAATTCAGTTTATAGTGCTGGATAATGATGTTAGCGATTTCTCATGAATCAATGAAACATTAACTTAGTAGTTACTCACAAATAAATTTACTAATTAATATATTTGACTGTAGTAGATGATGCATATCCCTTGGTAAGATAATACTTTGCCTGTAGTGATGACACAATGCTTAACAGTATCAGGAAACCTATAATGGTTGTGTTAAACAGTTTTCAGCTGTGAGCTCACAGCTAACAGAATTGTTCTGCTTCTAAACAGGTGTTGTCACCATTTTCAGTAGCCTACTGGTTTACTATCTTCGGTAATGTTCCCAGTAGTATTCATCACCAGGCAGGTCAACTCTTTAACTTTATGCCTTATCTAACCCTTACCTCTCACATATCATTGCTGATTATCAAATACTACTTTACATGTAGATACATACCTCACTATTTTCTCTACTTTCAGAGCCTGTAATGGAAACTCTATGTAAAACAGTACAGAAAATCCCCTAATTTACAGAAAATAGAAGCAAACATGACCACAAACAAATTGCATCCATCAGCAGAGCAAATCTACTTTTATCTCATGGCAGATATGTATCTAACAGCTTACTCCTGTATTTATGTCAAATAAATAAAACTATGTAGTTAGCATAATCATAGAATGTAGAACGCTCTTCTTTCTTTTTTGGCCTTCCCTAGTCAACAGTTCTCTCTTTTATTGCAAGTTGAGTATACTGAACTAATTGTGCAGCATAGTACATCTTTTTCTTTCAGCTGCTCCCATTAGGGGACACCACATTGGATTATCTGTTTCTATTTCTTCCTGTCCTCTGCATCTTGCTCTGTCACTCCAACCACCTGCATGTCCTCTCTCACCATATCAATAAACCTTATCTTAGGCTTTCCTCTTTTATACCCAGCATCCCTCCTCAACACATGTCCAAACCAATGCAATCATGCCTCTCTGGCTTTGTCTCCAAACTGTCCAACCAGAGCTAATCCTCTGATACACTCATTTCTAATCCTACCCATCCTCGTCACACCAAATGCAAATCTTAAGATCTTTAACGCTGCCACCTCTAGTTCTGACTCCTTTCTTTTCAGCAGTACCACTGTCTACAACCCATATAAGATAGCTGTTCTCACTATCATCTTGTAGATCTTCTCTTTCACTCTTACTAGTACCAGTCTCTTGCAAATCCTTCCTGACAATCTTCTCGAACCACTTCACCATTCCTGCAGTCTCTTCTTCATCTCTCTTCCAAACTCACCATTATTCTGAACTGTTGATCCCAAGTATTTAAAAATTATCCACCTTTGCCAGCTCTACTCCCTGCATCCTCACTATTCCTCTGTTCTCCCTCTCATTCATATTCACACACACAGTTTTGCTAACCTTCATTCCTCTCCTCTCTAAATCACATCTCCACCTCTCCAGGTTCTCCTCAGCCTGTTCTACTCTCACTACAAATGACAGTGTCATCTGCATGACACTCGTAGTCCAACATCGTAGTCCATGGGGACTCCTGTCTGATCTCATCTATCAACTTGTCCATCATCATTACAAATAAAGGGCTCAGAGCTGATCCTTGATGTAATCCCACCACCAGCTTGACCCCCATCTGTCACTCCTACTGTAGACCTCAGCACTGTCATGTAGCCCTCTTACATATCCTGTACCACTCTTACATACTTCTCTGCTACTCCTGACTTCCTCATATAATACCACAACGCCTGTTTTGGCACCCAGTCATATGCCTAAGTCCACAAAGACAAAATGCAACTCCTTCTGACCTCCTCTATATTTCTCCAGCAACACTCTCAGAGCAAACATCACATTTGTAGTGATCTTTGCCAGCAAGAAACTGTACTGCTGTTCAGTAATCATCACCTCCTTTCTCAACCTAAACTCTTTCTCATAACTTCATGCTGTGGCTGATCAAGTTTATCCCTCTTCAGTTACTACAGCTATGCACATCACCCTTATTAAAAATCAGTACCAATGCACTTCTCCATTCCTCAAGCATCCTCTCACTTTCCAAGATTTTAATATGCTCCATAAATCATCCATTAACACAATTATTTTAAGAGCTTTTTTATTTTTCTATGTTCATGTCAAAAGCAAATCAAAAAAATAAAAAGTGAAATTGTGACACCATTTACATTCCTAAAGTAACTTTGTGTGCTCTGTGAAACTAAGTAAGGTGAGACAGTAACAGGTTTCTGCTTAATGTATAGATACTTTACACTTACCTGCCATATCTACCATTAACTAAATGGCTCTGAAATGCTCACCACATGGCTGGGTGAAACCCCATTAGTGTTCACACTGCTCACCTACCCTCAGTTCCCACCTACTACTTCTTATTCTACATTATATTAATCTTAATCCATCCTTTCTTTCAATTAACCTATCAAAAATTACGTGACTGTCAATCACAGTGTTTCCTACCAAGAAGTAACAATCTGATCAAATAAACACTCCAACTAACATACTACAAATACTGAGAACCATCTTTCCTATTTTCAGCCAAACACTAAACTTTGCTATCCACTACATATCAAATCCACACCTAGTACTAACCCTCACAACTACCCATATTATTTTTCAACCTTCACCCTAACTAACTTTAACACTAATTACTCCATATTAGTCACATTATAGCCAACCTTCTTCTCATTTCTTTACGACTGCATATTCATATATCATAGTTAAGCAGCTATTTGCTAACTCTTATAATCAACATACTGCAGTAGCTAACTCTGTTATTCAGTATATGCTATACTACTTTACCTCCAACCTCCACGGTAACTAAACGTTATCATCCTAGTGTACTCCTATACACATCTAAGTCAGCTCTGTCTCTTTAGCCTGTACACATGTCTCTACTACCTTTCATGCTACTTTTCCTTCTTAGTTACTAGAAAATTAAACCATCTATCAAGTACTATGAAGCACAATCCATATACAGCAGTCACTATGATAATAGCTACCATTTTTATTCATCTCTTTCCCTAACAGGTGAACTCCATTCACTCTCTAGGGGCTTTCCTTTCTATCCCTAAAACAGGAATTTCATGTTCTAACCACTAGCACATTGGATTAACAGACTTTCCATACTTCTACACCCTTAACTTTCACATCCTTCTAAGCATCTACTTGCATCTAATGTTCTGATTCTCATTCCTTACCTTACTCCTACCTGATATGTGTGTGTGTGTATATATATATATATATATATATATATATATATATATATATATATATATATAATTTAGTGCATATTTTATTATTTTATCTACCTCTTTGTACTTATTTTGTATTTATTATTCCATCTACCTCTCTGTACTTATTTAGTATTCAGTTATTATTAATGTGTGCTTTAATACTTGTTTTTTTATCTTGTTCATGTAAAGAATCTTAACTTTCTTGTATCATTTGGAGCTCTTCTCCCCGGGCCTCTGCTGGAAATGGGTTCCTGACCCAGTCTGACTTTCCCGGTAAACAAAAGTTAAATAAATAAAAATAAATAAATAAATCTTTTGTTGGCCAGGTTAGTCCCAGTAAACTAGCAGATTATTTTTAGGGATAAACTGAGATGGTGCTTGTACTACTAAAGGAAATTTGGCTAGGACATCAGGAAACGTTGGCTACTTGTTAATAAGTTAATTGCTGCATTCTTGCATCATTTATGGCTGCAGAGGCAATATGGTATATGTGCAAGAATAGCAAAACGTAGAGATGGTAGCACTGTGGTGGGCATTTGTTTAGAAAAATGAATTGAAAAGAAATGTACAAATAGTCAGCACTTAGCTGAGTTTTTGAATGTAGATGCTGTAGGGATTTTTACTGCACTGGCATCAGATGGGTTATCTGATTCCCCACTGTGCAGTTTATTGGATAAAAAATATCCTGGTGATAATTCAGAAAATTCATGGTTGGAGATAATTAAGAGACTGTCAGATAACAAGGGTGATTATGATGGTGTACTTGAGACAAATAAGAGCAGCAGTAAAGTTAAATGATATCAGAAAAAAAATGGAGAGACAGCTCAAAATGCACTGTTGTTGTTTGTCTTTCGGCTTTTTTCCGGTAAGGGGTCGCCACAGAGGAACTCCGCTCTGCTAATGATTGGCAGTAGATTTTTAAGAAACACCAAAGTGCCATCTCGACGCCAAACCTTCAACGAAGGCACGCCCATTTATGCTTACATGTCTTTCGAACGCTACCCAACCGCGGGGAGGACATGCAGACTCCACACAGAAGGCACTCCCAAGCCAAGCTGAGAATCGAATGGGAGAACCTCTTGCTGTGATGTAACAATGCTATGATATCTGTAAAAAAAGAGAGAAGATTTATAGTGAGGATTTGAAATAAAAATGACTCAGTAATTCAGAGATATTATATATAGGACAAAATGATTGTGTTTTGGGGCTTTACATAAAAAAAATAAGATTGTTTATATATTTGGGAAATGAACGACTCTGTGTTGAATCTTTTGAGACTTATTTTTTACAGACAAATTTTTATGGTTATGTGAAAGTAAAAAAAAAAAAAAAAAAAGTTACTCCCTCTAATAATTATGTTGTTTCAGGACTGGGTATCAAGCTTACAGAAACAATTCATGTTCATTTTACAACTTGATGAAACTGAAGAATAGGATTTAAAAATGTTTTCAGGATTTATGTTGTTCTGCTTTAAATGTTTCAAAAATCTAATGTTGATAGAGGTTTAAGGAATGGTGATTAGGATGTAGAGTCTGCAATAAAGACTGAAAGGATTTAGTTAAACATTTACTTAGTTCATTTTTGTAAATGGAATTAGTGAACTGTCAAATATAAACACAAAACAGGAAGCTTTCCGAACCAGTAAGTAACTCTATATTGCACAGCTGCTAAATTTAATATCCAAGATGCAAAGTATATAATCCAAAACACGATTCTTTATTTAAGCTCAATTCACAGGCTTTTCGTCTGTGACATGCTGACTTCTTCAGAATTAAGGGAAAACAATTACAAAACCAACCACATGCTTTAAATACATTTAAATTGACAATCACATGGTTCCCGAATTTAAACGGAACCACCTGTCACTGTACTTACACAATCACTGTGTTCTAAAAATCAATATTTAACCTTAGTTACACCTGGCATTTAAGCTATATTAAAAATCGTATGCATATATATATATATATATATATAGTAAAACTTTTAAAGCAAACTTAGAATGCCTTAAACCAAAATCACTTATTATATGCATACATATATACAAATTGTTATATGAAACATTATTTGAAGAAACCTTCACAAGAAGATATAAAAAAATAACATTAAAAAACAAACAAACAAACAAACAAAAAAATAACAGTTCAGTTTGTACCTGTTACAATTGAAATGCTGATGTTAAACATTAAGTAAACTCTACTCGAATCGGCAGCTAACAAAACCTCATGGCACCTGTATTTATTTATAAAAGATCAAAAGCTTGGTGATCTTTTATAAATAAATACAGGTGCCATGAGGTTTTGTTAGCTGCAGATTCGGGTAGAGTTTACTTAGTGTTTAACATCAGCATTTCAATTGTAACAGGTACAAACTGAGCGGTTATTTTTTGTTTTTTAATGTTATTTTTTATATCTTCTTTTGAAGGTTTCTTCAAATAATGTTTCCTATAACAATTTGTATATATGTATGCATATAAGTGATTTTGTTTTAAAGCAATCTAAGTTTGTTTTAAAGTTTTACTAAATATATATGTATAAGATTTTAATATAGCTTAAACGCCAAGTGTAACTAAGGTTAAATATTGTTTTTTAGAACACAGTGATTGTGTAAGTACGGTGACAGCTGGTTCTGTTTAAATTCGGGAACCATGTGATTTTCAATTTAAATGTTGTATTTAAAGCATGTGGTTGGTTTTGTAATTGTTTTCCGTTAATTCTGAAGAAGTCTGCATGTCACGACAAAAAGCCTGTGAATTGAGCTTAAATAAAGAGTGGTGTTTTTGGATTATATACTTTGCATCTTGGATATTGAATTAGCAGCTGTGCAATATAGAGTTACTTGCTGTTTTGGAACGCATCCTGTTTTGTGTTTATTTTGGTTTTCTACGCAGATTTTGGTTTGTGTGAACTGTCAAATATGTGGGACAACAACCTAAGATTAATTACTTTTTTGGAAGTATTATAAATGTATAAAGATTAAATGCAATCAATGTGGAGAAAAGGGTCATATGAGAGTGTGTATAAAATGTATGAATTGTGTAATCAAGGAGGGCACTTTTGGTTTTATGCAATAAACAAGAAGAAAATGTTACTGGAAGTACAGGTAAAACTCAAGAGTATGAAGAAAAAGAGTGATAAAGAACTGGGAGAGAGATAATGAAAATAATAAAGTTACCTCAAAAGAAGGGAGATTAAAGAAATTTAAGATAATGAAAATATGTAAAGATACAGAGAATAAGAAATCAGACATGGAAGAAAAAAGGTACAATTTGTGATGGAAAAAGTATGTTTATTACTAAAGTAAGAGAAAATAGAAGTTTAAGAATCTTTCCCTTAAGATCAAGAAAAATGACAAGAATAATGTGTGTTTTTTTTCGGGGAGTAGTAATTGTTTAATCATTAGAAAAACCTATATTAGAATGTTGTATACAGTGTGATGCTAAAATTTTTTATTAGGTATAGTATTTATCCTTGAAAAAGATAGATTGCAGTTCAAACCTTTATGAAGAGGACAGAATATGGAATGTGGGAAAAAAGATGCATGGGTGCTTTTTTTTTCTTTAATGGAGAATGAAACATTCTGTATTGTATTAGGAGAAAGAGTTATTGCAATAAGAGGAGGTATGGAAGTTCATAGTTTATTCCTCAGTGTCAATGGTCTAATAGACTTTTTTGAACATTTAAAACCATATGTATTGGTTAATATGGATATTATTCTTATGATGGGTGATTTTAATTGTAGTATTGTAGGGAATGACATTAATGTCAGAGAACTGATATGGTATGGTAAAATGAAAATTTGGCCAAAGAACAAATGTACATATTAAGGGTCAATACTGAAAGTGAAATACAGTTTTTGTTTTCCATTTTATTAGAAGGTATTTGTGTAAGAGGTGGTGGTGTGAATTTTTTTTTTTTTTTTTGCAGATCATAAAGCTATTTGGATGAAGTTTATTGTTTAGAGAAAGGTATATAAATAGTGCATTTTTTTCAAAATGTAGAACAGAAGGTGTTTAATAAAGAAAGCAACCAGCTATGGATAGAAGATATATCTAGGACATCATTTTATAATTAATGGATAGAATGGTGGAGATTAAAGACAAATACAGAACTTTTTTTATGGAATTGGAAAAAATGAAAGAAAAAGATTATAATAGTTGGCTATGTAAATAGGTGACAGATATACCTGAAGAAAATTGTTTTCCTTTACTAAAAACAGATTTTAATGAAAATGATGTGAAAGTGCATGTTTAGACCAGACCTTTGTAAACTTTTTCCACTCGTGACCCAATTTTTGAAAGAGGAAAATTTTACGTGACCTGGAATATATAGATAAAAAAATACATATAAAAATAATACATTTGCTGACAATAAATCAAAAAGACATTTATTTCAAAACAATTCTTTGGTATACATATAATTTTACCACTTGTTACCATTTATTAAAGACAAAAGCAAATTTGCATACTAATGAGATAAATGTGTTTATTTATTCTAACATAAAGAATTAAATCTTGGCTGAATATTTGATAGTGCAGGACACAGGTCATTTTCAATGTTTTTCAGATTTGATTGGTAATTTGATTTTATAATTGTCAATGCTGAAAATGCTGCTTTGCATAAATACATGGTACAAAATGTTAGAAGTATATTTATGGCCACTTCAGAAATTGTTGGAAATTCTGTCCTAATACCAAGCTCAAAATCCTTTAATGTTTTTCTGGAAAACTCAAGTTTTAAACCCATGTTGCTTGATAACTCAGCAAATTCTTCATGACCTTTTAATGGCAGATGACTGACGTTTTTCATTTCAATTGAGTATGGTTTATGAACCCAGATCTGTTTTTTAGAATCAAAATTTGAAGGGAAGTATTTCTAAAATTATCTCGACACTTCAAATGACCGATTATAACTTTTACAATTACATCTTTGGGAAGGCTATTTTCAAGTATAAAATCTCTAGCTGTAAACATTTCATAAGAATCATTTTCTACCTTATTCTTCCATATATTAACTTTTTAATAAATCTTTCAATTTTGTCTTTCAACATAAATGTTCCAATCTTTTCCTTGAAGCAACAAGTTTAAATCATTGAGTGTTTTAAAAATATCTGACAAATAACACTTTTAAAAGCCATGCAATTGTAAAAAAATCAACACAATCGGATTTCTGCTCACTCAAAATATAACATCTTTCAACAGCAATAATCTGTTTAAACTTCTCTCTCTTGAAAGCCACCTTACCTCTTGCATGTAGTAATAAGCTTTTATAATCAGAGTCCATGTCTAACAGACTACTGTTAATGGCATGGCTTTTAATGATGGTAATGATTTTGATAGCATTGCAAAGCACAACATCTAACTCTGGTGATATTTTTGGGCTGAGTAACTTCCAATGGATCATGCAGTGAGTAAAATTGATGTGTTTATTGCCAGCAGCTTATACTTTTGCTACAAATCCAACATTCTCAGCCACCATTGCTCCAGCACTGTCTGTACAGGCACTAATGCAATGTAAACCTTCATTTGTGAAAAATTCATCTACTTTAAAATGTGTTTTCCTCTTTTATATGCCCTTAAAAAGGGCAACAACACAATTTTTCATGTATGCTTTCTTTATAAACATATCTTACATAAACAAACTACTGTGCCATGTTAGAAATATCATTTTCTTCATCTAACTGAATTGCAAATGTTGGGCTGTCCTTAAGCCTGGTAATATGCTGCTACAATTGGTCATGCTAATTTCAGAAATTCTTTCGGAAACAGTATCATTCAATAAAAGAATGTTAAGAATTTCATCTCCATACTTTTTGCAATGAACTATTTATGACATTTAATAGCTGCAGGCAATACTAGATCTTCTCATATCATGTAGGGCATTTTAGTTCTTGAAATTAAATAAGTAGCTTCATAAGATGCAAGGAAATATTTTTCGTTGACATTAACACATTTTGAAAAAATTCGCTTTTTTTATTTGAAGAATTTAAGTGTCATTCAAAATATTCCTTTTGTTTACTGGAGTAGGCTGAATGCTTGGTATCAAGATGTCATTTTGGTTTTGATGGTTTCATGCTCTCTGCAGCCAAAACATTATTACAAGTTAAGCAAAGAAGTTGTTCCACACCATCATGATTATTTTAAGTAAATCCATATTGCAATAATGATTCCACATATTTTCTTTTTTTTGTTGAATTAGGTACCACTTTCTGTGTACTACAACTTGGTGGTGAAGACTATGCCACATTATCATCTGTATTTTTATGACTTCTGTCTAAATTTAGCCACTTATCCGTAAACAAAAAATATTTTTGTCCTAAAATATAAATACGTATAGAAATTTCTTAAACACTAGTTTTATTTTATGAAATGAAACTGTTTGTACTTAATTTAAAAAAATGGTATTCACACTAACATACAGATATGGCGGTGATGGTGGAAAAATATTATCAAGGGGCTTTCATCTTTACTTGCTGCAATTAAACACTTATGTTTCTGTTAGAGCAGAAAACTTGGTAGAGTAAAACATTGCAATTTAAAACATACAATAGTCTCAGGTCTGAGCCTAGGTGTTTTGGGCAGCATTTGCTGATGTTGTGTCACATGATGGTATGTGCACTGCAACGTACATATCTTGTTAGTAGGGGTACAATGCTCAGAACAAAGGCTATAGTGAATGTCGTGCAACACAACACATGCAAGCTCTGCCAGAAAACCCTCGACTAAGTAATAGCACATTTTTTAGGTCTGATGCTGGGGCAACCAACCACATCATACACTTTATTCCTCACCTATAGTTTAAGGAGCCCTGTGTCAGACAATGTTAGATTCCTGACAAGCGAAGAAAGACCGCAAACAGATAAAAATGTGGAACTATAATGTAGAAATTATAAAGTGAAAATTGTTTTGTAGTCTCTGTGTTGTGCAAAAATTGTGGAAATACTACATATAATATTGGTAAGGGAAAGTTAACTGTTGTGGATGTAAGGTAGAATTATATTATTACATGCATATACCTATGAATGTGTTTTGTTGAGTGAATGTAATATTGCTTATCATAAGATCAGAAACAATTTGAACAATTTTTTATTGAAGAATGTATTTTGATTAATGAGTTCAACTAAGTTTCTGTATTGGATCCCAAAATACCCACTATGTTTGGTCTCCCTAAATACATAAAATAAAGATCAACCACCCATGTATCTGATTGTACATGGGAGAGGATGTATCATGCATCCCTGGCTAAGTTTTTGGATATAAAATTGAATAGTCTAGTTACTCAAGAAACCCACATATGTAAAGATGCCTGGAAGTTTTGGGACAGGATTAAGAGATTGCCCTACAAAGATTCATATATCCTTACTACAATGTATGTCAGTGATCTTTTCTCTATTGTTCCACATCAGGTGGGTTTGTACTGATTTATGTCATTTTTTTAAAGATTTAGGTGTCACCCAAGGCCAAAAAATATTTCTGAGAATCTTCTCAGAATTGTTCTTAAAATCAATGTTATTAGATTTGAGGAGGACTTAATTATCCAGTGCACAGGCATAGCAATGGGAGCAGCCTGCAGTGGTTTATTTGCCAACATAGTGATGATACAGTGGGAAAAGAAATTCATATTTGAGTCAGAGTTTTTTGCTTCCTGTACCTACTCGAACTGTTACCTGGATGATATTTTCATCATGTGGGATGGTGTTTCTCATGACATATCCTGTCTCCTTCAGTATATGAATCAAACTACTGACCTTTTGACCTTTACTCATGAATGTAGCAATGCCCACATGGTGTATTTGGACATTTGGTTGACCAAGGACAGAGTCAATGGGAGATTTACCTCAAAGATATACAGAAAAGAAACATGTTCTAATAGTTTTTTAGATTTTGATAGTTTACATCCAAATACATCAAAAGAAAGCAGTAGTGAAAAGGCGATTTGTCAGAGATGCCCATATGACCACAGATGATGATACTTTTTTAGATGAATGTGATCTTCATAAGAATATGTTTTTGAAACATGAATATCCTATTGAATTCATTAATTATATTATGTTGGAAGTTATTAATAACTGTGAATGTGGTCATTTCCATTTTGGACGATGACTCATTTTTCCACCAACTCTAATGTGGATGTTGGTTCTGAACAAACAACTTTAATTTCCCAGAATGAGGCATCACCAACCTTGACAAATTTTTCTATTGATAACTATGAAATTAAAAATATATTGAAGAATTGGTGTCTGTTAATGAATGATACCAACTTAAGAGAATTGGTGGGTGAGATACCTTATGTGGTTTTTAAGAGAGCTAAAAATTTAAGAGCTGCTTTTGAATCAAGGAAACCAAGCAAAATACTAAATATAGGTATAAACATTTCTGGTGTATGCACATATTGCAAATATATATTGGTTTGCAATTATGTGAACATTAACAATCACCATATTGCAATCGAGAAGTACTTCGTGTGCCTCTAAGGGGGTGATTTACTGTGCTTGCTATTCTCTTTTTCTGAACTTTTATATTGGTAAGACGGACCGCCAATTAAAAGACAATTAATGAACACCTATACAAAGGGACTGGCAAAGAGACATGCATTATTTAAACATATTCATTCTCATCTTCACCATTCGTTTAAGTTTTGTGTTCTTCAACAAATTGTTGTTGATAATAGAGGAGGTCCGAGGTCACTCACACAGCATGAATTTTAATGGCAAATTTTTGCTAATGCCAATAATTGGCCTGGCCTGAACAAATTGACTTTGATATCATGGTTATTAAAACTGAAGGCATTAGAGACAAAGTTTTTCTTTTCTCTGTGCTATCCCAGTTCTAAGACTTATAAAATATAAGATACTCATCTATTATTAGCATGTAAGGGTATATGTAATTTGGCTGATTTGAAATATGGTGTTTTGCGTGATATCATCAGGTATTTAACTTTAAGAGCAGCTGTTTCTTTCTTTTTGGAGGCTTGACTCAACTGGAGCAACAAGTTCTATTTAAGGCGGGACTACTATCTTATCTAATGACATTCCTCATAGAAGGTTGAAAGCGCTTATCATATTTGATTTATACTGTTTTTATTTTGCATTTTTGCATGCTTATGCTTTTAACTTTTGGAATATCTGTTTTAAACTCTGAATTATGTATATATCAGCATATCTGAATAACAGAATGAGTGTTAGTGAATGGGTGACAGAGGAAAGAAATATGCATGGAATTTGGTTTAAGACAAGGATGTCCCAAGAGTGGAATATTGTTTGCACTGGTGATGTGTGTACTAGAGAGTGAAGTAGCTTATAAAATGAAAGATGCTGGATATGTGAGGCAAAAGGACATGGAGATATCAGTAGTTTTGACATACATAGACAATATAGTTGTTGTTGCTAGGAACAAGATATGGATGGGAAATGTGCTGATTTGCTTAAATGGATATTTAACGGAACTAGGAATGCCTTGAATAAAAATAGTAGTAACCGTTTGGGCAATGTGGTAAAAAACTGGGGGGGGGGGTGTACTTTTTAATAAAGTGTCTTTTGTAGGAATACATTTTGAGAAAAATGATATAGTTACGATACGTTTGGAGGGTTTGATAAAAGAAATGAATTTTGTGGAGGAAGTATAAATTATCATTCTGGAAAATGCTTTATCTTGTAAATTAATCAGTGGGAAAATAGCATATATGTCATCTTTATATGACCCAGTTATAACAGGAACAGGTAATTGTGCAATTGGTGTTTTCTTTTATATGGGTTTTATGATTAAATCCAATGAAAAGAGGTATGTTGCATTTAAGTGAAGATGAAGGGGATTACAGTTCTTCATTAAACTTGTATAGAGCATTAAAATGGAAAAAGGAGACAGATGAGAATTTAATAGTAAGAATGAAAAGTACAAAAAATATTGTAGATGAGAATTAGAAAAAATATGTGTAAGAAAAAAATTAAGAAAAAATACTAAAATGGAAAATACAAATTTATGATAGGGAGAACAATATTAGTATATGGTATAATAATGTCATGAGACAATACTATTATGTAAATCCATGAGAAAATTTATGAGAAATGATTAAAGCTATTATAGTCATGAATAAAGTCAGCAAACCATGACAGTAGTGTGTCAGAGTTTCCAGTGGAGACTGGTAATAAATTATCAGTAAATGGGAAAAAGTCATATAAAAAAGTTGAGTGTGTTTATTCTCTGGGGAGAAGAATGTAACAGAGCTTTTTTTGTTTTGTTTTAAATGTAAAAGAGTGGCTGTGTAAACTATTTTTTGAGAATATTAATGTCAAACAGTAGCGATATGAACATCATTATGATTATGTATGGCTTTTATAAGAATGAGAAGAAAGTATGAGAAAAGGGTAGAGAAGACTATTTACATTTTATTTAATGGGAATTGGATTTTGGCAGATATATTGTAAAACAGATTATGGTTGTAGAAGGAGGAGAAGTCAGTTGTGAAACAACAAGGATGTTACAAGAAAAATGATAAATTGTAAATAATAGAAAGGTGTGTATATATGTCTTAAATATGTATTTTTATGTTGTATTATATAAAGGACTCCTACTCTTTTCAGCGAGTGCTATGGGAGGTTTTTATACCCATCTGAGCTACTACCAACTCAGGCAGTTGGTTTAACATATCATCCAAAAGACAACTCACACAGGAGTGTAGCAACCCCTTTATATTGCACTGCAATCCATCTACCTGGTCTGAGATAAGAAGCCACAGCTATCTGCACCAGCCATTTCTGTGCTACCTGTTGCACCTCTGCCATTACTGCACAATACCCCAGGAAACCTTCTTATACCCACCAATTTAAACATAACTACCATTTGCAACAACCACCACACCAATTCTGTATTGAACTATTATGCATCCTTTGCAACATAATATTAAGTGGAGATATTCATCCTAACCCAGGTCCTAATGGCCTTACCTCAACCCAAAACATGATACCTACTAAAATTCCTTCCCCTCAACACGCAGTCATTACCAAAATCACTCCCTAGTCTCAAAATACTCCAAATCAGTCTACAGAGCATCTACAACACACTCAATGAAATCCATGCTTGGATGGCTTCACACTCTTAATACAAACCTGGCTTAGAAAACATAGAAATTATGTACAATATTATTTGGTTAGTGTGTTTTTTTTTTTTTTTGTCTTTTACAAAACATCCTTGGTTTGCCCATTTACTCAACCATCATCCCTAAATTCTCCAATTCTGAAAATCTAATAACACTACTTAAGGTAAATATTCATAAGACTATAGGTATCACAGGAACCTATATACCCCCCCAGGTAATAATGCTCCCACTCTTAAAGTAGTACTGTGTTAGAGTGCATCTAAAATTTCCCATGAAACCATTTTATTAGGTGACCCCAATACAGAGTGGCAGACTATACAGTCTAAAAACACAGTTAATACTGTACATCTTTTAAATTTATACATTTCTACTTCAACCAGATATGACAAAACTACAGAAAGAATCCAGTCCTGACAAAATAACCAACTATGACACTCTTCCAGATACATTAAGTGATCATTTGCCAGTTTATACAGTCAGGCATCAAATTTGTAAACAAAAAACATAATTTCGTCCAAGGAAATTAACTTGCTTCCATAAAGAAACTTTAATCAGTACACTAAGGCTATGTAATTGACTTGCACTCAAGACTCTCCCTTTAGGCAATGCAGTCTCAGAGTTCTACAATACTAATAAATATACCAAACTTATTGGCCCACTCAGAACCAAAAGAGTAAAAATAAACCCTGCCACACTGCTTTTCACTGTAACTTAAACTAAGGTAATGGTACAAGAGCATGGAAGGCTTGGACTAAAAACAAAACAGACACTAACATAAAAGCATATAAGCGGCTATTAAGCAAAACCAAGTACAGAATCATTAACTAAAGAAAGCTACTACTCTATACTTCAATGAAACACTTTAACCTCAAACTGTACTAGAACGTCTTAAATAAACTGCTAAAACCAGGCCAAGTTGTCCACCAACTTTTAATACACATAGCCAATAATTTCAGTACTCACTTTATAGAAATGGTAATTTCCTTATCTAGCATTTTACACAATCAAGGCTAAGACTACACTACCACAAATCCTAAAAGCCAATGTACATTTCCATTTTTAACTCATTGCATCTACAACTGTCAACAAAGTATCTTTAGAAATTCACTACTACTATTGGTGCCCCAGAAAAAAATGTTAAAGTGAATATCTTAAATTAGCATGCCACTGGCTAAATAATCTCTAACCTAATAAATAGAGAAACAACTGAAAACACGGAGCCATCAATCTGGAAAAATCCTTTTATTATGCTCCTGGATAAAGGTGACAACTGCAACAGATCTCTCCAACTGCATGCTAATAGCTGTACTATCTTCTTAATTAGAAATATTAGAAATATCCTAATCACACTCAATTTCCCTACTACCTACTAGAAAATCAGCTTTTACTTTTCAACCTACCAAGGCTTTCCTCCCACCATACAAGTACTGTTGTCCTACACCTCACTTCTGCTGTCAGTACACTAAGAAATAAAGACAACTTTCTCTCCACACTCTTCTTGGACCTACCAAAAGCATTCAACCCCATGTCACTTCAAAAACTGCTACAAAAACTTTCTTACTTAAAACTAGCTAACCCCTCTCTACCCTGATTCCAGAGCTGTCTGTCAAATGGAGCCCAAGCAGTAAGATGGCAAACTGTTTTCTTCACTTTCCTCAGAGTAAATATTGGTGTCCCTCAAGGATCGATATGCCATTTACTATTCAATGTCTTCTAGATTAACTATGCATCATTACTATTATGCAACAATAGCTTAATATGCGTATGATTCTACTCTGATCTGCCCAGCAAAATCTCTCACTAAACTTTAATACCTTACACAAACATCTTTCACAGCTACTGAAGCATGATTGAACAACTCAACTCCTATTAAACCCTAATAAAACCAGATGAATTCTGCTCATCTCGAAACAATTACCAGGAAAAAACGCACCTTTCAATATATTCGCTGCCATCAATACTATAACTGAAAGGTAAGTCAGAAAAAACTTTTAGGTATCATCACTGACGTACAATTAAAATCTGACCAACCTCTATCACAAGATGTAAAGAAACTGCATCAAACTAGGCTGCCTATAAAGGGTCAAAGCCTAACTCTGTGAAGCACCAAAAGATGCACAGCAACTGGTTACTTATTGCCATCTCCCCTCAATGAATCGCCCGTACTGGTCAGCCTACAAGCCATATTACTATCCAGCCTTGAACAATGTTAAAGTAAAGCAGCTAAACTTGCTGTCAATCAGCCATCTCCCCTCAATGAATCGCTCGTACTGGTCAGCCTACAAGCCATATTACTATCCAGCCTTGAACAATGTTAAAGTAAAGCAGCTAAACTTGCTGTCAATCAGCCATCTCCCCTCAATGAATCGCCTGTACTGGTCAGTCTACAAGCCATATTACTATCCAGCCTTGAACAATGTTAAAGTAACACAGCTAAACGTGCTGTCAATCAGCCATCTCCCCTCAATGAATCGCCCGTACTGGTCAGCCTACAAGCCATATTACTATCCAGCCTTGAACAATGTTAAAGTAACGCAGCTAAACTTGCTGTCAATCAGCCATCTCCCCTCAATGAATCGCTCGTACTGGTCAGCCTACAAGCCATATTACTATCCAGCCTTGAACAATGTTAAAGTAACACAGCTAAACGTGCTGTCAATCAGCCATCTCCCCTCAATGAATCGCCCGTATTGGTCAGCCTACAAGCCATATTACTATCCAGCCTTGAACAATGTTAAAGTAACGCAGCTAAAGTTGCCGTCAATCATTGCAACAGAACATCCCTGTTTAGTACTCACAGAAGTTTCATTCTATCTTTCCACAAGAATATGCTAATGCACCCCCTTCTCTACTGCTGCATGTATGCAAGACTGTGTAATTCTCAAAAAAATAATAAATAAATCTTTCTTGTATATTATACAGCCTCACATTTCTTATTCAACCTTGTAAGCTTATTATACCTTTATAAATGTGCAATTGTCTTCTTGTACTGCACATTCAATTGTATATATTTTTCTCTATGCACATTGTATTTGTTAAGGCCTATACATGACGTTGCTTACATTTGTGTGCAAACATCTGATTGCATGTAATACTATGTAGTACCTGAACCTTTCTTCCTAGGTCCCTGCTGAAAAGGGGGTTCTTCCATTCCCAGACAGACCTTCCAGTAAACAAAAGCAAAATAAAATAAAATTTATTAATTGGGCAAAACAGAAGGATTTCCTGACTGCTATTGCCATTGGGTGGCCAAAGATTAGAGTATGATTGATATAATTAGCGAGCGCACTTTGACAAAAGTCCGAG
Source organism: Protopterus annectens (assembly GCF_019279795.1). NCBI lineage: Eukaryota > Metazoa > Chordata > Ceratodontiformes > Protopteridae > Protopterus > Protopterus annectens. Next base: position 593,858,890 of record NC_056748.1, read on the forward strand.
TCTGGAATGGGGTGCAATTTATATTGTAAACTGATGCTAAGATTTGTTTAACAAAGGTAATAATGGTAGTCAACGTTGTAAGTAATATAAGCATGTTTAAAATACACAATTGATCTGTATGGGTAAGCCCTTGTTATAGTACGATGGTATAAATTACTGAGTAAATGTCTCCATCCAGCATGTAGTTATCCACAAATTTAGTTAGCTATGTATGTCTGGGTTCATTGCCTGGAAATCTGACAAGCAGTTGCTGAAAAAACTCCCCCCAGTATCAAGATCTTGGAGAAGCTGCCAGTCATCTTTTTGCATTTTGAGGTGGTACCTGCTACCTTGACTAGGTTTTTTTTTTTTATCTGTGAGTCTGGCTCACTATTTATCTTACTATACAAGAGATTTACAGCAGAAGGTATTTTGTTCAAAAGTCATGGCCAGAGCTATATATGTTATATAATCTGCTTTGTTTCTTTCTATATCATCAATGAGTTTCACAAAGTCATTTTCTATTATTAAGTTCACATGATCTTCTCTTGATAATTGATGTAGGAATACACCAAGGCTTTTCTTTTATATTGAAGCTTATAAAATCAGTTAAAATCTGTGTCTTTGAAAATCAGGTCTGTTATGTGGATGAACCTACAATTTCTGGGATGGAAATTGGGTCCCCATTTATGGAATGGCACAATGATAGCCATTTTGTACTTCTTGGGTTTGCTGAAGTTGACCAGCTTTAGCAGTACTTCAGAAAAGACATGCTTAGGGATGTTTAAGCAGGTATATTGTTGGGGCCCAAAGAGGTGGTGTTTTAGCTTTAGAGTGCATAATATGACACTCTGTATAATAATCTTGGGGGTGAAAACTACTCAAACTTGTGAAAATTCAGTGACAATGATTTTGAGTTATTGTAGATCTTGATTAGTGTTTTATTTATTTAATAAGTTTTAATTGCTCACATTCCACTAAGGTGGCTTAGTTATATATTTACCAATTTTATTTCATTCTAACTGGGATTACTCAGTTTATATTATTTCTGAGAGGAAAGTAAAATTAATTGGCATAAGTGACAACTGAGTCTACATGGGGCTGAAATCCTGCAGCTGAATTTTGACAGTTTTAATAGATATGCTTTCTGAAGATCCTTAAATGCAGCAGAGATCATTTTGGTAGGTTTAGATGCTCTAAAGAAGATTTCTGATTTGTGATTAGATTTGACAAAAGATGAGAATACTATAGGTGCAATGTTAGTGAAGATGAGATCAAGATACATGACCCCTAGTAAATTTTTTAATAACGAGTACAAGTGAGTCAGCACTGACCAATTCTAAGGGTGGTAATCATAGTCTGGGACTTCGCAGCTATATAGCGGTTATCGGGAAGAGCACCGCTACATCTATATTCACGCTAAATAAGGAAAAGCAAAGGTATTTTGAAAAATGTGAATACTTACAGAAAAACCATTAAGTAGTTAACATTATATGATAAGTAAATAAAAAGTATTCCTCCAAGTCTTAAGGACTTTGGGCAGGTCAAATGGACCTCTTTTTTTTCTTTTTTTTTTGATCGTTTGAGGACACTAGATCAGAGAGCAGCATTGGGAATCCCAAAAGCCAACTATGATCCTGTGGATTTTAAATATCTGAAGGACAGAACCCACAATTAAGGTGGCTTGTGCCACTTTAAAAGGTAAGAAAATAACGAGTGGAGTATGACAAGGACGACTCCTTTTTGAGAGATATTTTTCTGACCTTCGTAAAACAGACCTTGAACTTTCACTAACTAAATTCATAGACTTAAAAAAAAAAAAAAAAAAACATCTGGATACCAGTATGTTCCACAGAATGTCAGTATATCAAAAAGAGAACATGGAACACGCCATCAGCTAAAATATTTAATAGCAACAAACAAAAAATGCAACAGCAAAGTTAGCTTTAGAGTAAGGCTCTTTCTCAATGCATAAAACACTCTATAATAAATATAGTTTATACTCATAACCAGCCTATCAAACATTAAAGTAAATTTTCATGTTAAAACATGTTAAAGTGCACTATACAATATATATATAATAAATGTATAAACCATATAAATCATATAAAAACAGTTACAAACACACACACACACACATATATATATATATATATATATATATATATATATATATATATATATATATATATATATATATATATATATAAATGTAAAGGTATAGAAAGGTATATTGTTACAAGAATAGAAATGATCAGGTATAAATGGATAAATTGATTAATTATTTTAGAGCAGATGTTAAACCTAGTCTCAATTATCAGAATAATATTAAATCTGTACTTAAAAAAACAAGCATGATTGCATATAAATGTACCTGGACTGTGTACTTATTTATATACCTTTCTCTATCTATTTATATGTATATTTATAACTGTTTATAGTCATTGATTACCCATATGACCGGCATGTTAAATAGAGATGAGGTGCACTGCCTATAGCACACTACTATTTGTATCCAGTTTTCAGAGGTACTGAAACCTTTCCATATTTTTCACACACTTCTTTGGCATACTACAAAGAAATTTGCTACTGTATGAATTCAAGTTCAGGTTTATTTAGAAGCCTAAAACTGTTATACCATGTACAGTAGAAACGCAAGATACAAAAATTAAAAAATAAATAAAAATGATACATGCAGGTGCAAAATTTTTACAAGGCAATTATTAAGACTTAACAATAAGTTTGATGCAAGATACAGTTTCCTATGTTTGTATTCACAGGTTGGCTGGTTATTCCTGTTGTTGGTCTTTCTTAGGGATGACCTGGGAGCACTCGTTGGTTAAGCGACTTGCTCATATTCATACTGTAGGCAAATGGATGTGAAAGGAATTAATCTCTATGCCTCGGAGAACATAAAGGGACTTGTCCGCAGCTCAGAGCCAAAATCCTCTGGGCTCTCTGCCAAAATGTGTGTGAAAACAAATAAGCATCATGGTGTGCTAAAATAATCAGCTAAGAAGTTCCAAAGATGTAGGCCATGAAAAACAAAACAGCTATCTCCTTAAGTACAAAGAACTTGTTATACAGGATACTATGTATCCACTAGTATCCGCTTCCTTTTGGTGCCAAATTTTAAATAAAATGTTTGTTTTATCATTTACAAAGGGTTCTGAAGAAGCCCACAGTTTGAGTGGGTGAAAGCTCTTAACCTTGATTCATTTGATATGTGGCTTTGAAGCAAGATTTGTTTTTCACCGCTCGTTTTTGGAATAAAGATTTTTATAGCCATTTTCGCTGTGCTATTATCTGTTGGAGTTGTTCTGATACAGCGGTGGATTTCAAAAACCAGGATTTGCTATCGAACTTTTTTGTTTTTTTATAGTGTTTGGTTTAATTCCTGGTTTAGGGAACAGCTTGCTGAGATTGCCAATCGAGGGGCCATCACACTTATTGGATTGTTTGTGACTTGTCTTTGTAAGTTTTTTGCCTACGTTTTATTAGTTGTCATCTCCTTAAGTACCAAACCAGGTCTATATTACAATGTCAAACTAAAACAAGTTTGAATGTTGTAATATCGAACCTTAAAGTCCGAAAGTTGAAAATAGCGAAGCCACGGCACATCGACTTTTTTCCCAGGGAAAAAAATCTGTGGGCCGTTTTCGGGGCTTTGTTATTTCCTCCACTCCGGTGCAATCTCAGAGTTGGTATATTTAAGTAGGGGGGTGTGGGGGGCACAGCCCCCCATGTGGAGGTGTGTGTGGGGCGAAGCCCCCCACTTTAGTTTAAGTAATTTTTTATTTTATTTTTTTTGTCATGGAACAGCGATTTTTTTTCCCTGGGGAAAAAATCGCTGTTCTGTGTTTTTGGTTTTGTTGGGTTTCAGAGTTTAGTGATACAGTCCCTACCAAACCATATCACTGGAACCTCCAACAGGTCCAAGGTAGGTGAGCACAGGGCATTGAGCAGGGTGACACCAACCCTAAAAGTGCTGTCCTTAGTTTTTAAAAAATACAGAAACATAAGCATTGTGGTTACTTGTGTAATCGACACTGACTAATATATACATGTGTTTTGTAGAAGATGAATATTACATTCATAGAATCATTCATATGAAGTTACTAAGCTAATGGCCTGAAGGCTCTTACAAGCCTAGCCAAATTTATACTTGTTACCATGAGCAGCACCTATTGCCCCTATCCAAAAGGGACACAGGTGGAGCCCTCGAGGTGAATTTACAGTTACCCATCCAATTGTCCAGATTGCTTTTGATGAGGGCCAATGAGGTGTGCTGTTTGACATGAAATGGGAATCTATTCCCAAGGTGTGGTAACCTCTGGGAGACAACTCAGTACTTCCAGCAGGTTCTACTGATGTCACATACCAGGCTTAAGACCTAAGAGTGAGTAAGCCATGTGCCATTTGACTTCTGGATGGGCAGCATTTCCAACAAAGCAGCATCTGAGATCACCTCTGACTAGTCTTTATGAAACAGAATAAAGTGACAGTGATTTCAGCTGATCCACAATGGATAGCTGCTGAAGACCCTGAATTTTTCTTGTGAGGAAGCTTTGTAGTCTCTCCAGTTGTTTCAGATGCCTTGAAAGGTACATACCAAAAGGGGCATTGTACTCTCTTATTAGAATAATGAGTGAATAGTACAGGGAGGTGATCACTTCTCCTTTTTTCAAGGCAATGCCCTTACTTATGAGATGAACCATGTAGAATGCCCTTCTTACCACTGCAGAAACATGGTGATCAAAGGTAAGGTTGCTGTCAACCTGAGTTCCCAGATCTCTCACCACTGAGTGCATATGTAGGGTATTGACAGTGATGTGGTAATTTGCAGGAATATCATTCTTACTGAAAGGGATGATAATAATTTTTTTTTCATTGAGTTTAAGGCCCTACTTTGACATGAATCATTTGTTTGAATAAGACCTTCCTGAAGGATGTTGACATAGTTTGGAGATTCTATGACTGCACTCAGTTTGCAGGTATCAGGAAAGTTGGTCAGCCATGGTCCCTTGGTTTAAGCTTGTACTTTGGAGAAACAGTAGAGGTCCCAGGACCAATCCCTGTGGAACACCACTGGTTACAGGTCTGCTGTTGGAGGTGAATTCCCCTATTTTGATTGTATAGGTTCTATCGGTCAGCCAGTTCACAACTCAGCTTACGCTATAAGGGTTGATACCTAACTGGAAGACTTTGTCAGTGATGCCTGAATGAGGGATAGTGGTAAATGACTTGGCTAAGTATACATAGGCTGTATGCACAGATTTTTCCTCTTCCAAGGCCACAGCGATTGTCTGGAAGAGGTCCACCAGGTTTAACAGGCATGATCTCCCCTTGACAAATCCAAACTGGGTAAGATCTAGTGTTTGGAGATTACCTTTATATTTGTTGATAAGGTCCATGATGATTCTCTCCATAGCCTTGCTGGTAAGGCTAATAGGTCTCTAATTCCTGGGCTCAGTAGAAACACCACCTTTGTGCAAGGGGATAATAGTGGCTGTTTTCCATTTAGCTGGGACAAAACTGGTGCTTAGACTGTGATTGAAATGAGCACTCAATGGTGATGCTAATTCTTCTTTCAGCCCATGTAGGATGCAGACTGGGATATTATCATGTTCCACTGATGCTGTGTTTTTGGCCTTATCGAAGGTGTTTACTACCTGCTCTTTAGTGATACATGTAGGGGCCAGGTAGTAGGGATGTCATGAGGTACATGTGATGGGGACAGGGGAGTGATTTTTCACCAAACCTGTCAGCTAACAGGTTAGCTGTGTCCACCGGCTAAGTATGTGAGATACCATTACCTACCAGTCTGGCGCAAATCTGGGCATTATTTTTTAGGTTACGGATATAACTAAAGAATGCCTTATGGTTGTCCTTTGTTAAGGAAGGTAACTTAGATTCAAAGTTTGCCTTGGAGGACTTCACAAGAAGTCTTATTTGGTTATTTAAGCAGAGGAGGGAGCATGCTTTGGTCCTAACAGGTATTGCCAAGTCAATGAAGTTATACAGGTGCTTGTTTAAGGTATTGGGGTAAAGCTCAGCATAGTTACCAGTTCCGTTGGAAGTGGGGAGATACAATGAAGCTATTTATGTCATCCTGTAAGGTTATAATCTGTTTTCGAGAAGTTTTTTTTAGTCTAGTTGCTGCAGGTGGTAGAGGGTCAGGTGTGATAGTTACTTCTAATGAAGCTGCTTTGTGGGCAGATCTCAACAGGGATAAATTCACAGTGGGGGAAGCTAGTGGTCTCCCATATTTGTAAACACCAGATCCAGGATGTTGGTGCCCCTAGTGGGGGGTGTCAACCAGCTGGTCCAGGGCACTGGAGTTGACAAAGTCGAGGAACCTTTGGCCAGGTGAGTTTGAGCATGATTAATTCACCCAGTCAATGCTAGGGTAGTTAAAGTCACCCAAAACCATGGTGTTTGGATGTATGTTGATAGACTCAAGTTGATCCAAATAAGCAGAGTGGGTGTCCTGATTCATGGAGGGGATTCTGTAGTTGGCAATGACTTGAATAGGTATCCCTCCAACAGTTAATTGTACCTGAAGTATCCCTAGGTCATCATACTGTTTAACCAATCTGGAGGTGCATTTATCTTTGATGAATACTGATACATCACCTCCTTTAATTTTCTTGCCTTCAGTTTGTGGTCTGAACATGTGGAAGGGGGTGTAACCTGGTATGGCTGGGGTGCTCTCCACAGCCTTAAACCAGGTCTCTGTGACTGCAAAAATGTCTGCATCCTCCAGGGAGAGGACTACTTCCAGCGAGTGCAGTTTCATGTTTATACTCCTAGCATTTAGCAGCATGACCTTGAGGTTTTTGGTTGGTATTTTCACATCAGGAGTTTTGTCCTTGTGACACTCCCTAAAAAAGGTAGTATGAGGGTGGCAAGAGCCTTAGCCAGTAGCTGAAATCCCAGGGGTGACAGATGAAAATCATCTCTGGCAAAGTATAGAGGTCTGTCGATCATGTCATCCCAGGTTGACAGAAACTGGATCCCCTTGAAATGACACCAAAAACTAAGCCAATTATTAAAGTCAATCATTTTCTGTTTGTACTGAAGCATCATTCTAGATGAAGGTAAAATGCTGCTTAAGTCTATAGACATACTTTCCCGAGACATACAGTCCAAGAGCTCAGTCATGTCTCTCTTCATATAGTTCAGAAAGGTATGTCTCAAGTCATTCACACCAACGTGGATTATGACGGGGTCATAACAGTACCTGTTGTTGAGAGACTTGAGCACATGTGATATGGTGGATCCTGGCAGACAGCTGACTGTGACCTTTTCCTTATCCAGCCTGGTGAGAGGAACAATTGTGTGTCTCATGATGGAGCCACCTGTAACTAATATGTTAGGTTTAGTGTTTAGCCTTATGGGCTTGACAGGTGTGACACTGGTGCAAAAGCTATTTTGCATATTGTGTTCTGCAGGAAGTATTATGTGTAGTGTGCTTGTGTTTGGGAAGTCTCTGTTTTTTAGGTAAGTTTGTGGTGAGGACCTCCTCATATGTAGGCATGTGTGATATGGGTTTGGGTGGTGAGGTGGGCCTGCTGACAACTCACTCAGTGTCAGATGTATTGACTGGCGTGAGAGAGAGCATGGATTCAAGGTTTTTAATATAGTTGCATCTCTCACGTTTATTTTGTGCGGACTAGAAATAGCTGTTGCTACTCTGCCTCATTTGTAGTTTGCTTCATATCGCCTTTTCATTTTTCCTCCTAAACAGTCTGAGACTGCCTTGGAATGCTGAATTTTATCAATGTAAAAAAAAATAACTGTTTATAACATAGTGGATATCATTAAAGCAATGAAGACAAAATGTTCAGAAATAAGCTTAAGCAAAGAAACAATAAATATATATACACAAATGATACTCACTTAAGCTATGTAGGAGAATGATTACAGACATTTAATAAATGTGTGTGGTGCTACACAATATTAGTTGGCATTCATTTTCAGGTGTACTTGGATGGCTGTGCTGTAGCACTTTCTATATGAGCCAGCTTCACTTATTTGCTGTGATAGGCAATTAACTCATTATAGCAGTGCTAAGGAGATATAGTCAAAACATGGTTTGCATGCATCATGTTATTAACCCTTGTTTATGGACTTATTTTCATTGCTTGCCAAACAGCTGAAGAACAATGTCTGTTTTGAGGATCATCGTATTTTACAGAAAGACATGAAAGGCAGATTTGGCAGTTTCCAAAGTGAAGTAGCATGTACCAGAAGAGTTAAGGGAGGCCATTACTGATTTTAAATGGTTCTAAAAAAGTTAAGACAAACCAACTATAGACCTAAGGTAGGAAGAAGTCTGACATTGCTAAGATAACAAAGTGGAGAAATGTATGCATCAGCTATGATCAATGCAGGATAGTAAAAGAAACATGTTGAGGAACTGCTGAACCAATGGGCATGTACTCTGTTAAGCAGGCACTGCTAGATATTGGTGGGTTGGATCATTTCCATTTTTGTAACCGAGATTATTGTAACAATCAAATGGTTCTTCTGTGGCAATGTGACAGGAGTGGACAGGATCAACCCTGACATGTTCAAAGCAGTGTACATTTCTGGAGATTCCTCTTTATCTGCCTTTATAGCGTTGGACTGGAGGAGGAGACAGTACCTCCAAAATGGCAAACTGGTGTTTTAGTCCTTAATTTCAAAAGATGGCTAGGAATGTGTGCTCTTATATTCCTCAGTGAAATCATCTGAGAGTATGATCCCAGCTGAATATTTGATTCAGTAGGAACCTTGAAAATTCCCTCTTGAATGAGGTATAGTGCATTAAATATTTCACTTTGCAAAAATATGTGAGGCGTCTTGATTATTAACCCATATGGAGTGCATGTATTTTCTAGGGGTAAAGTATCATCCTACAGTGTCTTGTGAGTGGTGCTAGAAGAGTGCAGGGTCCACATAATGAGAGTTGTCTACACTGCCGTTGTTAAGATAAATAAATTCAAGGTTAGCCAAGGACTCCAGCCAGAATGTATCTTGTTCTTCCTTGTATACATGATTTTCATTGCTAGTACATCAAGACTTGGAAATTGTCCAGTCTGAGTAAATGATGGTTGCATTTTTGTAAGGTGCATATGGCTCAAAGAACAAGAGTGAGACCAGTTCATTAAGTCTACATCCCCCCCTCCTATTCAATAATTTCCGTGATACAAGATAGTGAGCCAATAGTGCTAAAGGAACGAGGAGAGGAACTGATTGCTACGGCATCCTGTAGACTCATGTTCTTATGTAAATGCAAACAAAGATCTGAGCATCAAAGCAAATATTATCCCTGCCTAACCATGCCAAACTGTTCAGCTAAACACAGCTGAGCTACAGCTCAGGCTTACCTACAACCTGTATTATGAGCATTAGATTACAGAATAAAAACAAAAAGGAAACCTACAACTTGATTGCAACAACTCAGTGTTAGGTGGAAAGAAAAAATAAAACACAGAAAGCTGACATAGTGTTTAGGACAGCAGAGGATTATTTTGCCTGTTGAAATACAAACTGTTACTTCATATCACATACTGAGAGCAGTGGACTAAAATGGCAGCTTAGATAATTGTAGGACCTTCTGCATTGGCTACAGCTGTTATTCCACAACTTTTATTTGCTAACAGAACGATACAGTGTAATGACCCTTTTCATTTTAACTTGATAACTAATGACGTTTGCATAAACAAATACACAGAATAAAATGTTCCCTAAAAATCAATATATAGTGTGATATAGTTATTGTATTTTTCTAACTTAAGTTATCATAGTAATTGAAATGACTGTAGTACTTTCGTTTGCAGTATTTTTTTTTTACTTTTAAATAATGAATGCAATTTGCATTATGTATCATCACATTTCTTAAGAATGTGTTTGACTTGTTATGTATTCTGTTATGAACAATCTTTTCCAGGTTACTTCTAAAAAGAGGGGGTCTATATCAGTTCATTTCCGTGAACCTTCATTCATCAACCGTAATACAGCGAACGCTGACATCAGTGAATGACTTACCCAGGGAAAGGAACAAGTTGTCCAGCATTCCAACTGTCACACAAAGCACACTATTTCAAACCCACCTATGTGGGGGTTTCACCCCCCACACCCCCCAACTATATATAACAACTCTGAGATTACACTACAGTGGGGAAAACATCAAATTTCTTATGATGGCCAACTTATTACTTTCCCCTGGGTAAGCCATTAATTGGCATGACTGTTCACTGATGTGAATGTTGTATTAGGGTAGATGAATGAAGGTTCACGGAAATGAATCTTCAACAAAGTGATATAGACACAAAAGAGGAATGTGGCTCAGTGGAAATTTATACAAAATTGGAATGCTTACTTAAACAAATCAATAAACATTTATGGTAGGATACTCTAAACAGAGTGGTGCCACTAAACACAAATTCCCCACTTTTAAGTATAGCATTTTATAATTTTTGCATGCCAAAACTGATCAGAATCTGATTCACATTTAATCAACTTTCTTGGTAAGATAATAAATATCTAATTAAGTTATACTAGAAATTCTTTACCTTTGTTGGTCAGCTAACACACTGCAAGCAAATAAACATTAACAAATGCATTCTTTGCTCTGATTATGGACTTTTAAGTAATTATGAAATAATGTAGAAAGATTCCTTATTCACAGTCACACAATTTAAAATCGGATTTACATTTTCAATGGGATAAATTAAATGCGATGACAGAAATTCATTAACAATTTTTAACATTTATATTGTCAATTTTTCCATCAGAATTATGAACAGTGGCCAATGAAGGGTTAGACTGGAGGGCAGGATAAACAGTGGACAGAACAGTTAAATATAGTTGCTCAGCTATTTTTTATGTTTTTGTACATCTGGCTTAACTAGAGGTAAAAGATTACTATATTTATCTGAAATTATGATATTCATGGATCGGGTTAGTACATTTTATTTTCCCAGCAGCTGTTGTCCATTAGTCTTTTTTATCTAGTTAACATTTTTAATTGATTCAGCATGACAGGCTTACGTTGCTTTATGTCTTTTTTGGCAAACATTAATTTCTGCAATTCTTTCTTTTTTCTTGTCTGTAAGTATTAAGCACTTCAGTAACATTTTAAAATTAGGTTCATCTTTCTGAATGTGTATATATTGAATGTTCTCAGCCTCTCTTACAAGTGATGGTGTTCTAAATGCCTTCAGTTTATGTGAACATTGGCTCATTCCTTGAATGTAGATTGCAGTTAACAAAATACTGTAGACATTAAGGAACATTCATTCCTTTGCTGAGTCAAATGCAGTGAAGTCTTATATTTGCATAACAATGAATGCTGGAATCGGATGCAATATTTCAGATCATTTTATTTTAAATTTCTTCAGTATGAACAGGGGAGTCTTGGCAGACTGCATCATTGCTTTTAGTCTTTAATCTCCAGTATACACTATAGACATAATTGGAAAAACATAGTAAAATAGCAAGTTATAAAGCATGCTAAAAACAGAAAAGAAGCAGAAGTATTAAATAATATTTTTCTAGTTAATGAATACATTGTCAGAGATGTTCATTTAAATTTCACAGTATGAAATGTTTATTAAGAAAGGTGTTAGACATTAATTTAATTTGATCTTTTCAGAACCCATGTTTACCAGTTTAAACAATTTATATTTGCTATAATACTGTGAGAACCTTGTTACATTTGTGTGAGGATCTAAAAACATCTATGCAAACAGACAATATGTCTGTCTAAATTACTTTGCTTTATAAAGTTGCTTCTAGTACTGCCAAATATTGAATTTTAAGTAATGCTGAGAGGATGCATACTATTTTTCTCAAGTCTGTTATTTTTAGGAACATGACTAATGCTATTTTTTTATTTTCCTCTTTCCAAGGCTGTGACAGGTGCCAGCACAACTGAGGGTACTGCATTTGTTTTAATTACCCTCAGCTGTCAGTTAGGTAGTATAAAGGTAAATAAAGACATTTTGTTTTCAGTATCAAGCAAAACAGTGACACTTTGAGATCATGTTTTCTGACCAACAGGAAGCATATAATACATTGTGGTGTACATTTTAAACCACATTTCAAATATTTGTAAGAATGCCACTTGACAAGGAGCAGTCTACACAGATTCTGTCAAGTATTTCAAAATCAGAAGTAAAGAAGTTTGTGTTGCTGATGCCAAAACTTTAAGATCTGCTAAATCTTAGTGGATCAAATGGTTCTGGCAGGTATTCCTGGCAATCTCAGTTACATGCAGGTTTCCACTATTTGCACAGAGTCAGGTAGCACTAACTTTGATTAAGAAGTGGCGATGTGAGAGAAGATCAACTGTAGAATGTGTGTGTGTTGCAATGGCTTGCAGACCAGCAGAGAGAAAGCAACAATTGTTTCCCTTGCATTTTGCAGTTATCATATGAGGCATGGGCCAGTTTAGAAACAATTTAGCATCGTTAACCAGATGTACAGTTCCAGACTAAAAATCCTAAACCCTGTTAAATTTCTCAGAATTACTCTGCAGCTTTATAAGTCATTATTTTCCTTTCTGTTCTTAGTAAGCTTCTTTTTTTGCCTTTAGAAATGTCTAGAACTACATTTTGGAATGTGATGACAACACAAAATCTCTGGCAATCAATAAAGCTTCTTGTTCCATATCAAAATTAACATTTTCTCACTTCTTTTGTAATTTTGCCAGTCTGGTCTGTTTGTGCTAAATTGCCTGTTTTGCCTTTGAGGATGAGTAATGACCATCTGAGTGTAGTGAACAGAATATTATACAATGACTACTGATTAGTATTCCAAAACGTGCATGCTGATTGGCCAGCCCAACCAGTGTGGCCATTGTAAATCCGACTTATACTAATGGAAAAAGGTCCGGTCGTCTGAACTTTTTCCATTAGTATAAGTCTTGAATTTTTTTTTGTTTCTGTTAGGTAGCAATGGAGAATGGAAGATCTCTGTTGCTGTAATCTCACTATGTTACATGTTTAACATAGCGAGATATCTTAAAAAAAAAAAAAAAAAAAAAAAAAAAAAGCAATGGAGATCTTCCTTTCTCCATTGCTTTTTTAAAGATATCTCGCTATGTTAAACTCGTTTAACATAGCAAGACAGCTTTAAAAACGCAACAGAGATCTTCCTTTCTCTATTGCTTCATCAACACAGCTCTGATGTACTGCGTAAGCATATGCAGTACATCAGAAACAGCCCCAGTATAGCAGAAAACTACAGAAGGGCACCACATGGGTATTATACAAAGGCATTATTTAAGAAAAGTAAGTATTTTTTTTTTCTTAAATAACGTCGGGCTTCACCCTTGTGATTAAACCACACCAACCATGGGTCAATCTAGCATTACCCACACCCAGACGTGGGTTATTGCTTAATTAACTGTAAGATAGCATAAGAGGCATTTAAGACTTGTCATATCCAGTTAACTTTGAAAAGATAAACATGTTTTAGGAAAATTATGATATCTGCAAATACATTTCACTTGTAACAGTCCACTTTACCAGTTATGCGATATTCTCATTCTGTTTCACAGCAAGTTAAGTTTTTATTCTAATCTTAATTATAAAACTGAACTAATTATGTTGGTTTATCAATATTATATCAATTTCAAAGTAGTAAATTCACATGGTATTCTCAGTTGGCATGGTGCTAGAGATGATTTATTTATTTGACATTTGTTGAATGAGTTAGTCCACCTAGAAAGATATCCATTTTCGGCGGAGACTTGAGGAGAAAAGCTCCAATAGATAAAATACAAGTAATATGTAAACAAAACATTAAGTATAAAGGTGCCAACAAGCAATTGAACAATACATTTCTAACAGTTTCATTCTAAAACAGTCACAGTAGAAGTATAAACACACAGTATAAAAATATAAACAATACAGTTTCATCCAGTAACTACTGAATAATACAGTTTCTTGCAATTATGAAGCTGGTAGTAGTTTAAGGAATAAAAATGCAACATTTTATCAATATGAGATAGTTTTAGTATAATGCATTCTGGGGTAAAATGGAGGAAAAATAGATGGAGAGAAACAGACTTTTAAGAAGGATTGTTTAGGAAAGGGGAGAGGGAGATTAGGTTGGATCAGTGCAAGAACAGGTCCAAGAATTAAATAGATAATCTTTTAAAGTTTTTTTGAAACAGTTTAATTTAGAGATTGATGTTAAAGACACCAACGCTTTGTTCTATGATTTGGCTACTGAGTAATTATAGAGGAATTTGCCAATGGTTTTATTAGGTTTGTAGATCTGGAAGAGGAGGAATTGGTCAGATCTGTGGAGTGTATGATTAGAAATGTAGGGGGAGAGGAGTGTTGACAGAGCAGGACAAGAGTTGGTTTAAGATGAAAGGAGTCAGATGTATTTGAGGCAGTAGGAGTTGATATAGTTCTAACTACTGTAGTTTTCTTTAGAGATGGGCAGTGGTGTGAGCAGTAGGTTAGATTAGTTGCAAATCTAGCAATTTTATTTAAGTGTGTTTAAGTTTAGTCAAGGGATTTGTTTGAAGGTTTGTAAAGACTGGGACAGCATATAGTATTCTAGGCAGTAGACAGGCATGTGCTAGTGTGAGTTTAGATTCATTTGAGAGGAATTTTTTGTTTCTCTAAAGTAGGCCCAGATTTTGATGGATCTTTTTAATGCAGCTTTGGATATGAAGATTGAATTTAAGTTGATCATTAATAATGACCCCTAGTAGTTTAGTGTGGGACTCAACCTTGATAATTGTGTTATTAATGGAGGAGATAGTGAAGGTAGTTTGAGGTGTTGGATTTAGGAAGGAAAAGGAGGAGGTTAGTTTTGCTTGGGTTAAGTACGGGTTGGTTGGATATTAGTCATTTTTTGACTGAGTGCAGAGAATCTTGGGTAAGGGAGAGTAGGTGGGGGAGATTGTCACAGGTGGAAATTATTCTACAGTCATCAACATATTGTATTAAAAATGAGTAAGGACAAGAGAGATAGAGGTTAGTGAAAATGTTAAATAGTAGGGATCCATGGATGGAGCCTTGGGGATCCCCGGTATAGACTGGGAGGAAAGGAGCGGAAGCAGAGAGCCATCTTACAGACTGCAGTTGGTTGGAGAGGTAGCAAGAAAACCAGGCAATAGCAAAGCTGGAGGGATTAATGCTAGTTAGTTTGGATAGACCAATTGTGGGAGACAATATTAAAGGCCTTAGAGAGGTTAAGGAATAGTCACGAGACTAATTTATTGTTGTCACGAAATCTAGAGATTGTCTGTATAAAAGATATCAGTGCTGTAGATGTGCTGTGGTTGGGGCAAAAGCCATGTTGTGTAGGAGTGAGGAGACATTCCTGTAGCCAGTGAGTGAGGAGCTGTTTATGGATTCATTTTTTAAGAATCTTTGATAGGGGAGATAGAATAGCAATAGGTCTGAAATTAGAGGGGTCAGTGGAGTTTCTTCCTTGTGGAGGGGAACAACAGAATTTCTTCCAGATATCAGGAATTATGTTCTCTTGAATTGATCTACTGATAAGAATGGAGACAGGATATGCAATAGCTTTTGCTGCCAGTTTAAGGGAAAGAGCTGGTAAGTCATCAGCAGAAGGGGAGCATGTTTTAAGTTTGCTGAGAAATGATCTAATATAAGCAGTGGAGACAGGCTTAAGGAAGGAGGAGGACATGAGGGAGTAAGGGGGGTCAGAAGTTGATGGGTAAGTACTTGCATCTTTTAGTTAATTTTTGAATGGAGTCAATGATGGAGAAGTTTCAAAGTGTAGCAGTGTCTAAGGCAGAGCTATTAAGGGAGGGATTTTATGTAGAGGGCTTACCTGGGTGTAACAGCTTGTTGACATTATTCCAGAATTTTTGGATGGTTAGAGTGGGGTTTTTCTTGTAGCTTGAGATACATTTTTGTCTTGTTTGACTTGTTTTGTAGGTATGTTATTTATTTCTCTGTAGCACTGAAAATTAGAGGGTTTTTTTTTTTTTGCAACTTTTTCTGGGTGTTATCCCATTTCTGCACAAGGGAGGGAGTGTCTTGAGTTATCAAGGACGTTGACAAAAATGCTATTGAATTTTAGCAGGGTGGGATCATGAAGGAAGGGCCAGTTAACAGAGGAAAGTTTATAATTAAAGGTGTCAGGTTTGAAATTAGAAAGTTTTGGTCAGTCCTTGTATTGTTGCGATTTGAGCAATTGGGAGTGTCTATGGATAGAGGAAGGGAGGTGTTCACTTAGGGAATTGGGATGTGTGTAGGGGTTGTGGTATAGGTGGGGATGGGAAGTAAGGATCCAGTCTATTATAGTGCCAGTGTTAGAAGGTTTAAGGTGAATGGGGGTTAATAATTTGAGAGAAGCCATAAAGGTTAATGCTCTCATTTGGAGAGACAGAGAGTAGAGTATTCCAATCAATGTTGGCATTCCAAGTATAATACTTTCGTAAGATGTAGTATGTGATATCCAGGAGGCAAAGTTTTCAAGGATAGGGATGTTTTTCCTGGGGGTATATAGATGGTGGCAATGGCAAGCTTTCTGCGATTGTTCAGTTTGCAGTTTACTATGATGACTTCTGCTGGGTGGAAATTTGGAGGAGAAAGACAGAGGGCAAATGGTGAGCTGATCTGAGAACAGGACAGCTACACTTCCCCCTTTTTTATGAGAATATCCTGGCAAATGATATTCTATAACCAAGTAGAAAGCACCACAGTCGAGCTGGATATAGGCAACAGTTTATTCAGTTCCAAACACCGAAACACAAAGTGAAAAGACCCACACTTAACGCTGTAAAAGTACAAGTAACGTTTTCGTCATCAACTTCATCAGATAAATTTCACAATCCCATAATTCCCTTTATATAGACACACTAATTACAATTAAACCAAATACATCAATTAATCAATCAATGTAAACAACAGGATGTCATTAAAAACTGTCCTTATATGGTCATGTCAGTGTTATTTTAAAATCCATTTTACTTTAAGTTGATAAAAATCACTTTCATATATTAAAAAACACATCACATTCTTAAAATTGATTTTAAAAACATTTTTTTAAATTGTCATAAATAACTTACATTTAAATAAAATTTATTTAAATTATAAAATTCATTTAAAAATACAAAAGGTATATACAGAATAAATTTATGTTGTTGTCTTTGGCTCCCTCATGTGGGATAAATCCCACATAACATCACAAGTCAAATAAAACTTTTTATAATTTATGTTCTTAATGATAGCAGTTTTTTCTATAAATTTAAAGCTTGGCTGATCTGAATTTTAAAACTGGAGCTAAAGATATCATGTCATTAAGACCTGGAGTCTAGCCATGTGGCAGGATTTCTGTGTCAGGTATATGGGGTTTTATCCAGGTTTCAGAGATGGTGAGAATATCAGGGGTGTGGTGAGGTATCCAGGAGTGAAGTTTATTGACTTTGTTTAGAATACTTTGAATGTTGAGAAAGAATATAATTAAGTTTCTAGTAGCTATGGATGTTTAAGTCTGGGAGGAGTAGAACAACAGGGAGATGGTAGGAGGTATGGGATGGGTAGGGAGAAAGCAGCTGGAGGTAGGTCCAGGATTTTGGTGCATATCTCCAGACAGTAGTAAGTGTTGCATAGGGAGCTTTGAACATTAATAGTTTAATATAATAAAGTAGTATTTTGCCTTAATTTTGGGAGATAGTGAAGGAAGAAGGAATATCTTTGTTTTATGAAGGAAGGTAACATTGTCAGAGAATAGAGCTGTAAGTGGGTAGATAAGTGTAGGGGCAGGGTTTATGTATGTTGGGCTGTGATGGTAGGAGATAGACATAGACTAGAAAGACATAGAGCTGTAGTTAGAAGGTGCATTATTTTGTAAGAGGGTAAAAAGTGAGAAGGTGATTTTGTTTGGAAGATAGTCCAGTTAGGGTGGGATAGTAGATTTTATTGTAGGAAGTTGAATTGGAATTAATACTAGAGGGTAGGGAGGGAGGATTAGACCAATCTGAAATAGGTGGTTCTTTTATCACCAGGCACAGGAGGATTGATAGGAATGTTTGGGAGCAAACAGGGAGTGGCAGGAGGGTGTGGTTTGGATGGCTCAAGTAGAAATGTAGAGTATACAGGGATGGATGGGAATGGCGGTAAGGTAGGTGAGTGAAGTGAGCCCGATTGTAAAAAGGGCAAACATTGCAGGGCTACGCAGATAGATTAGACTGACCGTTTCAGACAAAAAAATTCAGAGGTGAGGAGTTCAAGTAGGAGCAAAAAAAAAAAAAAAGAGAGAGAGGTGTGTTACAGAACCAGAAAGGTTTTATTGCACTTAGCAGTAGGACTAATTATTATTAAAAAAAGGGGGGGGGTGAGTAGAGGTCTTGTGGTGAACTATAAACTATTTTATGCAAAGATAGTCTATATACAGTTGTTTCTTATGGACATTCTTTGCCTTTCTCTATTGTTATAAGGGAGGCTTGTCAGGAACCAGTTGGTAAGAAAAGCTTTCACACGTGTAACTCAGTACTGCTGGTTACTAAGTGAAAATGCAGACTCTATTGTGTGATAGGATGGTGTGAAGGCTGCTAGCATAGCTAGATAGAATTTTGTAGATAATTCTATGTCATTTATAATTATTAATATAAGCCAAAGGCTTGTTCTCTTAAATGTCAGAAAATTGTGTTAAATGTTAAACGTCAAAAATGTAACACTGCACTCTGCTGGAATGACTTTGATCTCAAACCCGGAGCTGTGATGTCTGGACCAGCAGATTCTTTCTATTGTTTTGAGACCAGAGTTAATTGCTAGATTCTGTCTTTAATTGCTTTGGTTTCCGGACCAGGTGCAAGATCAAAGATATGCTAAACTCTGAATTTCTGTTAGCCTGGGAAACCAGAGAAGTGTCAAGAATGATGCAATGTAAAGCAGTACTGTGTTATCTATTTAAGGACAGAAAGAAAGGAGAGCATTTGGGATTTTGTCTAAAGCTGACAACAACTCACCAGTACTCTGCTTTTGCTCCATATATAAGTTTATTTAGAACTGTGATGGCTCTTAGGAAAAGACAGGAAATGATAAGTTTAGTCTAGCTGTTTTTTATATTTATGTCAGAACTATTCTACAGTATTATTTTAAGCATTTTCCTGTGATGTCTGAACTCTTGACTAGTGTAGTAAGTAGTATTGTTTTATGTTTTTATTATTTATTAAATATTTTTAAATCTTTCAGCTGTGGCCTTGTGTAGAGATAATTTAAGCTCTATAGTACATTGCATGTATATAATGATACTGTACAAAGCCACTGCAATAGTCTAGCTGCTTAGTCACACTATTTGGATAATAATATTGCACAGTAATAATTGGACACCCTTTGGTAAGGGCATTTTTAGCAGCTGATATTAGTAGTTGGTGGCAGCTGGTAGGTACTACCTTATAAACTGACTGGAAGGGGAATAGCTGGAGAACCTGAGCCAGTCTTCCCCAGGAGTGTCTGTGTGTTTGTATATAACTCATATCTTAAAGGTTGTGTGTGTGTGTCAGCTACTTGGGGAGGGACACAAAGCAGTGGTTGGACAGAGAAGCTGCTGGCGGTTATAGCTTGACCACTAGGCTGAGATCTGTACCCTATAGTTGTGCCATTGGGGAGTCTTATTGGGAATCTGGAGAAAAAGGGAGAAACCAGCCTCAGACTGACTGTGATCTCTGTGTGCTCTTAAAGGAAATTGTACTTTATTGTGTGTGTATTTGCTATCCTTCTCAATGTGGATGCCCCTCACTGATGTTAGTAGTGAGGATTCAGGCTTTTTGATTACTGAGTGACCTTGAGAAATGTTGCTTGAGAGGTTTAGGTCTATCTGAGTATACCTTACGCAAGTCCCTGTCTTGAGAGCCCATCTGAGTTGACATTGCTAATCCCAATGTGGTGCTGCACTGACATATCATATGCTTGCTTCTGTAGGCTCCATCTTAGCAACTTGGCATTTTGCTGGCTGGCTCAGTGTAACCATGTTAGGGGAATTGTGCTCTGTAACTACAGTGAATTTTCTTCCATACAGATAAGGCTGACGTTTCTGCAGTGCCTACACTATGGTTAGACATTCTTTTTCTACAGCTGCATAGCATTCCTTCCTGGGTTGAAACATATGACTGAGATAAAGCACCTTGTGCTCTTCTCCTTCTGAAGAAACTCTAGCTAAGTACAGCCCCCACCGCATGGTTCGAAGCATCCACCTGCACAACAAATTATTTGCTGTAATCTGGATTGGCTAACACAGGGGGGGTCTGATCAAAGCTTCTTTAAGCTTCTGGAATGTCTGCTCACATTTTGTGGTCCACAATACATTATCTGGCCTGTTTTTCTTTGTCAGGTCTGTAAGGGGAGCAGCTATTGTACTACAATTGGGGATGAACTTTCTGTAATACCCTGCTGTCCCTAAGAATGCCCTGACCTGCTTTTTGGTAACAGGTACAGGCCATGCCTGAATGGCTTCCACTTTGGAAGGTTCTGGCCTGATCTTACCACTCCCCACTCCATGGCCCAGGTAGGATACCTCTGCCATACCCACCTGACATTTGCTCAGCTTAATGGTCAACTCTGCCCTCTGTAGTCTGCCCAGCACCTCCCTAACATGTTGAAGGTGCTCTTGCCAGGAATGGCTGTAGATGGCAATATCATCTAGGTAAGCATAGGCAGACCCTCCTGCTCCTGCCAAGATATGATCTACCAGCTTCTGGAAAGTTGCTGGGGCATTTTTTCATCCAACGGGCATCTTTGTGAACTCATACAAGCCAAGAGGAGTCACAAACGCTGATCTCTCTCTGTAGCACACAAAGTCAAGGGCACCTGCCAGTAACCCTTGGTAAGATCAATGGTGGTAAGATACTTAGCCCCACCCAGCTGCTCTAGGGCCTCATCTGTCCTAGGCATGGGGTAAGCATCTGACTCTGTGAGACTATTTATTTTCCTGTAGTCCACACAGAACCTTGTACAGCCATCCTTCATTGGCACCAACACCACTGGGAAGCCCAAGGTATGTTGGACTCTTGAATTACCCCTAGATCCAACATCTCCTGCATCGCCTCCCTCAGAGTCTGTTTGACTCACTCATGCACCCTATAAGGGGTCTGCCTAATAGGCCTTAGGGGTCCTGTATCCACCTGGTGGTGCACCAGGTGGGTACACCCTGGTTTCCCAGTGAACTCATCCCGAAACTCCTGAAACACTGCTTGGATTTCTCAAACCCGTGTAGGAGATAGCTGCTGGGACATTGCTACCCCTTCCACTGAGGTCTCAGTCCAAGCCTCATTGAGCAGATCAGTCACCAGATCTCCCTCAGACTCTTCCTGCAATCCACTACAGACAGTCACCCCAAGGGCCTCCCTATCACGGTAAGGTTTTGCCATGTTAACATGGTACAATTTGTGCCCCTGCCTCCTGCCTAGCAGTTCCACCATGTAGTTAACATCACTTACCTTCCTTACCACCTTGTAGGGTCCCTCCCAAGCTGCTTGCAGCTTGTTTCTGACAGGAATGAGAACTATTACTTGCTGCCCTACAGTATACTCTCTAGCTCAAGAATTCCTGTCATACCACACCTTTTTCTGTTGTTGAGCTTCTGTCAGGTTGTCCTGGGCCAAGCCCATGAGTTCCCTGAGCTTTGTCCTGAGGTTTAGGACATATCCCACAACAGATTCTTTGAGATACATACTCAAGCTCCCACTCATCACAAATTAAATCTAGTGGTCCCCTCACACTACACCCAAACATCAACTCAAAGGGTGAAAAACCTGTGGATTCCTGGGGAACCTCTCTGTAAAAAGAAAATAGGACCAGCATACAAGGCACCTTAAAAATAAATTTATTGATTGAGGTACTTGAAAAACAGACCAGTTTCGGCAAATATTTAACAAAGCCTTCTTCAGTGTTTAAAAAACAACAAAAAAGAACCTGTATTTAAATACTCAAGTGAGTCATGTGCTTAATTACATATGCTCATTCAGACCTGGGTTAAAGAACCCACCAAGTTTAATAATCCATTTTTTCTCCATTGAATTTAATAAATTATGCTAACTTGATTTGTTATGCCTGCATCTTCTAATTTTATCAATAATGGTAAAACTAAAAGTAGCCTTTGGATGTATCAAAGAATGTTTATATAAAGCATTGGTGTCTCTCGTGTCTGATATCTCTAAAGTGTTCAGAGATTCAAAGCTTCAAGGGTCTGGAGGTTTGGCCAATATAGAATGCAGGACATGTGCATTTGGCCAAATAAATGACCCAGTCTGAGGAACAGTTAGCAAAAAATGTCATATTGAATACTTGAGGGGTGTTTTGACTGCTGAAACTGGTGGTTTTCAGTATGATGTTACAATAGATTCAGTGTCCACAAGGGAAGCAACCAATTAATGGATCCTCTGATAATGTGGTCTGGATACTTTTGGTACCTTTCTTCTCAAGATGTTTAAAGTGATTAAAAAAGGCAGATAGATTTTTGCCTTTCCGAAAGGAAAACGAACATCTGTCTCCAAGAATGTCCTGAAGTCTAGGTTCACATGTTAATATGTTCCAATTATGTTGAGCAATTTGCATCAATATGTTGGCATTCCGACCATATGTGGTGATAAATCTAGGTGTTACTGAAGGTGATTTGTGCCTAGTTTTGTAATGAAGCAATTCAGTGTGTTCCATCTGGTCAACTGTGTGTTTGGTATGTAATAGTTGACCCACTTTATACCCACTGTCATGGAATCGATGTACTAAATCATCTCTGAAGTGTCTAAGTGTGCTGATCAGAACAAATGCGTTTAATGCACATGAACTGTGATTTGGGAATGTTTTTGCAGATGTGAGGAGGATGAAAGCTGGTTGCATGGAGAAGTGAATTATTTTGGGCTAATTTACGATGAATTTCTGTAGTCAGCGTATGATCAGATGCACGGCAAACCAATACATCTAAGAAAATAATTTTATCTCTATCATAGCTGACAGAAAATTCAATCCCCCATTTATTTTCGTTCAAATAAGAAACAAATTCCGAAAGGAATATACAAGCCAGGTTTCAACACCCTTTTGTTGTGTTTAACAGAACATGTTTTAATAAAAAATGTGTTTTTTTACAAAGACAAATGCTATTTACAAACCAAGGGGACAGCTATGGGTGCATCTTTTGCACCCATATATGCCGATTTGTTCATGGCATACTTTGAAGAACAGGTTATTTACGACAACTCTCGTAACATTTACATGGTTGAAATGGACATTTGGTGCAGATATTTGGATGACTGCTGGATGGAGAGCGAATAAAGAATACCTTTCGGAATTTGTTTCTTATTTGAACGAAAATAAATGGGGGATTAAATTTTCTGTCAGCTATGATAGAGATAAAATTATTTTCTTAGATGTATTGGTTTGCCGTGCATCAGATCTTATGCTGACTACAGAAATTCATTGTAAATTAGCCCAAAATAATTCACTTCTCCATGCAACCAGCTTTCATCCTCCTCACATCTGCAAAAACATTCCCAAATCACAGTTCATGCGCATTAAACGCATTTGTTCTGATCAGCACACTTAGACACTTCAGAGATGATTTAGTACATCAATTCCATGACAGTGGGTATAAAATGGGTCAACTATTACATACCAAACACACAGTTGACCAGATGGAACGCACTGAATTGCTTCATTACAAAACTAGGCACAAATCACCTTCAGTAACACCTAGATTTATCACCACATATGGTCAGAATACCAACATATTGATGCAAATTGTTCAACATAATTGGAACATATTAACATGTGAACCTAGACTTCAGGACATTCTTGGAGACAGATGTTCATTTTCCTTTCGGAAAGGCAAAAATCTATCTGCCTTTTTTAATCACTTTAAACATCTTGAGAAGAAAGGTACCAAAAGTATCCAGACCACATTATCAGGGGATCCATTAATTGGTTGCTTCCCTTGTGGACACTGTATCTATTGTAACATCATACTGAAAACCACCAGTTTCAGCAGTCAAAACACCCCTCAAGTATTCAATATGACATTTTTTGCTAACTGTTCCTCAGACTGGGTCATTTATTTGGCCAAATGCACATGTCCTGCATTATATATTGGCCAAACCTCCAGACCCTTGAAGCTTTGAATCTCTGAACACTTTAGAGATATCAGACACAAGAGAGACACCAATGCTTTATATAAACATTCTTTGGTACATCCAAAGGCTACTTTTAGTTTTACCATTATTGATAAAATTAGAAGATGCAGGCATAACAAATCAGGTTGGCATAATTTATTAAATTCAATGGAGAAAAAATGGATTATTAAACTTGGTGGGTTCTTTAAGCCAGGTCTGAATGAGCATATGTAATTAAGCACATGACTCACTTGAGTATTTAAATACAGGTTCTTTTTTGTTGTTTTTTAAACACTGAAGAAGGCTTTGTTAAATATTTGCCGAAACCGGTCTGTTTTTCAAGAACCTCAATCAATAAATTTATTTTAAGGTGCCTTGTATGCTGGTCCTATTTTCTTTTTGTTTGAATACTTTGCTCTTTGGGACCCTGCAGCTGCCTCACTTGCAGAGGTTGTACTATTTGGAGGAACCTCTCTGTAAGCAATCAGATGGGGCAAATATTTGTCCCACTCCCTCAAACTGGTCTGCAAATATCCATAGCATGCACTTGATTATAGAGTTTAACCTCTCAACAAGACCATTAGTCTGGGGATGGTAGGGGGTGGTCTTTGGGTGCTTCACCCCACAGTACTTCCACAGACAATCCAGCAAGTCTGACATGAAATTGGCACCTCTATCAGTCAGTATTTCTTTTGAGAAAGCTACCCTGCTGAAAATCTCTAACAAAGCATTTGCCACATTTTCTGCCTGAATGGAGGACAAAGCCACTGCCTCAGGGTATCTTGTAGCATAATCTGCTACCACTAGGATATACTTTTTCCCTGTGGAACTTGGGGCTACTCAGAGGCCCCACAATATCCATAGCTACCCAGTGAAATGGCTCCTCAATCACAGGCAAAGGCATCAAAGGAGCTCTCACCTTGTCTCCTTTCTTACCTACCTTTTAGCACTGCTCACAGGTCCTGCAGTACCTTGTTACATCTCTGGAAATTCCAGGCCAATACAAATTCTACATAATACATCTCTTTGTATGCTTTATGCCCATATGAACTGCAAAGGGAATATCATGGGCTATGGCAGACAGTAGGGTCTAGGCACTACCAGCTGCTGTATCCTCTCACCTTTTAGCCCTCCCTCAGGGGTCCACTCTCTATACAGTAACCCTTTGTCCCAATATACAGATTCCCCCTTCCTTTGAGAATCAGGTGCCTCACTAGCTACCTGCCTCAGGCCTTGCAATGTAAGTTCTGAGAGCTGAGCCTGTCTCAACTCTCTCTTTGTAACCCTTCCCATCTCATCTTCCACAGGAAGTCTGGCATCCTCTGAAAATGGTATCTCACTGTTAGCCTAGGTACTACTACTCACCTCTAATTTTGCAGTCACTCTTTCCAAGGGAACATCGGTACACAAAAGCAGCTGTGGCTCACCTCCAGTCTTACTGCTACAATGTAGCTCCCTCCCTGAAGTAATCACCTCACCAGTCCTGGCTGTAAGTATGCGGTCTGACTGGGTATCCCCCAGGCTACCAGACCCATATGCTTGTCTCCTAGCCTGAATGTGTATGACTGCATAAGCACATGGTACTGCCTCATCCAAATCCTTCCTTATCAGGACATCAGCAGGATTGTAGTTCAGTACCTTGTGGTCTCGGGACAACCTACTGTTGGCATTTTGTCTTTCCCATTTACTGGTTCCCTCACTTTTTGTTCCCCACCTTACCTCCACGGACACCTATATGACACATGGTCCCACTGGTTGCATTCAAAAGTATTCAAAACATGGGCCCTGGATGTGTAACTGGACTAGTAGCTTCCCTACTGGAAGATTCTGTTGGTGCAGTCTGGGCTGCCCACCATAGGTTCCTTTAGACCCATGAGCAGTACTGGGGGGGTCTCTTTCCCGTGCAGGGATGCCCTGCTTCTTCCCCAACTCATCTGAAGTAACACATTTTCTATCAGCTAACCAGATCCTCATGTCCTCAGACAAAGTTCTAAGGGTGTGTTTCCTCGCCAAAAGGTCTGCCAACCCTTCAAAAGCGGTGACCTGACATCAACTCACCCATCTATGAAAATAAATGTGCAGTTCAGCAACATATTCACACATACTTTCATCTGCCTTGCGTCTATGCTCATGAAACCTTTTCCTGTAAGTCTGAGGTGTTAGCTTAAAAAATTCTCACAGACTATTCTTAACAGCAGTATAATCAAAATAATCATGACCAGAAAGGTTAGCCTAGACACCACAGTTACAGCTTTACCATGGAGTCAGGAACTGTACCCAGAGCCTTTGGTCAACATCATACTGTTTACATACCCTTTCAAACATATGAATAAAACTATCAAAAGTATCCTCCTCTGTAAACTGTGGAAGGCATTTACTGACCTTTTGTGCTTCAGGGGTCTGGTTACTCCATCCCCATTACCTCCACGACTCTGGTGAAGAGTTAGCATCTCCTTTTCATGCTGCCTCTGCCTTTCCTTCTCCTCAGCTTCCAGGAGTAGCAGTTTCTCATTCTCCTCAGCCTGTAGATGTCTCAGTCTCTCTGATGCTTCTGTTTCCAAATGCCTGGCCACCAACTCAAGTCTCTTTAGCTACAGATGGATTTTTACGTCCTCTGCAGAAAGGTTGAGCTGTCTATTCCCTGAGTGCTGTACATCTCCATGGCCATTCTGATTGCCCTCCTGATTGCTGTTTTCTGATGCAGCTATGACCAAAGCTGCAATCATGTCTGCCTTAGTCAGGTTTCCAAGCACCAATCCCTTAGCCTGGCACATCTCAGCCAACTGGCTCCTTGACAGTTTGCCATACTCCTCTGCTGACATGTTTGCCTGCTCTCCCTGACTAATTAAGCTAACAAAAGAAATAAAACAATTGTGATCTGAACTCTGAATATTCACTGCATGGCTGAATTAGAGTACAAAAACACCTTCAATGATCACTGTACATGGACTACAGGAATTCACTATCCACACCACTACATGCCAATTGCCAACCAATTAATATGTGTTGTGGATATCCCACCACTGCCAAACAATTAATATGTGGTGTGGATATCCCAGCACTGCCAAACAATTAATAAGTGGTGTGTATATCCCACCACTGCCAAAAAATTAAAATGTGATGCCCGTCTGCAGAAGAGTACGGCAGCTGTCAAGGAGGTTGTTTGCTTACAGAGAGGTTCCCCTGGAATCCATAGGTTTTTTACCCTTTGAGTTGCTGTATGGGCATAGGGTGAGTGGACCTCTAGATTTAATTCATGATGAGTGGGAGGGTGTGTGAATCTCACATGGAGTATGTTGTGGCATATGCCCCTAATCTCAGGACAAGGCTCAGGGAACTCATGGGCTTGGCCAGGAGAACCTGGCAGAAGCCCAACAACAGAAAATGTATGGTATGACAAGAATGCTCGAGCTAGAGAGTATGCTGTAGGGCAGCAGGTAATGGTTCTCATTCCTGTCAGACACAACAAGCTGCAAGCAGCTTGGGAGGGACCCTACAAGCTGGTAAGAAAGTAAGTGATGTTAACTGCATGGTGGAACTGCTTGGCAGGGGCACACATTTTCCATGTTAACATGATGAAACCTTACCATGGTAGGGAGGCCCTTGTGCTGAGTATTTGCAGTGGATTGCAGGAGGAGTATGAGGGAGATCTGGTGACTGATGATCTCAGTGAGACTCGGACTGACACCTCAGTGGAAGGGGTAGCAATGTCCTAGCCGCTATCTCCTACCCAGCTTCCAGAAATCCAAGCAGTGTTACAGGTGTTTGGGGACATATTCACTGGGAAAGCAGGGTGCACCCACCTGGTGCACCACCAGGTGGATACAAGACCCCAAAGGCCTATTAGGCAGGCTTCTTATAGGGTGCATGAGAGAGTCAAACAGACTCAGAGAGGAGATAAAAAAGATGTTGGAACTTGGGGTAATTCAAGAGTCCAACAGTCCCTGGGCCTCCCCAGTGATGCTGGTGGCAACTAAGGATGGCAGCACCAGGTTGTGTGTGGACTATAGGAAATTAAATGGTCACACAGTATAAGATGCTTACCCCATGTCTAGGACAGAGGAGGCCCTAGAGCAGCTGGGTATCTTACCACCATTGTTCTTACCAAGGGTTACTGGCAGGTGCCCTTGACTCCCCGTGCTAGAGAGGTGTCGGCCATTGTCACTCCTTTTGGCTTGTATAAGTTCACAAATATGCCTTTTGGGATGAAAAATGCCTCGGTGACTTTCCAGAGGATGGTAGATCATACTGTAGCAGGAGCAGGTGGGTTTGCACTTGCTTACCTAGATGATATTAACATCTACATCCATTCCTGGAAACATGTCAGGGAGGTGCTGAGATTACTACAGATGGCAGGGTTGACCATTAAGCTGGGCAAATGTCTGAGTATGTCAGAGGTCTCCTTCCTAGGACATGGAGTGGGGAGTGGTAAGATCAGGCCAGAACCTACCAAAGTGAAAGCCATTCAGGCATGGCCTGCACCTTTTACCAAAAAGCAGGTGAGGGCATTCTTAGGGACATCAGGGTACTACAGAAAGTTCATCCGCAATTACAGTACCATAGTTGCTCCTCTCACAGACCTGACAAGGAAAAACAGGCTAGATAAAATAATGTGGACCACAGCATGTGAGCAGGCATTCCATTAGCTTAAAGAAGCCTTGGGAGGACCCCTGTGACAGTCCAGATTACAGCAAAGAATTTGTTGTGCAGGTATATGCTTTGAACCATGGAGTGAGGGCTGTACTTAGCCATATTTCTTCAGACGGAGAAGAGCACCCAGTGATTTATCTCAGTCGTAGGCTTCAACCCAGGGAGAAATGCTATGCAGCTGTAGAAAAAGAATGTCTAGCCATAGTGTGGGCACTGCAGAAACTTCAGCCTTATCTGTATGGAAGAAAATTCACCGTAGTGACAGAGCACAATCCACTAACATGTTTACACCAAGCCAGCCAGCAAAATGCCAAGTAGCTATGATTTAGCCTAGGATTGCAAGCATATGATACATCA
Source organism: Protopterus annectens (assembly GCF_019279795.1). Taxonomy (NCBI): domain Eukaryota; kingdom Metazoa; phylum Chordata; order Ceratodontiformes; family Protopteridae; genus Protopterus; species Protopterus annectens. The sequence goes on from NC_056748.1 coordinate 593,887,967, forward strand.
GTGCAGCACTGCAGTGGGATTAGGGATGCCAATGCAGATGGGCTCTCATGACAGTGAATGGGATAAGGTATACTTAGATAGACCTAACCCTCAAGCAACGTTTCGCAAGGGTCACTCAGTAATCAAGGATCCTCAGTCCTCACCACTAACACGAGTGAGGGGCATCCACATTGGGAAGGATAATAAATGAACACACAGTAAATACAATTTCCCTTAAGAGCATGCAGAAATTAGTCAGTCTGGGGCTGGTTTCTCCCTTTCTCTCCATATCCCTGATAAGAATCCCCCTCTGGCACAGCTATAGGGTACAAATGTCAGCCTAGTCGTCAATCTAAAACCTCCACCACCCTCTCTGTCCAACCAGTGCTTTGTGTCTCTGCCCAAGTAGCTGACACACATGCACACACCCTTTAAGATACGAGTTATATACAAACACAAAGATACTTCTGGGGAAAGCTGGCAGAGGTTCTCCAGCTATGCCCCTTCCTGCCAGTCTATAAGGTAGCACCAGCTGCCACCAACCACTAATATCAGCTACTAAAAATGCCCTTACCAAAGGGTGTCCAATTTTTACTGTGCAATATTATTATTTAAATAGTGTGACTGAGCAGTAAGACTATTGAAGTGTCTTTGTACAGTATCACTATATACATGCAATGTACTCTAGAGCTTAATTTTTTCTACACAAAACAGCCACAGTTGAAAGGTTTAAAAATATGTAATAATAAATAATAAAAACACAAGACAATACTTCTTACTACACAATGGTTGTCAAGAGTTCAGACATCACAGGAAAATGCTTAAAATAATACTGTAGAATAGTTCTGACAAATATAGAAAACAGCTAGACTAAACTTACTATTTCCTATCTTTTCTTAACAGCAATCACAGTTCTAAATAAACTTACATATAGAGCAAAGGCAGGGTACTGGTGAGTTGTTGTCAGCTTTAGACAAAATCCCAAATGCTCTTTCTTTCTGTCCTTAAATTGATAACATAGTACTGCTTCACATTACATCATTCTTGACAATTCTCTGGTTTCCCAGGCTAACAGAAACTCGGAGTTTAACACATCTTTGATCTTGCACCTGGTCAGAAAACCACAGCAATTAAAGACATTATATATGTTGAAATCTAGCAATTAACTCTGGTCTCAAAACAATTGAAAGAATCTGCTGGTCCAGACATCATGGCTCGGAGTTTGAGGTCAGTCATACAAGGCTTGACTTATCAGCTCCAGCAGAGTGCACCGTTATATTTTTGACATTCAACATTTAACACAATTTTCTGATATTTAAGAGAACAAGCCTGTGGCTTATATTAATATTTACAAATGACATAAAAGTATCTACAAAATTCTATCTAGCTAGGCTGGCAGTCTTAGCAGATGGCAGACAGAAATAACTGTTGAATGTTATCTTCTGGTTATCATAGTTCCTTGAAGGAAATGATTTAATAGATACTGTCACTAGTTAATGCCACTAAAACCATCAAGAAGTTTATTAGGGGATAAAAAGAGAAAAAGAAAAAAGTTTCCATCTTCAACCTAGGCTTGAATAGCGTCTTGGTTCCCTGCAGGTTGGTGATGATGGCTGGATGCTCATATTACTTGTTATGAGTACTGGGGTATTATTATTGTTTGTACCTATCAGGACTGGGATATTACTACTATTTGTGCGCATTGCAATGGAAACCAGGAGAAACAAATGGACAGCACCAGAAAACAGCCAGGACAGAAAACACTACACTGTAACTAAAATTTTTATGCAAATGCAAACATATCTTCTGTAAAATTGTATAAACTATGGGACAAACAGTTCTAATACATGTGGGACAGGAAATAAATTAATGTATGACCATTGCTGCTCATCAGCATATAAAACCAGTTTCTGATCATGCATGCATCATGACATGCCAATAGTATTTTCTCTATCATATTCACTGCTTGTCAGCCCATTCTACCACTCTATGATCATCATACAGTGGAATGGGACAACATCAATAATTTTTCTATTACTATCTTGACTCATCAGCTTATAGTAGCACTCACAACCCAACATGCATTTAGACAGGGAAATACCAAGAATCCATCCATTATAATCACTGCTCATTAGCACCACCATTTCACTGTCATGGTTTAACTGTTCAAAACTTAAATTACCAAAATAAACTTTGTCGAAATGTGGCACCTATCCTCAGCAATCATTCATATGCAAAATGTGAAACTTCATTTGAAGAAAAGCACAGGACTTCACTTCATTTCACTCAAACAGCATCACATTCCTTAATGTTTATAATATTTATTTAAACATTAGGTGCATGCTGCACTTAGAGAATGACCTAGGGCTTACATAAACCAAAGGCAGTAAGAACATCATCTGTTAAAGTGCTTGAGAACTGTTATTGTGCATGTTTAGCAATGTGAAAATTTTTTTTTGTTTAATTTTACTGACGTTTTCAATACAAGAAGCAGTTGACCAAACAGGGTACACTGGGCCTTGTAGGGGCAGATGCTCTATCTTCAGCCCAAATGACCAATGTTTAATTAAAAGCTTTGTTGTCTCTGAGGGACTTCATGGTAAGAATGAGCTTGAGAGGTCAGCTCCTGCCCACTCATCCTGTGGGTGATGGAGGCTACCAGATCCTCAGCACTTATGACAATTAGAGGCGGCTGGTAATACTGTCCCTGCTATGGTGACATTGGCTCTCAGTGTACTGGAACAGGGACCTTCCTAATGAGGGAGAAAACAGCGAATGTGTGTGGAAACAACAGGTATCCTTCCCTTATCTGGCAACTTCTGCAAGTCTGCAGGCTGCACAGAAGTTGGCCAGTCTGACACCTGGTTAACAGACCTCTTCCCTACCATCAGTCTGCCATTGCTTGAGGAAAGGATGAGTGATCGTGTCTTCTCAGTAAGAGAAAATAGGTTATTTGACTCACCAGTGGGGACACTTGTTTCCTGCCTCCATCAACTGAATAGTCCAATTGCTTTCAGGAAAGAAGTAGAGCCATTGTAGAGGGATCATCATGGTTAGGAAGGGGTGGGTTAAAAAATATTATCTCAGACATGTAGGGCATGGACAATCCAGCATAGAGTAGATAAAGGGAAACTGACAAAATTATAGTCAAATAACATGAAAGAGACCAAAGTTCTGCTCAGTGACCATGATCTGCATGATCTGTGATTAACTCAAGATTTGGGCATGGAAGATAATCCAGGTAGTTGTGAGAGAGAAGCTGTCCTCAAAATGGATTGATGAAGAGTGAATGTTAATAATACAGTCTTCAATTATCTTGGAGGAACTCCTAATATGTACACACAAATACAGACATACTAAGATTCCAGTCATGTAGTCCCTTGCCTACTTGCCTGTAAAGCTATAGAATTCAACATGCGGTACTGATCTAATGTATAAATTTTGGTCGGTGAAGTTGGCTGATTATATAAATCTAGTACAGAATTAATATGGCAAATTGAATGTGATAGAATACACCTAAACAAAACTGTAATTGTTTGTTTCTTCATGAATGCTACCTGTTTATTTGTCAGTAATGCAAAGTTTCTTAGTAATTATTCATGTAACTATGTACTGTTGGAGCTTTTCTTCCCGGGCCTTCACTGAAAACGGGCTCCCCGAGTCCAGTGGACCTCCCCAGTCATCAAACTGGAATAAATATTGAGATGGATACATAAAGATGGATACATCCACCCCAACCCTGGCCCAAGCCCTACACCAACCCCCATCAACTACAATCTTAACCTTAAGGTCCCACTACCAACAGCAAATCCCTCCAAATCACTCTCAATAGCGCATCTCAACATACGTAGCATATGTAACAAAATACCATATATTCATGCCCTCTTGCATGTCCAACAATTTGATATTCTCTGTTTAACCGAAACGTGGCTTAAACCTTCAATAAAAGACACCGAAATTATCCCCCCCAGGCTACAGCATCATTAGATAAGATTGTTTAAATAAAAAAGGTGGAGGGGTTGCAATTATATATAAATCAGGACTAAAAATCAACAAAATAAACTATAATCTACCCTGTGATGGCATCATTGAAATAATTATTACCAAACTAATACTTAATTCCCATAAATCAGTTTATATCATCTGCTCCTACCTTCCCCCAGGAAAAAATCTGACTATATTAGAAGGCCTCCTGAATTGGCTTTCAACTAATCTCCCACAAGAAACAATTCTACTAGGAGACTTTAATATCAATTGGACTTTATGTAACAGCACTAATCCTTCCTCTCATATTAACCTCCATGGCTTCTCACAGGCTATAAACACTCCTACTAGAATAAACAAATATAATAAAAAAAAACCCATCTTAGACTGGATTCTTACAAATTGTCCACAACAAAAATATTCAATAGGAACCCTTCCAGATGACCTTAGTGACCACTCTCTCATATATATTATCAGAAATAAAACATGCTTTAACATTCCCTATATAATTAGGACCATCCGTAGCAAAAAACACTTTAACCAAGAACTCTTTCTAACTGAACTCTACCATTGTAACTGGTCTCCCTTAAAGTCTCTCCCTATAGATGAAGCTGTTAATTACTTTAATAGCACCTTCCTAGCAATCCTAGACCAACATTCCCCAACCCGTTCCATAAGAATGAAAAATAAACCAGCCCCTTGGCTCTCAAATCATACTAGGAAACTTATCCACAATAGAAACAAATCTTGGACTAAATGGCAGTCCACAAAGAACTCAACTGATCACCAAAACTTTAGACAACAAAGAAATATTACAAAAAAAAGCTATCCTACAAGACAAAAAGAACTTTTATATACAACTTCAGTAAACATCACTCAAACAACCACAAAAATTCTGGTCTACTATTAACTCACTTCCATCCCCAGGCAGAGTTGAATCACCCAACCCATTAGGCTCTAACCCAGACTGTCCAATTCAAACAGCCAATGCCTTCAACTCTTTCTTTACTACCACTATACTTAATTTAGCTAATCAGCAAAATCCAGATACATCTAACCTGCCCAAACCTAACTTCACTCCTCCTCCTTTTCACCTAGAACCAATACCTACCTCTTATATCTCCTCTCTACTTCAAAAACTAAAACCTAACACTCCCTCAGCTGACCAACTACCAGCCAAATACCTCAAAATAGGAGCCAAAGCCATTGCCTACCCAGTCTCTATATTAATCAATAGATCCTTAACAGAAGGCCTAATCCCATCAATTTGGAAAATCTCCTACATTATTCCTCTCCACAAAGGTGGAGACTCTACTGAATTCTCTAACTTCCGTCCCATTGCTCTACTCTCCCCACTAGCCAAAATTATGGAGAAATGTATCCATAAACAACTTATTACCCATCTACTTCAACATCAGCTCCTGGCTAACTGTCAGCATGGATTTCGGCCATTTCATAGTACCACCACAGCCTTACTATCCTTTACTAACTGCATCAACAATAATCGTAACAATAATATTTTATCCTCTGCTTTCTTCGTGGATCTATCTAAAGCCTTTGACATGGTTAATCATCAACTTCTCCTCTACATACTGAAGTCCCTCTCCTTCGAACATCCTACCATGAACTGGTTCACATCCTATCTGGACAACCGAAAACAAGCCGTTCTCTGGCAAAACCATCTTTCTGACCTTCTTCCTACCTCTCTAGGTGTCCCACAAGGCTCTATTTTAGGGCCACTATTGTTTTCCATCTTCATAAATGACCTTCATCTCTCCATTCTGCAGTGTATCTGTATCTAATATGCTGATGACTCCACTATCATTTGCTCTGCCTCATCTCAAACTGATCTTCATTCTCACACACAAAAAGCCTTCTCTACTATAGAAAAATGGTTCTCTAACCACTGTCTTCTCCTTAACCCTAAAAAAACTAAATTGCTGCTCTTCAACCCATCTCACCTATCACCCCCTCCCCATTTCACACTTAGATCTGAAGATGGTACCGTTATCGCTCCAGACCCCACTACCAAACTGCTAGGAATTACTATTGACAATCAACTAAAGTTTGTCTATCATATAAATTCTACAATTAAATCTACTAATAAAAAACTTGGTCCCCTCTACCGCATTAAACCCTTCCTGACACCAACAACTAGAACCACAATAGCCAGAACTCACTTAATCTCTACCCTGTTATATGCTTCCCCCATATACACAAATCTTTCCAAACATAATCTTAACAATCTGACTAGATCATACAATAATATTGCAAGATTTGCCACCAACTCTCCTTTTAGGACCCATCACTGTCAGAATCTAAAACAGCTAGGCTGGCTTGAATTACCACTACTATTACAATTTAATCAACTCACAATTGCCCACAACGCCCTTTACCAACCTAGTAACACCCCAATTCTCTTGACCCTTATAAGACCTTATAATAACCTGAAGAATCTGCGCTCTGCCAACAAAATGTTGATACACATTTCCTTCTCAAATAACTTAGCAGGCAAATCTCTATTTTCAAACACAGTGGGTAAAATATGGAATCAACTACCAAACGATCTGACTACCCTCTCCTCTCTCCCATTATTTAAAACCAAACTAAAACTCTTTCTCTCTAATCACTGGTTATGCTCTTGTAATAACCCAGACTAACTATCTTTACTTTTCTTTTCTTTTACAAAATACCTGATGCTAACATATTTCTACTCCCTACCTTATATCTTTACTACTTTCATTGATTATAACTAGTCCCTCCCTTTAGTCTCTACACTCCCTTCTCCTGTAATCATCAATCCTATTAACCTTTTCCTTCTGTCTTATTCCTATTTCTGTTAACTCAAGAACTTGTACTCTATACAATGTCACTGTCTAACTATGCTTTCCTTTCTTTATCGTAATATGTTGTTTTTGAAATGTTAAGTGCTTCAAATGTAATGTTCAAATGCTATGTAATGTTTTTCTATATTTTATTATGTTGTATAACTGGAGCTTTTCTCCCCGGGCCTCCACTGAAAATGGATATGTATCCAGTTGGACTAACCCGGTAAATAAATAAATAAATATATATATATATATATATATATATATATATATATATATATATATATATATATATATATATATATGATTAAATATTCTGTCTGTTAACAATTCTTTTGAGGTAATGCAATTTAAAAATAACATATGCCAAGTATGAAGTTGTTGAGAAACTCACAAATTCAGCAGGGGTTAAGTGAGCACCTAATATTTGACACAAGAATGATATGTATAGCACAAAATACATGCTTTAACATTTTCAGATGCAGTGACCCAGCTCTGTAGAGGGATAAAGCCCAGAGTACAACCTGTGTGTGTCCTATTTTCAATTAATGTCCCAAGCACTGATTAAGCTGCCACAGCGAAGAGAGGAGACAGAATGCCTGCAAATTTACCTCTGATGGGGGATATGCAGTGAATGTAAGGGGCAAATTCTCCAAGTTAGATACCCTAATAGAAATTAGAGAACGCATGTCATCCCTTGTCTTATAGACTGGAAAAGAGGATGATGTCACTCATGAAAATGAGTGGCATTTCTCAGAGCTGCCCATTATGTCCATATCATGGAATATTATGAGAATGTACATGGGAAACTTAGGCCCTAAAATCATTTTTTTGTCCATTATGGAATGGCATGGCAGTCGCAGTAGGCTTGAGTCTTACCTGATGGGAGGAAATAGACAAAAAGATTCTTACATAAGTGGAAACAAATGGAACTTTTGGGCTGTTGTGTTGAAGACATGATGACCAGAAGGATGCACACACCATGTGCAGAGAGAAGAAAAAAAATTTTAATGAATGTTGTAGGTCATCCTAACACCAATTTTATTTTGTCCAGATAAATAGAGGGATACATAAAGAAAGGTGCATGCGTATATACAAGTCAGAGACAAGGCTGCTTCCAAAAATGTGTGCCTGCGTCATACATATATGTGTGTATGTTCATGTGCGTGTATGTATGTGCATGTGTGTGCACGCGTGCGTGTGTGTGTGTGTGTGTGTATATATATATATATATATATATATATATATATATATATATATATATATATATATTTATACACACACACAAAAACACACATACATACAATGAAAGAAAAAGGGATTTACATATATTAATGTGAAAATAAATGTTGCTGCTAAAAAAGTACAATGCAAGTTATCATAACAGCAAATGCCTTACTTAATTTCTGTGTCTGCTGTTCTTACAAATGGTTTGCAAGGCAAGGCCTATCCAGCTGGTAACATATTTTTCCCCGGACAAAGATAATATTTCCCACCAATTACCAATCCGCTTCTTATATGCCATGCTATGACTGACTCCTAGGCTGCAGGGGGTGACAGTTAATTTTAGATTTCGGAGACAAACCCTGTGATTCATAAAGGTTACCAGTAAATGTACACTTTCTGTCTTCAAGAACATCCCTACCAGATTGCTTGTGCTGTCTCTCTACTCAGAAGGGTTACATTAAGTTTACAGTTATTGTACACTTAGTGAAAACCTTTATGAATCCCAGGGAAGGTTCCTCTCAAAAAATGATCTTCCGTGAAGTTATCTCAATGCCATCTAGCTTCCACAGCTAAATCATAGTAGCAGCATATATTTACAGGTGAATAGCTATCACAATCACTACTCACACACAATACTCTATTACATCTCAAACTGTATCATGCTATGCCAAAAGGCAACCTCACTGGCTATATAGCACTATATTAACAGGCATGAATTCACTGTAGGAAGCCAAGAAAAACACCAACCCCTCCTAACATTTGTGTGTGACCATTACTGCCATAGCCGTTTTCCTTTTACATACCTTTGATATAAGCAGGATACAGACGGTGTTATACTCGCTGTACATCTTTTGACATATTAGTGACATCATCATTCAGTTGCAACACAACACAAGTACAAAAGAGAGATGAATCTTATGTTTATAAATATAACCTAGTCATAGCAAATAAAACATTGAATGAAAAAACAAAGTTAACTAATAATTCAAGTTAAGAAATTAAGTCTACTAACAAGTAACTTATACAAATGTACTGCATTACATTCTTCACTTTTCCCTGCTGTCCTTAGACTTATTGTGAAGAAATGTCATCCAACATTACCTGTCTGTCTGCTATAGGAAACCTTCATCCAGTTTCCAGTAATGTTCCAAGCTGTAATACCTGAATGTGCATTTGAAGGGTCTGATTAGTGACTTACAAATCACATCAGGTGGCACTAATAAAAAAAAACAGATGAAAGCATGGTCTCCAACCCTTGTGGAAGACACGCGTATACCAACAGCAAAATAGCATACATCTTACAAGCCAGTATGAAAGGGTATTTACATATATAAAAGTACATACTTCTTCTGGGAAGTAAAACAGCAAAGCTGATCTGATTTTGTGATATTTTGGTCTTCGAAACATATATTTTAGTTCTCTCATTTTGCACATATGAAGTTCAAGTGACTTTTGAAACTAAGGATAAATCAATATTAGTTACATTTCTGAGGGTTATGTAGGAATTACATTTTTCATAAAAATGCATGCAGGTGGCTAAATAAAGCTACCTCCTTGTATGCCATCCAACTGACTCTCCAGACATCTGTTACTTTTCTAAATCTGCAATGTTAAATGCCATGGTGAGGGTGGAGGACTGAACATGACTAGCCCAGTAGTCTCCAACTAGAGTATTTATTTCATTCTGTGGAATAACGTGTATGTTCCTAGACATGCTGAGAAATAATAGTCCATGTATGAAGAAAACTGTAATAAGATTAAAAGATTAATGCTCTTACAGTGAAATTTCAAGAAAATTGAACTAAATTATATCTATATAAAATTACACTCAATAAGAAAAAGGTCTCTGCAAATTATCTTAGAAGCCAGAAACATATACAGCATAGTTAATATTTAGCAAAATCAGAATCGTGCAGCATAGTAAGTATTTAGCAAAATCAGAATCAGTTGTCAGCACACCCTTGAGTTATCAACCACAACAGTATTTATTTATTTAACATTTGTTTATCTCGGAAGTCTGACTGGGCCATAAGCCCATTTTCAGAGGACAGGGGAAAAAAACTCCACATACAGGTACACAGTAAGCAATATAATACTATACAGAGTAGAAAACTGAATACTATACAATAATGTTTGTCAAATTACATACAATAATGTTTGTCAAATTACATACATCTAACAAAGCTTTAAGGTTTTTCAGAAGTGAGACTGGCACAGTTTGTTTAACAGAGCAAGCATAACTTACAGAGTATGAAGAGTTTGGTGAAAGCAGAGAAAATGTTGAATGGAGAAACTCAGTAGAGAGGGAAGAGGTAAGGAGGCGAGTATAGGAGGGAGAGTCAGATGGTAAAGAATAGAATAAAGGAGCAATAGCAGTAGCAATAAAATATTTTAATGGTTAAGAGCATGTCTTTCACAAAAAGAATATATTCCTTCAGAACCATGATGCTAGCTGTTCTGTTGCCAAGCTGTTATATAACGTGATCTGCTCGATCATTTGACTACTGAGCTGACCACATAGAGCACTTAAAGGTACATAAATAAAAATATGTCAAATTAAAATACATAAGATAAAAATAAGTACACTGAAAACAGAGAATACTAAGTAACATTCCTCTATAAACACATTAAATTGAAAAATTAAAATGAAATGTGAAAAATATATATTTAAAACTGTAATCAAAATCACAATCTGGCAGTCTTCATTTTCAAATACCAAGAGTCACATTGTCATTGGTACCTGGTGGGAGAGAGGCAACTAGTTTCAGCTGCCATAAAAGTTCACTAACTTCTATCATCTCCTCCCAGGGACACCCTTCTCGATTCAAGGTTATTCTTTTGAAAATAACACCTTTTGAAATCAGTGCATTTAAGAGACTGCTTGTCAAGGCATCCTTAGCATATTTTCTTTGTACATCATATATGTGCTTAAGTACATGTTCCTTTACTGTCCTGTTCTTTCTATACAGAAGGCCAAACAAGAGTTGCATAAAGCTGCGAATATCACCATTAGATTTACAATTGCATTTAAACATAACTCATCCAAATTTAGTCCCGTCACCCTGTATAATGCAGATGCAGATGTTGCAACTATTATGTCTACATGCCTCCTTTTCTTTTTTCACAGGAAATAGTCACTCTAACAGGATTTGAATATTTGCCCTTCTTAAAGTGACTCTATGCTGTTGGTTTTGTAATATTAAATATTGATGGCAATTTTATGAGAGTTAAAATCCAGATTTCCTGATCATCACCTTGTACAACAGGTCCTGGGTCTGCCAAAGGCCCTTATCTTAACGGACTGTGTTTAGGAGCTGCCCAGAAACAAGATGATGATGAAACCACTTGAACAGACTGTCTTCAACATACAGAATCAGAAACTTTATTCAGAGATCCTCCACATTGCTCAAATCCTCAGCGTTTAATAAAGAGTAAGAGCAAAATGCCATATGATGGAGCATGACTTGTGCGGCTTGTATCAGTCATCTCATCTTCAGTCACTACTGAAATACTCACTGCCACAAGGATGGGGACACAAACCAACAATTAGATAGCTTCATCCTATGACTCAGATCTTACTTTTCTATTATATTTCAGTAGCTACTACTGCAGCTATCTTGCCAGTTTCCTGATCCCATAGCTGGCCTTAGGCATTGGCCAACTAGGCGGCCGCCACTTTAGCAAGGGCACTTTTCCAGTATTTATTTGGTGTAAGTAGATCAAGATGGGGGCACCAGGTGGTGTGGTAGGGGGCGCTGTGGAGTGCTTTTGCCTAGGGCAGTTGACCTAAGGCCGCTCCCCATTCTTTTCATTCTTTAACAAGACATCGACATACTTAAATGCTACTGTTGATATCTGCTGTTCCCACTTTCCATATGCTGAGTTTCATTTCAGGAAATTCACAAACAGCAGTGAAGATGGCAATAAATGTCATTTTGTTCCACTGATGGAAAACACAGACATTGGAACACAGATGTCACGTGATAAATTATATTGGACTGGCATAGGTTTTGCAATTACATGAGCTTTCAAACTGGCATAAGCTTACAATACTTAAATATCCAAACGTGGCTAGAAAGGTAAGTACATGATTTATTCCCATTTGGCTACAAAAAAAAAAGTGAGGAACACACATGCACATAATGTGGGGAAAAATGTGCAGCTCAGATAAACTGCGCCTCAGAGAGAGAGACACTCACTGAAACAGGAACATTTAGATTTATGCTTTAAATACTCGTTCAGTCTTCTTCTGAAGTTGGGAGACACTGCAGTGTTTTAATACTGTAGAAGCATATTCCAAGAAGCTGGGACCATTTTGTTTTTCAAATGCCGTCTCCCCACTATTATAATAAATAGAGGTCTGTAAAATGAGCGGGCATTTTCTGTTGTATATCTAAGTGAACATGCATTTTCTTCCTCTGGCAGTTAATGCATGTCATTATGGCAGTAAGACAGTAGACTGCTTTTTGTATTCTAGAAACTGAATCCCTCAGCCTTAATTTGTTTACTGTGTGACTCTGTACAAGTTTCTCAGACAGTACTGCTTGTGAACCTACAAATCTTGCCTACTGAATGCGTAAAAGTCATTTTTACATGCTAACATCTGTGAGTTGTTTGACAAGAATGAAGCAGTCCCTTCCAGCATTGTTACAGACACTTGACGGCTTTCAGTGGCTATTCAGTCTTGTAAGAATTCAAGTGTGTAGACTGAATATCATTCTCTTTTTTTGTCAGTGAAGTGAACAAAACAGTCTTTATAACCAACATCAACATTTCATTTTTAAGTTTTACAAGTGCGAACACTGATTTTTTTTTTGCAAAAATTATGAGAAACAACAAAAAAGAAACCTAGGCATGAATACACTTCCAGTTTGTATTCGGCAAATGTTTTTTTCTAGCAGATGCTCTTGTCAATGCATTTCTATAAAATACAGCATGCAGGTAAAAATGTGCATAGATTATTTCCAAATTTCCATATAATGCGTCCTCTTTTCTCAAAACAGAATTTCATTATTATTATTGTAGGCTATAGGGTTAAGTTTGCTTTTACAGGCTGCAACTTTTTCCTTTTATTTTGATACTGACATTACAGAAAACTTGGCACTTGCCACATTTGGCTTATGGAGACAGAAGCCTCAATGCTAGCTTGGAGCTGGACATAGAATTTGTCCATGAAAATTACAGCATGTGATGCAAAGGTCATCTTGGTGAGGAGGGCATTTGAATTTCATCATGTCATTAGTTAGTTAGAGATCTACCTCAGAGTAGTCTATGAAGGAGTGATTTGGAGGTATCTCTAGTCACGCAGCTTCAATAAATGTTACTACACAATGGTCAGATTTGATCAGTGATTTGATAGGTATAGTCTCAGAGTGTAGGACTGCTACATTTTTGAGAACCAGGTCTAATATTTTTGAGCCACTCATTGGAATTTGGTATATTTGGGCCAAGGTGTTGACATCAATGACATTCTGGAATGTCCTTGCATAATTTTTATAGTGGTGTTGGTTCTACAGTTAATGGATGGACAGTTGAAGTCACCTAAGAGGTACTGCATGGTTCTATGGTGAGAAATGTTAGTTTCTTAAGATATGTCTCATGATTTACTAATGTCATAAGAAGGGGTGTAAAGTAATTGGCTGCTGTGTTCTACTGGCTTTTGTTTATTATAAGAAGAATGTGGAGAAGTTATAGATTACTATCCTGCACTAAGTTTGGTGTGGAAATAGTTTCTTAGGAAGACAGATACGGCCGCAACAGCTACAGTGTCCGATTTGGCATTGGTTCTGAAGGCATGGTAAACATTAAAGCTCTGTACTGCAGGGCATGCTTTCATTGTTCAGAAACCATGTTTCAGTAACCACACATGCATCATTTTTTTCAAGGGATAAGAACAGAAATGTCTGTATGGAGTGTTTTGTTTTTCTTTTTTTTAGGCCTTTAGCACTGAGCAAGGGTATTTTATATAAAATGATAGTAGTTATAGGTTCATAGGTAGATACTAGGCTATCTGCCCTAGGGCATTTATAAGCCTAGCCAGAGTGTATTTGGCTTCTGCCTCCCTATTAGATTAGCCTACTGTGCCTCAGTAAAGTAGGTCACAAAAGGTACCCTTTTAATATTAGTTTACTGTGCCTCTGTCTAGCAGGGACACAGAAGAGATCCCAGGGGTGAATTTGCGATTTCCCATCCACGCATCCAGATTTTGCTTGAAGAGGGTGGAATGGCTGAAGGACCTTCATAGGGTAGTACTAAGCTAACTGCTCTTGCGAGCCATTGTCAGCCTAGCCAATTATCCCTTGTGAGACTCAAACCCTGTACCTTGTGTTTGTAAGGCAAACATCTTAACCATTAGGCCACTTCTGTTTTAATGCAGCTGGAACTAGTGATGCTACAAATGTGAGGTGGTTGCCTTTTCCATGCAAGGGACACAGTGTTTATAGAGTTTACCAGAAGTTTTGCTGGGTTTATAGATATATAGAAGGTGCTGATCGGAACTACGAAGAAACCGGGTTGGGGTAGAAGGGGATACTAAGGTAGAGAGTGATGGGCAGGCTAGTGGTTTGTTGAGTAGGGAGTGTGTCAGCTGCAGCTGGGCAAGTAGTAAGAGCTGAGGGAATTCTAGCCATTGAAGCTGTTTCAGGGCAAGGCAATGATGGGATATAGAAGGTTGGTTACTGATGAATCTGGCTATGTTATTGTAAGGTTGTTCTAGTTTGGAGAGAAGGTTTGACTGGAGGGCAGTTAGGATAGGGGAGGTATAGAGGAGCTGTGGAAGATGATAGTCTTGGGCAAGGGTGGGTTTGGAGTTGGGAGCAAGACATTTCTTATTTCTGTAAAGAAGACCCAGTTACCTGTTACTTTTTTGATACAGTGTTGAATATGGATGTCAAATTTGAGTTGGTCATCGATTATTGTACCCAGTAACTTAGTGTGAGGCTCAGGTTTGATGATTGTGTTATCTAGCGATGAAATAGTAAAGGTGGATTTAAGGTGGTGGAGAGTTTTGGGGAGAAATAATAGGAGCTTAGTTTTTTGGGGTTGAGTTTAAGTTGATACTCTGTGAGCCATGTTCCATAGATGAGAAGTAGTGATGGGTGATGGAAAGAAGTTTAGAGATGTTGGCACAAGAGATAAAAGTATAGTCATCGGCATACTGTATGAGGGAAGAGGTGTTGCAGAAGGAGTAAAGATGATTGGTGAAGATGTTGAATAGTAGGGGGCGAAGGATTGAGTCTTGAGGGACACCAGTTTGGATAGGTAGGAAAGGGGAGCAATCAGATTGCCATCTGACGGACTGGAGCCTATTTGGTATATAGCTTGAGAACCAGTAAATAGTAGAGGGGGAGAGATTAGCTTCAAATGAGAGAGAGTATCGAAAGCTTTAGAGTGGTCAAGAAAGAAGCAAGACACAAGGATGTTTCTGTCCCTGGCTTCAGTGAGTGAAGGATGGTTGGGCAGTGGAGGTGCTGTGGTGTGGCCTAAGGCCATGTTGAGTGGGGGTCAGAATATTTTCATTATAAGGTGAGATAAAAGATGATTTTGAATAGATGTTTGAGGAATTTGGATAGAGGAGATAGGATAGCAATGGGTCTGTAGTTAGAGGGATCTGTGGAGTTACCTCCTTTGTAAAGTGGAATGGTGTATAAAGATTTCCAGATGTCGGGGACAGTAGACTCTTACATAGACCTATTTATTAGGATAGAGACAGGATAGGCTATGGAATGAGCTAAGAGTAAGAAAGAGGGGAGGGAAGTTATCGGTAGAGAGAGAACCAGGTTTCAGTTTTAGTAAAAGTGAGTTGATGTAGGCTATGGAGATGGGGTTAAGAGAGAAAGGGGTTGTGTTACATGTGTGCAGACTGGTGTGAGGGTGGTTATTTCTTTGGGAGGGTTGGGTAAGTTTTTGAATAGATTAGATTAAGTAGGTATTAAGTAAGGTGGCAGTTTCTAAGGGAGAATTATTAAGGTAGGGGTTGGGGGTGGTAGGTTGACCTGGATTTAATATTTTATTGATGGTATGCCAGAATTTTTGGAGGGTAAGCCTTTTCGGAGAACTGGAGATTATAAAAGTAAGTTTTCTTGTCTTTACTTGCTGTTTTTGCTAGATTTCTTAGTTCTTTATATTTTTGTTGGAATGTTGCCAATTTAGTTTACATTTTCAGTTCTCTTTGTCCTTCTATATACTGTGTGTGAAAAGTTTTATTTTCAGAAAAAAATATAACAAAAATATGTAGCAGCAACATTCCTGAGATGTCTAAGTATGCAGCAATAGATAATGCTGAGCAAATAGAAATACATTTTTGTAACTCTGCAAGTATTCACTTAGTAACATATTAAGATGTGTAAAGCTTCACCTAAGTTGCTATTATATGGGAGGATCATCTGGGTAGGGATTTATTGCATGGTTTGCTAATATTCCCAGAATGTAGCCTGATTTGTGAAACAGTGTTATATGTAGGACAGCATAGGTGCTAGAAGCTTCAGTAACCATGAGCTGTATCAGTGAAGATTAAACAACATGGGAATGAAAAGGGTACAGTTTCCAGTCCAGGGCTCATGTAGTGAGCTGAAGTCTCAGATTCTCATCGGTATATCCAAGATTATTAGCACAAGGAAAGAAAGGAGACCATGCTAAAAGCTTAAGATCTACTACTTCTAGTAATATCCTAGCAACAGTATTTGATATAACATGAATATTAGGCATTACAAACACATTTTATTGATATTTTCCTTCCACACCTTTTTTTATTTAACATTAGATTTTAAAGCATTATTCTTATGTCCCATTTTATACAAAATACTAAACAGACCTAAAGGTGAATTTGCATATGGAACAAACTGATTATTAAACAGCAAGGGAAGTATTTAAATGAAAATGCAATGTGAGGTATTTTTAGGGAAATATTTCTGGGCTATTCGAATTAAGTTAAAAATCCCATATTCACTGGCATCAGAATTTAAAGAAATGTTCTTGTTATGTCTGCTTCAATTTTTTTTTTTTTTAAGACTTCCTGGAATCGGGAACAGACATTGAAACTGCTCTTTAGAAGTTAGATTTACTCACAGTTTACTGTACAGTGAGTAACAAGTACAATCTAAAGAAACAATGTAGTTCAAGCATGTAGAAAAGAGTCTAAGACAACTGTCAACAAACTCCTGCTTTATTTGCAATCAGAGCCTGATGGTACTTCATAATTACATATAATTCAGAATGGAAAGTGTGCCATCAGAATTCCCTTGAGAACTTTTAAACTGACATTTTCAAAACACTATCAAACAAGACTTTCTCAAAGGAAAAAAAAAAGGGACAGATGATAAGCACAACTGACCATCCCTACACACCAAGTGTTAGGATTGGTTAGAACAAGTGACTGCAAAACTCGGGGCATTTGGTTTGAATATACAAATGATTATCCTTTACATCAGCTAGATTGGATATAAATACATGCATTTGTATTCTGTTTTGGGGTGTGGAGAGTTCGTACTATTATATGGTGTATAATAACCTCCAGAGACATCATTACTTGGAAAAGTGGTTATAAAAATAAAAATAAATGCATAGATTGACATTTGGCAAAACAGTAGTATGTGAAGAAATAAATCTAGTCATGATCTCTACTGATATAGGATTGCTTTTCCCCTAAGTTAGATCCTTGAAGGAGGCGACATTGGTTATATCTGCTGAAGCTTAGAAGAGAATACTCTGTTTCAAGTATTGTGCTTTATTTTGTCTTAAGCTTTTACAGGCTGCATGAAGGTAATGTCAGCACTGGATTTACATGGTTAACAAAATAAATAAAAGATGGTCAGGGTTACATGTGGAGCAATGCCTCCAACATCTGAAATGTTCAATTAAAAGAGCCTTGGAGCATGAGGTTGCTTGTCTGGCAAAGCATACTTATGGAGAAAAAAATAAGATCTTTTATTTAGAGATTAAAACAAATGTCTTAAAAGAATGCACTAACATGTTAAGTGCTTTGAGTTATGAAATAATCAATTCATTTAAGTGAAGGGCAAAGGTTATAGAGAGATTATGGTCATTTAAATCAGCTTTAAGTCTAAGTGCCTGGACAAAGCCCTCTGGTATTTTTAAAGTAATTTAAGGACTAAAACATAAGAATACCTTTTTCCACTGTATTTATTTTGCTAAATGCAGGTTATGCAAAAGTAGCAATGCTTTGTGGCTGTAACAGTCAGTAGTAACATAGTGCACTGGTAAATCAAACTGTCTTAACAACTTACAGGCATCTCTTTTGGATGTATAATGTAGCAGGAGTGCATAGACATTGTATTATGTTTATTAATTACTCAGTTACTGCAGATGTATGGACACTGAGTTGTGTAATAAATATTCTTCCAAGAAACAAATGCTGTCAAATGTTATACTCCTTTATGCAGTTCTACAGTTTGTAGAACTAAATTATCATTACATACATTTTCTTACTTAAACTGAATGACTCATGTGGAAGAAATGGTTTGCACTAATCTTAACAAAAACTTTTTTGAAGCTCACAGATCTTTTCACGTGACAAGGAAAATTGTTATTTCATGCGTCTTTCTCTCTCTTTGTATATTTCATGTGTCTATTTCTCTCTTTCTATGATTACATTTAGACAATTAATAAGGTAAATCTAAATTAATGAGGTTTGGGAACAAACCAATTTGTCCAGAGATGCTTTATGAGGTTAGATGGTTAGAGGAAAGGTGGCAAAGGGGCAGGGGGGGGGGTGGAGTCTAAAGGTTTAGGAAGGGGAGGGGGAATATTAGGGCTGGGTGGGAAGTGTTAAGAGTTTAGGTAGAGTAGTGGGTAAGGAATGGTTAAGTTAGGACAAATGAGTGCTGTGGAGGAAGTTAGGTAAGGATAAGGAGGGGCTAAAGGGTTTTTTCTTATGAGTGTAGCTGAGTGAGGTTGTCAGATTTAGGTGTGAACTGGCTGTTTGCAGGTAGTACATCCAAAGACTACCAGTAGGTACTATGGACCAGGTAGGCCATGGAGGAGATTTTGTCAGAAAGGAAAGAAGCCAGTTAACTACTTTGTTTTCCCTTCTCAGGTGGTGCTTATATATTGAATGGAAGGGTAGTTCTCTTCAGATGTTTGGTCTTGGTAAAGGTGTATTGATAATGGCTGCTATTGTGTTTACTGTTCTTTTATAGTGCATGTCATGTCATGTACAAGTCATTTGTTTAAGTAACTGTTTTTATGTCTTTTCATGAGGTGGTTGTTGCTATAGGGATTGTTGTGTGTGAGTTGCTTGATTTAAGTAGCAATTTTGTTATCCTTTCATGAGGTGGTCACAGTCGTTTATTTAGGCATAGCTATATTAAGTCTTTGGTGGTGTTGGATTACTGTGGTCATTCCATGGTCATGCTGAATGGGTGGGTCATTTGTAAGTCAAATGGTTTGTCATTCACGTGGTCAATGCCAGGTTCAGTGGTGGTAGTGGGGTGTTTTCTGTAGAATTTAGCCATTTACCTCTTCATTGCATGGTCTTGTCTCTGTCCTGGGCTGTGGTAGTTATTTGCAGGCTTAGAAACAGTCACAATTAATGTCTGTGCTGCACATGCCCACTTATGGTGTTAGCCGTTAACCGCTAGGGAAGTTTGCAGGTAATGTTTCTGAAGATAGTACCTGAAGTAGGTAGTCACATTGAATAAAGGCAAACACATTATATGCTGCTAAGAATTAAAAGTTGCTACAACAATGGTGGTTTGTGTTAGAAGGCATGTCCTGAAGGAGATGAAGTCGGATCAAACACACACTGAAGAAATCACACAACTGTCTAACTGCTTCATTAGCTGCATGGGTTTTGATGTTTAATTCTTGTGGCCACATCATTCCTGTTGGTTTTAGACAGTGGGGGATAAAACAGGGCAAGATACAAGTGTAGCATTATTCTGATGAAGTTCTTGATTGATTATTAAAGAAAAAGTGTTCAGCAGATTATGGTTACCTTATAATATAAGGTGCAGGGTTTGGTTCCTTCTTTGGTTTCTTTTATTTTAGTTAATTGTCTCCCTCTGCCTCCTATGTTGTTCATTCATTGGGCAGTCATGGAATGCTGGAGATCATCATGCTGTTTAGGAATTAGTAGAAAAATAAGTAGATTTAAAAAAAAGGGGGGTGGAAAGAAGTAACGAACATAATGAGTACAAGCTGAGTTGCTTCTGGTTTGGATATTTAACTCACAGGTATAGGGTACAAGGTTGATTCTGACCCTCAGTTGTGGAAGTTTGCCTCAGGATTAGTTGTTTTTCACACTTGTGGGGGAGACAAGCTTAATTAGTGGTTGATTACAGCATATGAAGGACATTCTCATCTCAGAGTACATAGGCAGGAAAGGTTGTTTTTTATGTGCATGCAAGATGTTCTTAATGTTCTTCTTTCTTTTGACAGATGTAAAGTTTGTGGCAAAGATGGGCAGACATTGTATTGCAGGAAGAAGAGCTGTTCCATGTGCTGCCAATGAGCACGTCTCCTGCAGTGGAGGAACCCAGTGTTTCCAGAAGGAAGAGGCAAGGTCAGATTCTGAAGAGTAGGTTGGTTATGCAGGGAAAGCAGCCACAGCAGTCAGCAGATATTGCCTCAGTGGATGTTCCAGCTACTGGAGCTGTACACAATGCACTGGCAGATAATGATGATCTGTTCAATGTTCGCACAGACATGACAGACTGGGTGTGGTTTGGGACTAGCTTGGGGTTATGTGGAGATGGGGAGTTACTTCAGCAGCTTGGAGAAATTATAAATACAGGAGAGGCTTACTGAGGGGGTTAGGTCCAGAGAGATGCATGCAGTGGGGAGTGTAGAGCAGTCTCATCTTTAGAGAGCTTAGGGTCATGCTTAGGCAGGTCGGAGTCACAACAGCAATAAGCAACTTCAGACTTTGGGACCCAACCAGGGGATTAGCTAGCTACACAGGCCTTGGGTCAAGTGAAGGGGGGGGGTCTTTTTGACCCCTCACATAATGGCACCAGTTAAAGAATAGATCTGGAAGGGTGAGTACATGGATATTTGAGTTAACTGATGCAGAGGTTGTACAATGCTTGATGGAATTGCAAACAGCAAGACTATTCTAGCAGCTTTAGCAGCACTGGGGCAGAGGAGAGTGGGTAAACTGTGAGCAAAAACTTGGCACAACTGGATGTTAGTTTTCATGTACTACATGGTGGTCCAGCTGGAAAATGATAGCACCATGGCATTACCACTTTTGGCACATTTTCATATGATCCCTGCGGAACAATGTCTGTGGTCGGGGAACACCTGGTTGCAGTATAATCAGCGGTTAAAGAAGACAAAAGCAGGGATCAATTACTGAATTGAGAATTTAGGCATGCTGACATTTGGTTAGCCACTATGATGGATACTTTTGTGGCTGCTAACAGTGTGTAAGTTAGATAGTGATGGGGTTGGTGTGTGCTGGGCCTTTAATGCAGGGCATTGTTCATGGGTTGGAGGGGATAGCTCAGTCTGTAAGAATTTGTGTTCAGTGTAGCAGAGGGAAGAGATTTGGAAAGATACAGTGGAGAGGGATGTGTGTGCAAGTTAGGTTACTGGGACATTTGATCGTCCTTCCCTTTGCCATATTTAGGGTGTCACCATTGGTTTTGGTCCCTAAGACGTTGCCTGTGAATTTCAGTTGATTCACCATCTGTCCTATCCTGAAGGTAACTCCTTAATGATTTGTTTTGGTAGAAGATGCAGGCATTAAGTATACTTCATTGGATCATGTACAGGTCATTTGGAGAGCTGCAGATCCATGGTTGGTAAAGTTGGATATTTATTCTACTTTTTGGTTACTACAGGTATGAGAGGAAGAGTGGCCATAGTTGGGCATGGTGGTTGAGAACAAGTTTTACTTTGATAATGCTATGCTGATGGGGTGTGCAATGGCCTGTGCCACTTTTGTCGAGTTTAGCACTGCACTCCATTGGATGTGGCAGCAATGGGTGAGCATTGGATGTGGCAGCAATGGGTGAGCAATCAGAGGTGATGCATTATTTGGATTTTTTTTATTAGTAGGTGAAGAATTTGAAGGAGCAATGGAGGGTACTTAGACATTTTTGACTGTGTGATGAGTTGGGCATTCAGGCCCTGCCAAGGCTTTGTGTTTTTGGGATCATAAGTGGATGTGGGTCGAGGCTTGTTCTGTTTATCTCTTGAGAAGATAGAACCCTTGCATGAAAAGATTGCTTGAGTGAAGGGCGTTGACAAGGTATGGATTAGGGATGTTATGGAGTTCTTAGGGATAATGAAATTTGCTCAATGGGCAATTTATCTTGACTGTACATTTTGTAAGTCCATTGCTTCTTGCTGAAAAGGGGGAGAAGCAATCATTGGGTGAGAATAGTTAAGATTGTTTGTGCTGGTTTAACTGTATGGTGTCCTTTTTAGGTCAGTGTTTTATTTTGGCAGTCAAATTGGATTGGTCAAGGGGAGTTGCCTTTTTTTTTCAGATATTGTGGTGAGTATTGGGATGGGAGCATTTAGTAGTGAATGGCTTTCAGCTCAATGGCTGGATGAGTAAAAGGATAAATGGAAGAGAGATGTGGCTTTTTTGAAATTGATGCCAATTTAGGCAATGCCTGTTGTGTGGCAGGAGTGGTTGCATAGTAACATGGTAATTTTTCATTCAGACAATATTGCAGTGGTGTGAGTTTTACCGTCAACTACAGCAAAATTTAGATTACTTTTGTTAGCATTAAGAAAATTGGATTTGCAGAGTTTGTTAATTTTTCTTTTACTGGTGTGCATTTGCCAGGTGCTAAGAATGGGATTGCAGACAATATGTCTAGTTTTAAGTTTTCTAGGTTTTGGTAGTTAGCCTCAGGGGCAGTGGATAAGCTAGTTGTGTTGCCAGGCAATGTGTGTCAGATTGGACTGAAGTAACAAAGTGGTTGGTGCAACAGTCTTGGGCAGTTTTTACAAGAAAGGCATATTGTAGGACTTTACTTAATTTTGATAAATTTGTTTTGCAGCTGCCTGAAGAAAAGGGAGTATAGTCAGAGAAATTGTTATTGCAATATTTAGCTCAGTTTGGGTACAAGGTACAGCAGTTCAGACCATTAAGGTGGATCTGGCCATTAGTAGTATATCTGAACATGTGGTGGGGTTGCAGGATTTTATGATATCCTGGACAATGGCTTGAATGTTAAAAGGATGGGATAGTGTTGCTGGGGTTAGGGTGGACAGGCAAAGGTCGATGACAAGATAGGTGCTTAAGGTTTTGTTAC
Organism: Protopterus annectens; assembly: GCF_019279795.1. NCBI lineage: Eukaryota > Metazoa > Chordata > Ceratodontiformes > Protopteridae > Protopterus > Protopterus annectens. The sequence continues at coordinate 593,911,215 of NC_056748.1, forward strand.
AGACTTTAGAGTTAGTGAATGGTGACTTAGAAGATTTCAATTTGTGGGCAACATTGATGCTTTAGATGCATCATGGAGTATTTAGGGTGTTAGAGCTGTTGGGGTCTCTGGTTTGGCAAGATGTGACTGTATCTTCTGCATTGGTAGAGATTTGGTTGTGTAGGTCTGAGATGGATCAGATGGAAAAGGACATGTAGATGGATCTGGAAAAGGACAGACATGAGTATGTGTCTCTCGTGAGGGGGGGCCTAGGAGGTTACAGTGGCTCATGCTGGGAATCCACAGGATTTGTTTTTTCGGTTGAAAGTGCAGAAGCTGATAAAGAGAAATCAGTTTGTATGATGAGATGGGCTTCAGTGTCTTAGCTTTCCAGGAGGGAGATTTACAACTCAATCCTTTTGCATTGGAAGAGTTTCTCATTTGGTGAGAGAAATTAGTCAGTGGAGGTCAAAAGGGTAAGTCATCTGTCTTCAAATGCATTTTTGTCTTTGATTACTTTTAGGAAAAGAGATTGCAATTCTGAGTTATTCCTATATTCATTGGGTGGTGAATCAGGCTGCAGTTAAGCTGGATGGCAGCGGGCTGGGATTGCACTGCCTTGGGAGGAGAGTCACATGGCATAGTATCAGAGGCCTCAGATGGCATCATCTCATGGAGGAATTTGCAGACATATAGTCACAGATTAGGATTCCATGAGTCATAGTGGTTCATTTGGCAGGTAACTATTTGGGAGTAATTCCAAAGTAACAGTTGTTGTATGGGATATTAGAGGAGTTAGCTAATCTAAAGAGGGCATTTCCAGGTATGAGTACAGTTTGGTCTTAAATAGTATCACATTTATTTTGGAGGAATGCTGGCATTTTTATGGGCATAGAGAAGGCCTGTCAGTTTGATTTCAAGTAGTCAAGGCATTTGGTGAATTTGGATGTTCATATGACAGAGCATAGGGATTTTGATGACAGGGACCCAGTTTGGTTTAGAGATGATGGAGTGCACCTGAGTGAGTTTTGAACTGTTTTATTTAATGCATATCTCACTTTGTTTTAAGAAGGTTTGGTGAAAGTATTACAGTAAGTGTCAGGCTGGTGGGCACAGAAGAGGGGCAGGCTTGCCTCTCTTCTCTTCCCCTCTGGTTTTGGGATGTTGGATTCAAGGAGGTTGGTTGGGGATTAGAGTGAGTGGTGGTACTCTGCTTTGATAAGTGAGAGAGTAAGAGCAGTTGGGGCAATACTGCTTGTTTTGGGCAGGTTGAGTGGGGTATACTGCCCTGGTAAATTGTCATATGGATGTTAATGTTGCTGTTAATAAATTAAAGAATGCTTAATAAATTTGTGATTAAGAAAGTTTTAATAAAGGTCATCAAATGCCATTTTAGTGTGGCGCGAGTTATTGAAGGGGATTGGGACAAAAGCAGTTAGACATATTTTAACTATAAAAGACTAGTGTTATGGAATCTGATGTAAAAAAAAAAACTAAATGGGCAATGCAAAACAAATCAGGGCAGAAATGAAGGGTATAATGTGAAAGAAAGGACGAGACTTGTGACTAAGTCAACATGCATTTAATCAATCTATAGAAAGTAGTTTTCCATATAGAGTATTGTTGACTGGGTGTAGTCAAGATTCATGGTTAAAGCAAAAATAGTTAAGCTTTTTAAAAGAGCCTAGATCATACCTCTTAACCTCTTCAAGCAAGAATTCTGGACAAAGTCAAAAATAATGGGGGGGGGGCAAGGATCCAAAAATTGGGACAGGATTTAATATTGCTCAAACTGTAAATGTTGATAGAATAACAGACTTTTCGGGGTTGTTTTGGAATTTTGGGGAAGAATATGAAGTCTGAAACTCAAATGTCTGTCATTATTTTCAGACTTCAATCCTCAATGATTTGCAAATGATTTGTTAGAAAAGCAAAATTTTATGAGGAACAGATCAAAAATAAGAGGCAAAAATATGGACATTCTAAGAAAGTCTGGTCAGTTGAGAGGTATGGCACCTGATGCATTCTAAGAGTAGTGGGCAGCTACAACATTTGAACAGACTAGATACATTAATTTTCATCTTACTCTGGCATATTTGCATCATATCAGGGTAAGACATGGTATCTTCTTATGGAATACCTGTCAGACAATACTTTCTCAAAGGAACTGTGAAGCATGATGCGTTTCATATTACTTAGCTAATGCACACATTATACATATAATGGATCTAATAAGGGCCATGTGTGTGGCATGTTGTTGTTAATCACATTTCCATGCTGGTTTGGTTCACAGGTAGGTACTAGGCTATTGGCCCTAGGGCCTATAAAAGCCTAGCCAAATGGTACCCTGGCTTTTGCCACCCAAGAAAATTATTTTCCTGTGCCCCTGTCAAGCAGAGCCACAGAAGTGATCCCTGGGGTGAATTTTCTATCTTCCATCCAATCATCAAGATTTTTCTTGAAGAGTGCTGATTAGGACATTTGTTTGATATAGATAGGTAGTTTGCTCCAGAGTATGGGAAGTCTCTGGGACAGGAATCTATCCCTCCAGCATGTTCTGTTTATTGTGGTGACAAGGTTTATGTCCCTAGAGCATGTAGCTCTGAGGGATTGGGATTTCTTTACATGGAGCATGTCCAACAGCTCTGGGTTTGACATAGCTTTGTATGTTAGGCAGAGATCGCCTCTTAGTAGGCGATGTGCGACAGAGTAAAGCTGGAGTTTTTTGAGATGGTCTGTGTAGGGCATCTGAGGCCGTTAATCCTCTTTGTGAGGTATTTCTGTGGTCTTTCCAGTTGTTGTTGATGTCTTGTGATCTACATACCAAAAGGGGCGTTTGTACTCTGTAATGGGTCTAATGAGTAATGAGCAGAGGGAAACAATGACCTCTTTTTTCCTGGATGAGAAATCTTTTGTGATGAGGTGTGTCACGTAGAAGGATTTCCTGACTACTGTGGCGATGTGATTATCAAAGGAGAGACTACTGTCCACCTGTGTCCCAAGGTCTCTTATCACACTTTTGGTGTTAAGTAGACTACCGCCTATGTGGTAGTTCATGGGTACAGAGTTTTTACCAAAAGGGATGACAATGAACTTTTTGGCATTGAGCTTGAGGCCATGGCTTTGACACCAGGCATCTGTCTCAGTGAGGCCCTTTTGTAGGATGTCCACATCGTTAGGAGTTTTGATTATGGCTCCTAGTTTGCAGTCATCTGCGAACTTTGTTAGCCAAAGACCTTCTGTGTTAGCCTGTACTTCAGAGAAGTAGATACCAAACAGGAGAGGACCTAGGACTGACCCCTGTGGTACTTCACTTGTCACTGGTCTGAAGTTGGATTTAGAGTCTGCTACTTTCAGTGTGGGTTCTGTCAGTGAGCCAGTTGGCAACCCATCTTGTGACATAGGGATTTATACCTAGTTTAGTGAGTTTGTCTATAATTCCAGAGTGGGAGATGGTGTTGAAAGCCTTGGCGAGATCTAGATAAGCTGTGTGAACCACCTTACCCTCATCTATGGCTTTGGCGGTGGCTTCAAAGAAGTCTATCAGGTTTAGGAGACATGATCTGCCTTTTACAAACTTGAACTGGGTAGGGTCCAGAGTTTGGATATTACCAATGTCATTGTTTATAAGTTCCATGATGATACACTCCATAGCCTTGCAGACCAGGCTCGTCAGGCTAATGCGGCGGTAGTTCCTGGGGTCCGTGTTGGCTTCCTCTTTGTGGAGTGGGATAACCGTTGCTGTGCACCATTCAGTAGTCACAAAGCCTGAGGTGAGGCTATGATTGACCATGGTACTTAGGTGGGGTGCCAGTTCGTTCTGTAGTTCATGTAGAATGTAGCCTGGGATGTTGTCAGGTCCCATGGATGCTGTGTTCTTAGCTGTCGAGAATGTTTTTTTTTTACCTGTGCAGCCATAATTACAGGTACTTTGCATTCTTCTAGTATAGAGATGGGCCCTTTAGGGTAAAAGAGAGGGGCAAAGTTAGCACTCAACCTATCTGCAGGATGTTGGCAATATCAGTTGGTTCTGTATATTTAGTGCCATTGTGCTGTAACTCAGAGCAGATCTGAGTGTTGCCACTGAGATTCTTGACATAGCTATAGAATGCTTTGTAGTTGTCTTTAGAATCAGTGGTGATTTTGTTTTCGTAACTAGCTTTGGAGGATTTTATGAGGGATCTCAGCTTATTACTGAGGCTGACCACAGAGTTCCTCCAATCATGGGATTTTACTCTTTTTTGCAACTGTTTCTTTCTGTTGTAGAGTTTGTTTATAGCAGGAGACCACCAGATTGGCTTCCTTTTTTTGGAGGATAGCATCTTGTTTCTGTTAGTGATTGCATGATCCATGCACTCATGTAAGTGCTTATGAAGTGCAATTGTATAGGATTCAGCAGTCTTATCTCTATTGTCCGTCAGCATGGGTATCATGAAGTTTGCCACTTCTGTCTTAAGAAGCATGGACTTGGCTTTGGAGAACTTTGGTGGTTTACCTAATGGAGGGTGGGGGTGGGATGTGGATATCTAGGGTGATTTGCTTGTTGTCAGATCTGACCAAAGAGGAATTGGCCTCTGGTGTGGAACACCGGTTGCCCATGTTGGTAATGACCAGGTCTAGGATATTGCTGCCCCTGGTGGGGCTGTGGATAAGTTGATCCAAGGCATTGGAATTTATGAATTCCAGAAAATGTTGAGCACAAGAGTTGGTACATGAGTAGTTTTCCCAGTTAATGGTGGGGTAGTTGAAATTGCCCATTATTAGGGTGTTAGGTTGTACCCTAATAATTTCCAGTGTATCAAGAAATGAGGAGTGGGAATCCTGGGGCATGGCGGGGGTTCTGTAGCAAGCTACAATTTGCATTGCAGTCTCTGCCCAGAGTTAGTTGCACTTGGATAATCTCAGATGCATTATGCTGAGCAACTAGCCTGGAGGTGTGGATATCCTTAATGAATATGGACACGCCTCCACCTTTTAGTGCTTCGGTCCAGGTTAGGTGGCTGAAAGGTGTGGTATGAATTATAGCCTGGTAATGCAGGGGTGCTCTCTGGAGCCTTGAACCAGGTCTCTGTCACTGCACAGATGTCGATGTTCTCCATTTTAAGGATTGCCTCGAATGAGTGCATTTTGAGGTTTAGACTTCTAGCATTAAGTAGCATTACCCTCAGATTTTGCTTGCTTGTACCTATTATGGTGGTGAATTTGAAAGTCACTGATGATTCCAACTTGTTTTACTAGTTAAGATATACACCAGGGCCATCAGGTATATGTATTTAACTGCATATTTTGTGAAAACAGAAAACTTCACACCCCACATTCAAGCCATCCAAACTACAGACTGAAAATAAAATTACAACAAAAGATTATCCTGCTTTCCCTACTTATCAACAGGTAGTTTAAATGAGTTTTTCTTGTCATCTCCCCTCCTATGTCCCTTCAACGGCACAGTTCATGAATGACTAAACTTCCCGTAATATCTGTGTGGCAACACATTAGAAAATCATAACTCTGCCCTGTCTGTGTGCTCAGCAGTAGTGCAGAATTCAACTGTAAGACACTGCAGACTATGCAACAGGGAATGCACACTGCAGAAAAGTGCAAGCTCCATGCCACATCCAAGTAATTATAGCAGCATCACCATGTATTACCACTCTGTTACCCATTCAACTGTCTTCATGTGTGTTCCATTGCCCTGCCTGTTGTTGGCATATCACCCACCTCTTAATCATACAACAGCTAGCATACAGTATATAAGTAATGCCTCCTTCCTGTCTTGTTGTGACATCTTCAGCATATGTCATTTATACCTAAAGGCACCTCACCATGCTGCTGGACTTCCTCTTGTGCATAAAAGATAAATTATGCTGCCCACTCTATTGTATTCCTTTCAGTAGCAAACACATCACATATAGCCATCACAAGTCTCCTTGTAATCATGACACCTGATGCACAGACATTTACCCTCCCAACCAATGTTGTTGAGTTGTATCCATTTCCTATATAACCCCCAAGAAAAAAACATCACTATCCATAGTATTAAATGTGCAAGAAGGTAATGGAGTAAATTTCCAGATCTTTTCAACCAAGTCTTTCTCAAACACACACATACTGCTATAGAAAATGCAGAGTCACCAGTCTGCCTATAGCATGTGTTTGGGATTTGAGAGAAAAATTGAAGTATGCAGACAAAAACCCACCTGGACACAAGCAAGGCATGTAGCCTCTACAAAGGAAGTAACCCTGTTGATAACTAGATGACAGTACCTCTTTCTATGAGGTGTGAATGCTAATCTGTGTGCCACTGTGTACCCCACTAACCTTTATCAGTATTTTGTCAACAAGATCATCAAGCCAAATAACTGTCCACTGTACTGTAAAGAATAACTGATCTCTACAAAGCAGAAAACATTGCAAACCAGCAGGCTGTAAAAAGTACACTACAGGCATCCTATTGTGATTTTGCTACTTCAGCATAAATGGCACTGAACAATGTAAATTATGCATGGATATGCACTACTTATCCATGTCAACACAATGGCATAATGGATAGGACAGCACATGTCAACTACCATCTCTTATTGTTACTTGTAGGACAATGCTTGCCAGCATGCATCCATATTCTACTATCCCACCTAGAGTACCAAGTTCCAGAATTCCAAATAGTATGGTTGAATTCCAAACTACACAAACTGAATGCTTTTATTGTGTCTGATTATTTTAAAAGTATTTATCAGAATCGCAGCAGAAACATCATTTTGCATACCTCATTGATTATCTCAGAGGGCTTTGTAGGGTAGTAAAAAGAAGTATTGTGTTCTACTATCTAGGGCCATAATGTATTTGAAAAACAGAATCATACCATTCTACATTGTGTAGACATACTTGTACAGTGTAAAACATGTCTATATAAAATAATGTACAGTGAAGACTGTGACGGGTGTCAGCCTAGCTAGATAGAATTTTGTAAATAATTCTATGTCATTGTAAATATTAATGATCTACAGGCTTGTGTAACAAATGTAAGAATACTGTGTTATGTTCTGAGCTTCAAAAATGTAACCACAGTCCACTCTGCTGGAAGAAAACTGATGAGTAAAGCATTTTATGACTTTGATCTCAAGCTAGGAGACAGGGTGTCTGGGCTAGGAAATTCTTTCTATTGTTCTAAGACAGAAATAATTACTAGGTTTTACATGTAAAATGTCTTTTGTTGCTGTGGCTTCCTCGCAGGTGCAGATTACAGAAAGAAATGTTAAAATTTTAAGTTCTTTGAGCCTGGGAAACTTAAGTAGAAGTGTCAAAAATGATGTAATCTGAAAGGAGTCAGCAATAATTTGTATTATCAATTTAAGACTTTTCCAGAGAGAAAGATTGAGCATTTTCTATTTGTCTTCATAGCTGACAACAACTCACTAGCACATTGCCTGGTAAGTGTTAAGAACAGTGATTTCTCTTAGAGACAGATAGAAATATAGCCAGATTAGTCTATCTGTTTTCTATATTTATGTCAAGACTATCCTACAATATTGTTTTAAAGTATTTTCCTGTGATTTCTGAACTCTATATTAGCACTGTGTTGAATTGATGAGTATTGTCTTGTGATTTTATCATTTATTAAATATTTTAAACATTTTAACTGTGGCTGTTTTGTGTAGAGATAAAGTAAGCTCTGAGAGTACTAGCATGTATTTGGTGATACTGTATGAGCAACTCCAATAGCCTTAACTGTGGGTTACACTTACTATTTGGATAATAGAAATAGCACACAGTGGAATTGGTCACCCTTTGGAAAGGGCCTTATAGTAGCTGATAAGTAGTGTTTGGTGGCAGTGATTTCTACCTTATAGTCTGGGCATAGCTGGAGAACCTGTACCAGCCTTCCCCAGGAGTGTCTGTGTGTTTGTATAGAATTCATATCTCAAAGTGTGTGTGTCTGTGTGTCAGCTACTTTGGCAGGGACACGAAGCACTGGTTGGACAGAGAGGGTGCTGGAGGTTTTGGCTTGACCACTCAGCTGAGATCTGAACCCTATAGCTGTGCCAGTGGGGAGTCTTATTGGGGATCTGGAGAAAAAGAAAGAAACCAGCCGCAGACTGACTGTGATCTCTGTGCGTTCTTAAGGGAAATTGTAGTTCACTGTGAGTGTACCTGTTATCCTTCCAATGTGGATGCCCCTCACTGATGCTAGTGGTGAGGATTGAGGCTCCTTGATTACTGGGCCAGTGCATGGGCGTCACAAAGACAAATGCAATTTTAACTTGATACCTTATCTTGATTCTATATTAATTTAACTGATTGTGTTGAAAGATTGTTTTCTCTATGCAGTTCTCGAGTATTACAGGCAAAGAATTCAAGGAATGTTCTCATTTAAAACTTTGTTCTTGTAATTTTTATAGGACTGTAATATGGTAAAGAGTTGATTATCCAAACTAACTGGGACCTAAGGTAGTTTGGATAATGAAACATATAACTGAACCGGATAAAAAAAATCTTCTAAACATTTTTAATTCCAGATTAGAGTTCAGGGAATGAGGGTGATACACCATACTAAACTATACTAAGGGGTCATATAACATTCAGCCTTAATGAACACTTTAATGTTTTAAGCATTTCAGTAATTACAGTTGCAAATGAAATCTATATTACTGTATGTAAAAATCTAGATTCAGAAGACCAGAGCTGCTGCCTTTAGAAGAAGGCAGAGTTTCCAAGGCTATGAATTCTATCAGCAATGTCTCCTATGTACAGCAAATGTTTCTATAGTCCCTTTACTTGATAGAGGTTTGGTTAAACAGTTTTACACTAATGCAGTCTGTCTGATATCTGCATGTCCCATCCAAGTCAGGTATCTCATCAAACTCTGAGAAGGCTGTAGTTTATGTCACACTGCTGTAGTAACTAGCATCCATATAGTAAGCCGAATATGGATGAGCCACCGTATCTACCCTTGGCAAAACTTCTACTCTGATGTTAGTTGTCAGCTCACAGCAAGACGTTGTCCCATTCGATTCTCAGCTAGAGCGTCTTCTGTGCAGAGACATGCATGAAGGGGCGTACCTTCATTGAAGGTTGTGCATCAGAGCTGGCAACTTGGCATGTAAAAATCTACTGCCAATCATTAGCGGACCGGAGTTCCGCTGTGGTGACCCCTAACCGGGAAAAGCCGAAAGACACAACAACAAACACTGGCTCTAACCAAAGAGCTAAATTGTTAGCTAGGAACTTATTTTCCATTGCTATTAGAGAAATTGGGTGAGAATTCCTAAGGGACAACTTATCTTTCTCTGTTTTAGGATAATAATGACCTCTCTCAGCCTTAGAAGAACCTGGAATGTTTCTGCTTTTTGTGGATCACAGAGACTATGCCAAGTCAGACTTTTATTCCACATTTAAAAAGTCTGTGGTGATGCCTTCATCTGCTCAGAGTAATTCAGGGTCAAACAATATTAGCTGAGCTCAAGTTCATGCCAGAGACCAACAAATACCGACATGTGTTGTTACTTCCACCAAGAAAGTTATTTTCCTACCCACCCCAATCTCTGCAGATATTAAATCCCACTTTTGAAGGCAAACTAATGGCATTAAATGTAGAAATGTAACTTTACATACACACATATAACACACACTTACTTGTTGCAGACAATTCCATGAAGTGGAAGCAGCAGTAAATGGTAAATTCTCTTCCATAAAGCTGTAACTACATATTCATATGGAGGCATAACTAGGATGTACAGTATGATTATTAACAATGCTGTAACTACTTGGAAATGATTTCAGTGTTAGCAGATTAGAGTTTAGTTTTATTTTTTTTATACAAGTTAGTAATTAGGCTAATGGCCTCTTTTCAGGGAAAACCCTAGGTAGTATTTATACCCCTAGGTGATTTTTGGCCAAGGCTTCAAAATATCCCTACTCTTTTTGATAGGTGCCATGGGATCTTTTTTATCCACCTGAGTTGTCACGAACTTAAGCAAGTGTGACTATGATTTAACTTCACATCCAAATAAAAGATATACTCAGGAGTACAACACCCCCATTCCCCCTTATGTTGCACTGCAGTGCCAGCAATCCATCTACAGAACACACAGCCTCCTACACCAAAGGCAAGCACACTACTGTTGTGACACAGACATCACTTACTTGGCAATGACTACTTGCAAAAAAACTTTAGGGAGTTACTGACTGCCACCATCAACTTTTTTTAAACAGTTGCTACTCTCAGAATATCATATCAGATTTAAGCAAGTACATTTATTACAACTGTTTTGTCTATTACTTTAAGACCATTTCATTCACTTAGTCCAAGGCTTATTCTTTAAGGCATTTCAAAGCAATAATCATAAATACCTTCTGCTGTGTAGGGTAAGAGCATAAAGCAATGTGGAAAGAACCTAGACAAACACCACCAATGAAATGTACATGAGCATGGAGGTAGAAAAATGGGGGAATACTGAAACTATTTTATATCACTGCCACATACTGGGCACAAAGATTTTAATCAAAGAAAGATATGGGACTTAAAATTAACAGCTACTACTGACCATTTTTCTTAAGTCTGTAACGCCACTAATGACTCTTCTACCTTCTACATAATGGATAATTGGAAGTGCATTTGTAAAATGACTTGGAGTATTATAATAAAATTGTCAAGAGAATATGAGCCACACTGCCAAAAAATATTATTGGATCATGTTCCTTCCTTAGTTTTAGAGCTGCATCTTGAATTTTTATGTGAAAATGTTTTTTGGCACAAATTTTAAAAGATCAAAAATTTCACTTTTATACAGTATGATTTGCTATTTTGTAGTTTCATAGGTTAATTGATCAGGAGGAACTTTTAAAGCCTAGCCACAAGATCCCAAATCCTGAATACTCACAGACATGAATAACTAATACCCAGTCACAACTCATTTCACTGAGTGCAGATCACTGGTTCATTTATCACTGCCCATACGATCATCCGGTTCACGCTTAAAGAGTGGCATGGTGATTGAAGATCTAAGGCAAGTCTTTCCTTAAAACAGAATTCTCAGAGAGAGATGTAGTTTTTAGGTTGTGTCCTCAGAAAATATGAAGGTAACCAGAGGAGATCCTCAGAGATCTGTACATGGACTATTTAGCATATATGTCTAGGACTTCCAAATCAAAAATGTGATCTCTAGCTAACCAAATTTGCAAATGATTGTCAGCTGGGTGTAGTCTTCAAATCTCCTCCTGACAAAAATGCTACAACCTGAACACACGTTAATAGCTAGGGAAATATGGTTGCATTTGTTAACTACAACCGAGCTTGTAGTATAGACATCATCTTACTCCAAAAAGATGATATGATAGACCATGCAACATGGATAGATAATTTAGTTTCCTTTGTACATTTGAAAATCCTATGTGGGTCATCTGAAAGTGCATGTACTTTAGATCCAAAGTCATCTATATACCTCTATATTCCACACTGATCAGGTTCATTATAGAATATAATGTCCATGTTTGGAGCGTTTCTTAGACATAATAGGCAGTAATACAGACCACGAAAGTTTCAAACTAAAAAAGATCACAGGCTTAAGACTGTGCTTCAAGTTGTGGCTAGAAGCTCTCTCCCTGTATGTAGTTTTTTTGGTTCCTTTTTAGTGATCTGTGCCTTGCTTTTTCGGCCTTTAGGATCCAACAGTCCAAAACATCTTATATCCAAATAAATCAAGTAGTACCAGTGATCTGAATCTGCTTCAGCAAATAAACAAATCACTGCAGAGAGATAAGTACACCATACAGCTACTACCTTTCTCTAGAACAAACCTTCATTCCAGATGAAGCAATGAAACTCTATGTTTTCATTTAAAAATGAACTAGACAATTGGATGGATATTCACAAATCAGCCCCAGTATGACTGCCCTATTGCTCCTTGAAAAAGTAAGATAAGGTCAAAAAGGCTGGTAATGGCAAGGTATTAATGGCCACAGGGACACTGGCCTTTTATTTTCTATGATGTAGCCTCTAAGATCTTGAACGCACGAAGAAGAGGACAAATTCTTGAACACCTGCAAAAGATGTATCATCATAATTTCTGAATCCTGATTTTGATGACCTTATAATTCACTTGCTTTTTTTGATGAAATGGTATTTAGCAGTTCACTGCCTGAACAAATGACTGGCACATCCAAAAAATGCATTACTTATATAAATTGAGTATAACATTTGTTTTGTAAATTGGCATACAATAAGGCCTTTTCAGAGTATATTTATGGTGGCCAATCTTTTCTGTCCAAAGCTGGGGGAAAAAACAAAAGCAGTTGGATTCATAATTCCAAATAAAACTTTTTTTATCACTGATTACATCAAGACAAAAGCAACTAAAATAAAATTAATGTACATTTTTGGGTCTATATTATATAGTCGAAGTTTCAAAACTTCGAACCTCATGAATGAACTCATATGAGCGAAGTTCGAAACATCGACTATATAATAAAATAAAAAAAAAACTTACCTTACCACTCTGAGCAGGGGGGCAAGCCCCCCCCCCCACCCTCCTACTTAAATATACCAACTCCAAGAATGCACTTCAGTGCAGAAAGGGAAAATTTCCCATTTTGCGAGTAAAAAGCCGTTGACTTTCACCTTCGACCTTTCAGACGTTCAATCATATGATGTCGACCATCTATGATTCGAACATCGGAAAGGTCACTCATCTAATATAGACCCCATTTTTTGAAGAAGCCAAACTCTGAAACTGCAAAATGAGACATTTAGTGATTAAGGTTTCCTTGTTTTGTCACAAAATCTTACATCTTTTGCCAGATTCCGAAAGAGTTGCTCGTCGTATAAGTCTACCCTGATTCTGAAAGACTTGCTTTCAATGTAAGTGACTATATATATGCATACAAACTTTTCAAGCACAAGCATTAATGTCATTCTAGCCTGTCAATATACCAAAAACACTAGTTCCCATAATAAGTGTCCAGGCTGTTCTTAAAAGTATCTGAACTAGTACTTGCTTTAATGTAATTTAGCAGTTTGTTCCATGCATGAGCTGTTCTCAGTTAGTACACATCTCACTGCAATAGAATCTTCTACACAGGTTGTCAGATGTTTCCCTACTACTTTTTGATAACCCCAAACATTCCCAGAGGTAGTTGCCTCTAAATGCCCTATATGCCCGAATAAGATCTCCCCTTAGATATCTGTAAGAGGCACTGTACAAGTTCATATATTTTAATCATTCATAAACTAAAACAATACATGAGAATGTCACTGAAATCCCATTCAGTAAAAACAAAATGAAAACTCCAGCATTGCTAGAACTTCCACTGAGTGACCTCCCAAACCTCTTGTATCAGAGGCACATGGGATATATGCAAATTACCCTTATGAACATCAGGTGTTTCAGCTAATTGGCGATTTTGAATGCCCATGATTTGTTTCGTCATTTTAATGAACAATGTCAGACCAATAAAGCCAAACCCCACAAGCTGTGGATATGCATATTTTGGCCTTGTTATGACCTTGTCAGCACAGCACAAGCAGAGTGTTTGACTAAGCATAAGAAACACAGGGCTGTTATACCCAGCTGATGCCCATTATTATTAGGGTCACTGCAAAAATATCCCAAACAACAAACTAAAACAATACGTGAGGAGGTCACTGAAAAACCAATCAGTAAAAACAAAATGAAAACGCCAGCAAAGCTAGAATTTCCATTGAGTGACCTCCCAAACCTCTTGTATCAGAGGCACATGGGATAATGGACATCAGCTGGGTATAACAGCCCTGTGTTTCTTATGCTTAGTCAAACACACTGCTTGTGCTGTGCTGATGAGGTCATAACAAGGCAGACATTTGCATATCCACAGCTAGTGGGGTTTTGGCTTTATTGGCCTGAAATTGTCCATTAAAACAACAAAACAAGTCATGGGCATTCACAATCGCCAGTTAGCTGAAACACCTGGTGTTCATAAGGGTCATTTGCATATATCCCATGTGCCTCTGATACAAGAGGTTTGGGAGGTCACTCAGTGGAAGTTCTAGCTTTGCTGGAGTTTTTTTGTTTTTACTTTTAGACATTCATAACAACTAAAATTTTCACATCCATGGATGCCCTTGGTGTATTTCTGGTATACTCTTTCCAGTTTACTCATGCTTGTTTTCTTATAAGGTTTCCATATAGTTATTCCATACTCAAGTTTGGGTCTAACACAACTAACAAACAATGACTTCATTTCTGATTTCCTAGACTTCATAAATCCTTTTATACAACCTATAGTATTATAATTATCATTAACCAATTGGTTGATTTTATTAGAACGACTCAAAGCTGGATCTACCCATATACCCCAGGTCCTTGAATGAATCTACAGTTTCAATAACTGTGTGATGCATTAAATATTCACCTTTCAATTTGTCTCTTCCATGTCTCATATGCTTAGTTTTTGATGTATTTATCAGTACATTATTATCCTGTGCCCAATTAGTCAATTTAGACATGTACTTTTGCAGACATGCCTTATCTGTAACACATGTAATCAGTTTACCAAATTTCAGGCCATCTGCATATAGAGTGTAGAAAACCTCAGATGAAAAAGTTAGGTCTGAAAGATACAATCTGAACAAGTAAGGGCCTATGGCAGAGCCCTGTGGGACAACCTGACTGTAACCAAGAATTTCACCTGTCCAATTGTTACATGCTACTTGCCACGTCCTATTCATGAGTCATGCAGTTATCCATCTTATCAAGAAGTACATCGATACCTAGTTGTTCTAATTTATCGATCAGTGTTTCATGAATGAATCTGTCAAATTCTGAAGTTAAATCTATATAAATTACATCACAGCACAATTTTTCATTCATAGCTATTATATTGTTGTAAAACATCATGCTACATGTGGCAATAGAGCTGTTTTCAACATATGCATGCCATTTGGTTTCAAGACCCATCCTATCCAATTCTGACAATAACTTACCTTATATTACCTTTTGCATTATTTTTCCACAACATGAAAGTAAACTTAAGGGTATATGTGACTCTGGGTTTGTCCTGCTCCACTTTCCCTTAAAGCCAGGTTTAATAATTCAATAATAAATTCACCCCTGGGATGGCACCTATGCCCCTCATGGACAGAGGCATTTGGTGCTAATCATGGTCAACTAGGGGACATGGGTATTACATGACTAGGGTTGTTAAGGACCTAGAGCCATTAGACTGGTAATCTCCTCGTATTTCTGTCACCTAGTACACAATAGATATAATGGTAATTAAATTCCTGCTGAAGTATTCTTGGATGGTCATTACTACTAATTATGTCTCCTCCATGTGCTTTGTTTGGATCCAATTTGCGCAGTTCATTTTCAGTATAATCTAACTTGATTCCAGTATCTGAGGTTAACTGAAAGTTACTAGGATGACATCACCTGCTTTGTGGAGCGAAACTGCTTATCTTGATTTTGTAAATATTTCTATGATTTGTGTCAGAGAAAAAAATTTAGAATCTACACACAATTTATCAATTTGTATGTCTTTACTCCTTCCACATCATCTTATGTATAAAAAGGTTTCCTATTATGCTCAATATCTTTATAGAACTTTTTTTAAAATTTTCTTGATCTTGTCTCTCTATATTTAATTTGTTTGTTCAGCTTATTTCAATTTTCAAATTTGTAGTTCAACCTCTCTTACAATTCTTATATTTTTTGTCTGTCACCTAAATCAGGCATCTTTGTTCTTATGGAAATACATCCCCCTGACATTGTATGCAGAGATTCTGATGATCATTGTTTTGATTTTTTTGTACTAGTTTCTCTTTTAAAAAATTCCGTCTACAGTTTTTCTACTGAACACATCACTCCAGTTAGTTTTGCATAGCAACTGTTATGCCACCACATAATCTGAAATCTTCTGTGCAGTGGTTTAGATTTCAGTTAGGCAGAAGCCTGGTTTCAGAGCCTTTATAACCCCATGATCACTGCACATCAATGATGGAAAAACCTGAATTGAAGTAACAGTAATTTCTCGAGGAACACAAAATGTCTGGTATGTTTCATTCCCCAGTCAATTTTTTTTTTTTTTACAATCTGAAGAAATTGTTGATCCTGAACATATGTAGTAAATAATTTCCTTACTAATATTGTTGAATCAATATTATTCCAGTCTGCTTCTGGAAAATTTAAGTTTCCAGCTAATATTCTTCAATCCTGTATTTCATGCAAGAAATGTATGAATTCCTCTATGTCATCAGCACTTGATTTTGGTGGTCTATACATTCCGATTGTCTTATGTTCCAGGGTTGTCTTTATTGTCACAGTTACACAGTCTATAGTATTGGTATCTATAGACAGGCTTACTACAGGGACCAGATTCCAAAACTCCTGGCCTCAGCCCTACTCAGTATAAGTGGTCACTTTTACTGACAGGATTTGTTTTGGAATTGGGGCCTTTGTTATCGAGTGGATGACCAAAACTTTGATGAAAAAATGATGTCTGAAAACAAGAGACATGTGCGACTTGCATTTGGTGCATACATATTAGAAGCAATAACTAAAAATCCATCCTGGCATTTTTATTAAAGTTTTCATGAATTATCTTTGCTTGCAGACTTTTTTTTTAATAACTGTAGTGGCAGACTATACAATTTTTGTAGTACATATGTATGGTTTATACATCTGATATAATTCTAAACCTTTATAGATTCGCTGATGTGTATAAGATTCTCCATCTTTAAAAGTCATACAAGCAATATTTTACAAAAAATGAAAATTATGGAACTCTGCAAACTGTGATATCCAGGTCTGCATTAAAAATTAATGAAACAAGCATGAAACAAACTGCTTAATATTTAACAAACAAAAAAGTCAATATAATGAAATTAGGCAGTGTGCTAGATTGACTACTAAGTCTTATTTGTGCTAGCAGTATATTTCTTAGGATGGTGCACCTATAAATATGATCAGTCTTACCCAAATTACAATCTGTTTACTGGGAAAAGTACTACTATGCTCCTTTATAAGTCATGATATTAAAAAAATAAAGTATGAAAGTTAAACATATCAATATGAGACAGTGACATATAGCTTTAAAAAGTAAAATGAAGAGATGTACAGATAAAAAAAGAATATATAAAAAAGAACATTATATGCATAATACTTAGAACTACTAATTATACACATGCTACAGGGGATGCTGTCCTTCAGATATAAAGCATAGCAATTAATACTTAGAAACACCCATCCACATTAAGCTTAAGATTTCTATAAGAAACAAATGTTTTATACATTGTTCTTAACATTATGGAGTTCAGGAATGCTGAGCAGATGAGCGGCTCTGGAAAACTGACAAAACTGATTTTTCTTCATATATGGTGGAATGGCAGTCAGCAAACTACAACAGCATGCCCGTTTCTGCTTTTCAAAACCTTTAATCATTTCCATGCCATTAATGTCACTTTTTGTAACAAGGAAGTCTGAGAATCCAATCTGTCCTGCTAATGATGCAACTAAATTGCAAACAGCCTTAAATTTTTGGGTCATATAATTTGCATATTTACACAGTTTAGAACTGTCACCAGAAAAAGTAATGTCATGTGTTTCTAAGACTTCGGGAAGCTAAAGTACTTATCTAGCATACATCAGCCTTTCCATTTTGCTACATAAATATTGGCATACAGAAATAGGTTAGAACAGACCACAATAATCTTCCAGTTTGTAGTAAGAAAATTCAATTCTTAAACTCAAAATCTTATGTGCTACTAGCTCTGCTGCTAATATATGCACTAGAATGAAATCTTGTGAACAATCACAATGCCTAATTTAAAGGGAACATAATATAATCAGGCTTTATTTATCTAGGAGGTCTGTATTGAGGAATGCAATGTCCATGCTAATTAATAGGTCAATTTATCTAATGCTTACCTCCTTTAATGAGCCCTATGAAAAGACAAGGGTGTTTGGTGGAATTTTGATTGAATCTCATCAAGATGTCCAGTTGTTCATGAACATTTTAGAAAGACTTGGGTTTCAGAAGAGGGCATGATTTGAATTATAGGTACATTTCCATTTGATATGCTAGTGTTGATATTCAAACTTCTAAATGAAAAGGGTTTCCAATTGCAAATCACAAGGATACTGAGCAAATGAATCATTCTGCTCACTACATATGGTGGTCTATACTGCCCAACTCAAGATGTTAAACCACTCCACATGATGAATTGTAGGGGGTCATGCAGAACCAGGATGAATTAAGTTGGATTAAAAAATGGTAACTAAACTGACCCTTGGGACATGAGAAGTTGCTTCTTTGGTGAAGCAGCAGCAGGAGGGTGTGTGAGTGGCTGATAATATCACATAGATTTAGTTGGTACTGGAACCAGATTTCTTCAACTGGTCTACTCACAGACCACTTACAGACCTAAGTTTTTGGCCAAGCAGTGTCTTCCAAAAGCCCCAGTCTGGTTGCATTTCAGTTGTCATTTGTACCAGTAAATGAGGGTGCCACTTACAGTATAATTGAGTTTCAGAAGAGAAACACTGTGTGTGTATATACACACCTAATATTTGTTTGGATATTTGGCTTTTTGGTGAGACATTATGTGCAATATTGCATAAGGTAATACCTAAATAGTCTGCTGTTCTACCTAGAGACATTAACTTTCTTTTGGAGAATAAAGTCAATGCCTAGGAGAATGTGAATTGGAGGGATAGTTTGCTTCACATGAGCCTGAGTGCTGAATTATTTTTGTGCTTCTGCGATAGTCGCTTATTAAAGGAACCATCTCTGAATCTAATTATGCCCAAAGGCATATTGGTATCACAAGTTTCTGGGCAACAGATCAGTGAATGACTTTAAGGCCATGACATTTGACCTATAAGCACATGTTCTACATATTCCAGCCATGTCTAGTGATGAGTTGTCAGTTGGTCAACAATTGGTGGAGAGTGTCACACTGAGATGTCACCAGTGCTACCAAATGTGATGAAGAAATTATACCATAGCCCCTAAATGTGAAGGTACAGATGCACTACTATCACCTATATAACATTGGGATAGCAGGATTTCACTCACTGTCATTAATATGGCTGGTTCTGCTGGGGTTTGAATCCCACTACTGCTAATCAAAGGTAACATAATATCAAGAAAGTGTTTGTTTCAGTGACTACTCTACAAAGCACAACCTGACCCAAAAAGCATAAAGGGAATATGCACTGCTGTCCTGTGTATGGGCTTTCAACTGCAAGACCCAGAAGGCCTACAGGTCATTTAATGTGCTGAGTTTTTAAAATAGACAATCCCACAAGAACTATCTCATAGCTTTGTCTTTGAAGCAATGTCTTCAAGTGCCCATTTATCCATGATAGCTGCTTTTCAAATTATTATTTTGACACACACACACACCTATATATCTCCCATGGAGGAATGACATAAATATTCAATTGCCAACAGCCTTCTCAGTACATTACTACTATCACTGTAATACAAAAATACAGCAATCATTTTTTCTTTTCTTGTAACTTGGCCATCTATTAGAAAATATGTTCCATACAACTTGATAACTAACAGTGTAAATAATTATGCTTTTCTCAGACAAATAATTAGGCATGACAATTCTAATAAATATATGGCATAGATGGATAAAGCCCTAACTTTAATCCAGATGATCACAGGTTTGATTAGCAGCTCAGGTATCTGAGGCATTGGTTGGAAACCCATCCTGGGAGGGAGAGAGTGTAGTCAATAAGTGTTCTCTAAATAATCCCTGGTGGAGGCTGGGGATAGTCTAATGTGGGGAAATGCTGGTGGATCATGGAGGCAGGGACATACACTGCATTCCCCATTGTGTTCCTGACATTTGGAAAGAAGCATGCAACTGCATCTGAGGGGAGTGAGCAAAAAGTAGGCCACTAGAGCAGAAATCTCCCCAGCCAAATGTTGGTTGATCTTGCCATCTAACAACACCCTTAAGTTGTATACAGGCCCAGCCTGTATCATAGTAAGTGCGAGGAAAGGAGAGGCTGACAGATACAATAATGGATGCTGTACACTAGTGTAGAGGGCCATAGGATGACACATAGGAGCAAAAAAAGTAAAAAAAAATTATTAGATATTATAAAATATATATATATATAAATTCCATCTAATGAAGCTTTAAATAAAATAAATGAACTTTACTTAAATAATGTTTTGCAAACACAGAGTAAAACATATGCAGGGTGTCACAAAGAGAGAAATCAGATAAAAGGTAGTTATTTCTTATGTCATAAGTGATAATTCAATAAAGATGTTTCTTGTTAAAAAAAAAAGATGCATACAAAAATACACCTACTATACATGTTCTCTGGCTATAGTTTACTATAGAAATGTTGACTCTAGATAATTTAAAAACTAGTACTCACAGACGTCCTCTTATAAACAAGACACTATCAACAGCATTTTATAAAAACTTTCCTTCCTACACAGTTATAAAAATAATTTTTTCCCTTGGCCCCAGAGTCCACAAATTGTCATCATGTCGCTGGAGAAGGCAAGTAACTAGACCAGTTATTTTATTCCACATAAATGTAAGGTTTGAACATGAAAATCAAGTTTACTTTGTTTTGAACCTGAGTCCACCTGGGTGTGTTAATGATATGCCAGTCATTCGATAGACACACATTTACATCTCAAAAGAAATGCAGTTCCTGCTCTTCTTCTTGTTATTCTAACAAAAGAATGTCTGTTTGAGGATCCAAAATAAACAAAAAAGTCTGTATTTTCTATATTTAAGGAGACAAAAGACAAACATTCCTTTAACCATGAAAGCAACACTCTGCAGATGAATAAAAAAGAAAAAAACACATTGCATTTTAACAGTTTCCTTTATCCTACCATTACCCTTGGCTTCACTTCACAGTGAGTTTGGTCAGATGACCTGGTAAGAAGTTGAAAAGATTCAAGGGGGAAAAAAATTTATTTATATATATATATATATATATATATATATATATATATATATATATATATACATACACACACACACACACACACACACACACACACACACACACACACACACACACACACACACACACACACACACAGTAAAAGGGTCCAGCAAACAGAAGCACCTGACTGTTTCACTATAAAAAACATGGTCCAAAACAGGAAAACTATTTAATGTAGAGGCAGAGCCATCTAAAAAATATCAAATGTTTTCCAAATTATTCTTTTAGCTGCTCAACACATGGATGGTAAACCAATAACTCCACTACAAACCGATTTCACCTTCTGGCATTATCAGTGTAATAATACATCCATTCTAGTGCTTCTACCTTTTATACATTAAATTTTAAGGTCACATCAACCCATTGACTCACAAAAACATATAAATAAATAAATATTTAAGTGTGTATAAATATATATAGTACACACAGCAGAGCAACCTAGTAAGACATTTTTCAAAAAGCTTAGTTCAAACCTTCATTATTAGACCCTATATAGAACCATCATTGCAACATGATTTTACAAAACTTAAGACTAAAAAGAAGAAAAAGAAAAGCAAGCATATTAAATATTCATACAAGAATCATATAAAATGTATACAAAAGTCATGAACACTGCATAATCGTATCCCCATACATGATCTACATCAGTATCATAACTTATACGTATGCACATATATGCCTATGCATATCCATACACCAGCACATTCACACACACACACACATATATATATATATATATATATATATATATATATATATATATACACCCACATATACACTTAAATGCATATTCAGAACGTGTCCATTAAAAGAACAGCATGTCTCAACAAAATTATTGATAATAATCACAATACTAATAATATCTTTAAGTGTTTGTTGTTTGGAGAGTCTGTGTTACGCAATCTACACACAAACCAGAATAGTATATTTAAGCATTATGGTGGGAATTTATCTAAAACA
Source organism: Protopterus annectens (assembly GCF_019279795.1). NCBI lineage: Eukaryota > Metazoa > Chordata > Ceratodontiformes > Protopteridae > Protopterus > Protopterus annectens. The sequence goes on from NC_056748.1 coordinate 593,933,114, forward strand.
GAGAAGCAGAGCTTGATCCATCTGAGAAATAAGGATGTTGTTATTTTGAAAGCTGATAAAGAAGGAGCAACAGTGGTGTGGGAGACAACTGAATATATTAAAGAAGTTAAGAGACAACTTGAGGATGGTAGGTATTATTACAGGCCGCCCTTGGACCCTACATTTGTTTTTAAACAGAATATAGATGGAATGTTATTACAGTTTATAATCAAGGGTTATATAACTGAGGCTATTTATAAGTAACTTTTGGTGGAGGATCCTAAGCCCCAGTTATTTTACATACTTTCTAAGATACATAAGAATGTCTCCCCCCACCCCTCCGGGTAGACCCATAGTACCGGGTAAAGGCTCTTTGATGGAGCCGATTTCTATGTACTTAGAAAATCACCTTAAACCATTGCTGTCTCTGCTAAGAGCAAGACTAAGAGTCCAGTGAACTTATAAGATTAATGAGTGATCTGCAGGTCAACCAAGGAATCTTTTTTATGCATTTTAGATGTACAATCACTTTATACAAGTTGTTCACACTGGGGGCATTAAGACGGTGCAATTTTGGTTGACTTAATATGGTATATTTTTTTTGGAGCATTGTGAGCTTCTAAATACATTGGTAAATTTAGTTTTGTAACCCAATGTTTTTTACTATGGAAAATAATGTTATCTTCAAGTCAAGGGTACAGCAGTGGGCACCACCTTTGCCCCTATATATGCAGATCGTTTTATGGGCTACTTAGAGTATGGTTTAATATATAGTGAGAGTAATACATTTAAACAAGAGCTAGTGATGTGGTGATGCTATCTTCATGACTGTTGGGGTATATGGACAGGAACCTTAAGTGACTGGCAAATATTTGTGAGCTATTTGAACTCTAATGTATTTGGGATTAAGTTTGTGGATAGAATTGAAACATCTACTATTGATTTCCTTGATGTACAGGTTACTAAAGCAGCAGATGGTACCATGATTACTGGTTTATACATGAAACCTTTTACTAGGTAATGCTTTATTAGAGGCAGGTAGTTGCCATCCTAAACATATGGTGACAAAGATACCTCAGGCCCAGTTTCAAAGGTTAAGATGTATTTGCAGTGATGATGATAACTATATATTTGAAGCTGAAAGAATGGGTGACAGGTTCATAAAAAGAGGTTATAAGTGTCAAATAACTAAGGTGAAAAAAGTAGTATTTGATTATAAAAGGGAACCTGTATTGTTTAAGGTTGGGGAACCAGAAGCAAGGATGGGGTCCCAACAGTCTTGTATGAGATTAGTTATGACATATGGTACCAATAGTTTTAGAATAAAGGAAATCATAGATAAACATTGGCATATTCTAAAATCTGATGATTTTGTTGATCAATACCTGGGTGATCACTGTTCATATAGCTATAGATGAGGCAAAAATGTGGGAGAATTTTTTATCGTGGTACAAAAAGATGAATACCGATGAAGAGGCTAGTAAAAGTAAGATTCTGAGGGGTTGGAATAGTTGTGGTAATTGTGTTTTCTGCAAATTTATATCTAAATCTAAATCCTTTACCTCAATAAATACCTCAAAGTTATATGAGATCATGTATTTGATTACATGTCGCACTGAGTGGGTCATATACATGGCCATATGTCAAAGTGGAGCCTTCTATATTGGTCAAACCTCTATATATATATATATATATATATATATATATATATATATATACATCTATATATAAAATGAGGGTACCTGGGGAAATCTTAACTAATTCTTCTTTACGAAAAGCATTCAACTCCTACTTCCGTAAGAGATTGATTTATTTATTGACTGACATTTAATTACCGGAAAAGTCCAACTGGGTAGTAGCCCATTTTCTTTGGCGGTCTGAGTAGAAAAGGTCCAAATTATTACAAAACATTTTAAGAATAATTATACAATCTGCAAAAATAAACATCAGCAGTTTAAATAATTATAACAAATTTGAGATGATATAAATGGATAATGAGTCTAACTACGGATCAGAAGACTGTAGGTTCAACTCCTGCCTGGCTTGATTGACACATTTTGGACAGTGCAGTGGTGCAGCAGTTGCGTTGTCACCTCACAGCAAGAAGCTCTCCAGTTTGATTCTTGGCTGGGGTGCCTTCTGTGTATAGTCTCTGCATGTCCTCCCTTCATTCGTATGGGTTTCCACTGGGTGCTCCGGTTTCCTCCCACATAACAAAGACATGCATCTCTGGTGTTTCTCCCTGGGACTCCTCTGAAAATTGGTTTTGTTCCTAGTCGGACTTTCCTGGTAAACAAATGTTAAATAAAATGAATAAATAAATAAATAAAAACATTGTTTAAGAATCGATACAAGGTACATGACAATCATTTAATATTTTGAGAAATTTTAAACAGTTTGTAAAGAAATTAAAGGTTAGTCTAATACAAACAGGAATTGCAATATGAAGTGAGGGGAAAACAGGCTTATAGTATATTTAGAGATAAAGTCAGGGAAGAAAATTAGATAGCAGTAAAGAAGTAAGTAAAGAAGGGAGAGTAAGGAAGTATAAGGAATGAAATTGTACTTGTTCACATTTAGAGATGTAGTTTTCCCTGGTTTTAAGCAAGAACAGAGACAGATTTTAACCAGGAAGTCTTTCAGATTGGTTTTGAAAGAAGGGAGGGAGGGTACAGACCAGATAGATACAGATAAGGAGTTCCAGGCCTTAATAACATTGTACAACTACAGAGAATGCCCAGAAGACTTTCTAGGTTGCTATACAGACAAGAGGTTTTGGTCAGTGGATTGCTAAGACTGATTGGGAACATAGTTGTATAGAATGTTTTTTAGTGGTGGACAGGCAGATTGATGCTGGTTAATTTTATAGCTGGTGCGAGGCTGTGTATATGTAAATTACCATCTTTGTTATAGCATTGTTCAAGTTTTAATTTTTGTGAAGCCTGGAGGTTAGTAAGGATGGGAGCACCATAAAGAAGACTGAAGAGGAGAGAAGTAGGAGTAAGTGTAGTTTTAGTTGCGTCAATGAGAACGTTTTTGGCTCTGTAAAGCATCCCTAGGTTTTGATAATTTTTTTTTTTTATTCAGTTTTGTATATGCAGGTCAAGGTAATCATCTACTATCAGCCATAATAGTTTGCTATGAGAAGTGACTTCAGTGGTGTATTCTTTCACATACGTTAGGAGATTAGTGATGTGGAGTCTGAATAGACCCCATTCAAAATCTCACCATTTGAAGTAGCAGCAGGGGAAGTAACACCTGGTTAGTTTGAATACAACCTTTGCACCCTTTGAAAAGAAGATGCTGAGATAGTGGAAGTAATGAAGCATAAAAGAATAAGAGTGGGAGTAGCTTTTGAAATTAAATTAATGTAAGAATATCTTGTGAGGAACACACTAGTAAAAAAAAATCATTGTTGTTTAAAAGTATTTTGTTTTGGCAACACTATCATGATAACCTATTGCAGGTATTCCTTTCTGTCTTCAACAGCACCACAAGAAGTTTCAAAAAACATGCTTACATTTAAACCAAAGTTTATTTTAAAATAATCCACTGGAAGCAATACAGAATAACTTCAGCTTCTCCCACCTTAACTTTTTGCCTGTTTTCACTTAAGTTCCATAGTTTTTCAAAAAAAGAAGTTATTTACTCACTATAAAATTTATTTATTTATTTATTTATTTAACATTTGTTTACCTGGAAAGTCCAACTTGGAATGAAGCCAATTTTCAGCGGAGGCCGAGGGAGAAACGCTCCAGATGCAGGTCTTTGTAATGTGGGAGGAAACCGGAGTACCTGGAGAAAATCCACACGAACGCAAGGAGGACATACAGACTCCACACAGAAGGCACTCCAGCCGAGAATCAAATTAGAGTCCAAGACTATAAAAAATTGTCAAGCCTATCAAAAGACAAACTTAACGGATTATTGGGTAAAGTTTTCAATTAGCAAGAGTAGTTTCATCTGTATTGCTAATTTTTTCATCTCTCCTCACATGTGTGTTCTGGGTCCAATCCATCAGAGCCAACTCGGCCATTAATAAGCTTATGGCAACTGAATAAGCTCTTGGAAACCTCCCCTTACCCACAATGCATCTCTCCCTGTTACCTCAGATCTTGTTTGCAATAATCATTAATTTGCAAAACACAGAAGGAGAACTTCATTCTGAGAAATTTTTGAGGAGACCACTTCTAGAGTATTAGAGATAGAAACACATCCTGAAGACGACTCTCTTCTCATTTAACCAGGAAAAACCATAGGCAGGGGGCTGGAGGGAGGAGATGTAAGGAGAGATGAAAAAAAAACACAATAAAGCTGGAACATTTTGGTGAGTACATTAACTTCTTTATCTGATATTGTCAATTTCTCATCTCATCGTCACATATGGAACAGAGTCCCCAGCTTCCTACATCCTAGTTGGACTCAAGGAAGAATGTTCCACAGAACCATTGAGCCAAAGTTGGCTCCTCCCTGGGAGACCAAATCCAACTTATAGTGAGAGATAAAGGTATGATGATTGGACGATGTTGCTGCTGCACAAATCTCGTCTATGGAGGCATTAGTCTGAAAAACAGAGGATGTGGCCATAACCCTAGTAAAATGTGCTTGAATTGGTTTTAAAGGATTCATGCCTTTTTATGTCTAGATAAAAATTGCAATCAAAAAGCCATCTTGATCAAGTAACCTTGGAAACTGGTAGACCTTTCATAGGGCCTGCAAAGGCAATTAACAACTGATTTGCTTTCCAAAACTCTTTAGTTCTATGCAGATAGAATCATAACTGTCTATGCACATCCAACAAACGCAGAACATATTTACCTTGGTTGCTGAAGTTGGGAAAGAAAACAGGCAAAGTACGGCCTGATTAATATTGGTTTGTGAGACAACTTTGGGTAGAAAGGAGGGGTTGGTACACAAAGACTCTGTCTTTATGGAAAATCAAGTATGGAAAGTGAGAAAATAGAGCATGAATATCTGATATCTGTCTTGCAGATGTAATATCACTAGAAAAATAGTTTTCCAAGAGCAAAACTTAATATCACAATTCACTGACGGTACAAAAAGCAGTTAAACGTAGTACTAACTTAAGGTCCAGTGGAGAGAGGGATCCTTGTGAGGAGGTCTTAGCAATAGGGTCCCTTTCAAGAAGGCTTTGCAAATTTTGTGGGAAATGAGACAAGCTATCCTCCTCAATAGGAATGTCTGAAATAGCTGCTATTTGTACTTTAATCCTAGAGGCAGCTGTTCCTTTATTAAAAAGCTGGGCTAGGAATTCTAAGACAGAGTGAATAGGGGCTGTAAGGGGATTTATATTATGCTGCTGAGCCCAAATTATGAACCCCTTCCATTTAATCCTATAAAGTTTTTGAGTGGATGTTTTATGAGATGATATCAAAATATGCCGGACTGGCAAGGAGAGCATGGGGTGTCTGGCAATTAATGGAAATGGAGGAACAAAGTTGTCAGCTTGAGGTTGTGAAGATCGGGATGAGTTATTCCTGTCTGGTGTGACAGAAGATCTGAAATGGGTTCCTGGATCCAGGGTCACTTCTGTAGATGAGGCCAGAGGAAGGGGAAACCATATTTGTCGAGGCCAATACAGAGCAATGAGGATTACTGTTCTCTTCAACCTGCTTGCTTTCTGAACGAATTTGGGGATCAAGGGAGTTAGGGGAAAGGCAAACAATAGACCAGAAGGCCAATTGTGTATGAGAGCATCCCTTGGTGACTCCCCGGTGGAGGGATCAGGACAAGGAGCTGCTGCATTTGTTGTTTAGGGGAGAAGAAAAAAACATCACAGAAGGGTGGCCTCAAGTGCAGAAGATGTAGTCTGCTACCTTCTGGTTGAGGGATCACTCATAAGGCATGAGAATGGATCTGCTCAACTTGTCCACTATCACTTTGAACTTTTCCAAAATGTGCATTGCTATGGGAAAGTGGTTGGATGAGATCACCCATTGCCACACACTGAGGGCTTCTCAACACAGAGGGTACAATCTGCTTCCCCCATGTTTATGTACCAGAACACTGACATGTTGCCCGACTGAATCACCACTGTCCCCATAGGAAGAGCAGTCTGGAATGATGCAACACAAGAAGCACTGCCCTCATCTCCAGGACATTAATGTGCAGATTTGCTTTGTCTGCAGACCAGGTTCCTTGGACTGTCTTCCCCAGATAATGCCCCCCCCCCAATCTGGGAAGCATCCATGGTCACCATGTTCTGTGGTAGAGGGAGAACAAAGGGTCAACCCTGTGTCAACTCTTTTGACTGAATCCACCATGAGATGGTCCTCTTGCATGTATTTTTTATGAAAATTTGGTGAGATTTTGATTAATGGATACTTGACTGTTGGACAGCTAGAAGCAACTGCAGTATCCTCATGTGGAACCTGGGACTAAGACTTTTGCCACCAACATTGATCCTAAGGCTTGTAGAATGTGATGAGCAGTTACCTTCCAGTTTTGAATTAGTCTGTGTGGCTGATGCCTGATTGTTAACATTCTGGAGGGGGTAGTTTTCTGATCCTCTGAGTAGTATCCAATACCACCCCAATGAACTCTAGTGTTTGTGAAGGTTCCAAATGTGACTTTTGGTAATTTATCATTATGCCTAGTTCTGTGCAGATTTGAAGAACAGAGTCTCTTATGTTTATCAGTAGATGCCTAGTCGGGGCAGATATGAGCCAGTCATCTATATGAGGAAACATCAAGAATCCTCATCATCTCAGGTGGGCCACAACCACTGCCAATGCATTTGGTGAACACTCTGGGGGCTGTAGTGAGAAAAAAGGGCAGCACTCTGAACTGATGACTGGCTCCCAACTGGAAGTGTAGGTGACTTCTGGAGTATCTGTTCATTTTTATATGGCAGTACACATTCTGAATATCTACAGAGCATATCCAATCATCCTTTTCCAGGAAAGAAGTATGGATGACCATTCAGAACTTGCTGCATCAAACAGACTTGTTTATCCTACTGAGATCCAGAACTTGTCTCCAGTCCCCTGTTTTCTTTGTAACTAAAAAGAACCGAAGGCTGAGATTGAGACATAGGTTTGGTAGATTTTGAACTCTTAGCTTTTGACTCTGACAAATTTGGGGAAGGTCTCTTCTTTCCTTTTGCCATGGCATTTCGAATAGCAGGGAAGAAGCAAGGCTTGAATGAGCCAATTTTAACTTGGAAGTCAAAGATTTGAATTGACTACTAGAAATGGCCTCCTCAGAAACTGTGGGTAGCATTCCTCTTAAAATGAGCTTATTTTTTTTCAACCAAAACTCTATAGTTGAAAGAATGACAGATGGTGCACACTTCCTATGTGTATTTGCCCTGAACAGTAGACGCACAGGGAGTGTGAAATGCTAAAGGGTATTTTATGTCCATACTTTCTGCATTTTTTAAATCCTGGATGCTTATCTTGTTTTCCCGCCATGGGTCTCGCAAAATAGCAAAATGGAGAACAAGTGAAACAATCACCATGTGCAACCAGAACACCATAAATGAGAAGGATAATGGAAAGACTTTATATTTTTTTTTTTCTTAGAACAGAGAGGAGGAAAAAAGGTAAAACTACTAGCAATAGTAGCTAAGACTACCAATAAAGGTAAAAAAGGAGGGAAGTAACCCATGAGAAAATGGTTACTAGAGGGACAAAGAGGGAGAGAAGTGAAATTAACCTAACAAAAAAGCAGTTACTCTAGAAAAATGGCTTTTAAGACAAGGGGATATAGAAAAGGATAAAAATACAACAACAAGAGTTAGGCAAGTAGAGAGAACACAAAAAACTTTTAAAAATAACCTGAGAATCCAAGAGCTCAATGTTATGATCACATCTTTGAAAAGCAGCAAACAAGATCTGAGATAATAGGAAGAGATGCAGTGTGGGTAAAGGGAAGTATCCAAGAGCTTATTTGGCTGCCATGAGCTTAGTAATGGCAGAGTCAGATCCAATGGATCGGATCTACAACCTACGAGGGCAATATGAAAAACTGACAATATTAAATCAAATGTTTTACTTCCATCTAAAATAGTTTCTCCCATTTACCTGGATATGGTGTAATGATCAGTCTTAGTCCATTTTATCTGTCAACCTGATATATTTTCCTCAATTTCTTCTATGTAACCTTAGCAAATGGCACATTGACTGGCAACAAAAATGGTTTTCCATTAACAACCATTAGTAATTAACTAAATGAATAAATAAATAATGTGCATATCGGATATGATTCAAGTTGTGTTAGTCTCTGGTCTATATTTAGCAACATTATGAACCTTAAATCAGGATTCATATTTTATTATAAGTAGGTATGAACAATGTACTAGTGTTCAAATTAAAATTTTATTACAGCCATTTGCAAAGTGAAAGTTTTTAAGGATATAGACTACCTCAGCATGGAGCTTTTAAATAGCTGCACACTTCTCTACTACTGTGGATCAGATCTTTAAAAAAAGCTGAAAACATGTGCGTGTGTGTTTGTAAATATAAGATATATTGTAGGAGGCATTAGATAGACATAATTAGCAGTGCTCACCGACCTTTAGTTTAAAGGGCAAGAGAACAACATGCAGCCTTTGAAACAATTTCCAAGTAGGTATAGGTCAAGCCACTGACCAAGTTATTTAAAGCCTTAGATTAAGTGCTGTTTTTCATTTGATGCATTTTTCTATGCATACTTCATAAAATGACAGTGCTGTGCAAATATTTCATATTTCTCATGTTCTAATTTCACACAAGTCTCTTGAGGTATAATTCATCATTTTGACAATCTATGTTACACTTGGATAGCTTTAGTTGCTTCCTAGAGGAAACTTTGCTTCACATACTTTACTGATTAACAGCTGCTGTAAATACAGGATATTATTCTCTCTCCCATTTCAAGGTACTATTGTACACATTTATTAAGGAATATAGTATTTGTCAGTCTATAGCCATTTTGTGGTAAAATATTCAGATATCTGAGCTCAGTTCTGTAGAAAAATACCTGTAGAACCCATGGGCATATTTCATGTGTTGCATTCTATTAAGATTTAGTTTCTCTCTCAGAAGCCTCATGCCCAGAACTACAACTCTCCCTAAGTGTTAGACTTGAGATTTCTTTATCAAGATTTTTTTCAGAGGGTGCTGTGACACAATGGCTATTGCATTGACTGCTACTCACTATACTTCCCCTGAAATGAAAGAAAGTGAAGTAATGTCCAATCTCTCACTTCTTCACTGTAATGGAAATTTACACTTTCAGGCACCATGCAGTTAACGGGCATCCACTTTTATTACTTTTTAAGCTGGTATGTAAAATGACCTAGCTAGGTTCATCAAGCAAGACAAAAGCAAAACAAAATAACAGTTTAAAATATGACAGACACTACACTCCATCTTTTTCAACTGAATACTTGGAAATAACAGTAGTGATCTATCCATTAACTGTACAAATACATTAATATAGTACTGAAAATTGTTAAGCAAAGTACAAAATATGTAGATATTGGGAACATTTCGCTATGAGTAGGAAAGGTGCTACATTACATCCTGAGTATACTTAGTGGAAATATTTATTTACTGGTATTCCAACTACCACTGCAAAGTTTATGACAAAAATAATATGAACAGTAAAAATGCCTGTAGAAAAATGCATAAAAAAAGACTGGACATGTTCTTACTCTTGCTAGAGACAGCAATGTGGCAAGTGTCTAGTAAAACCTGCAAGGTTGGAAAAGGAAGAATATTGTATAGTTAGAAACATCACTATTCACACACTGTTCCCAAATGCATCCTACTAAATCCCAACCCCTCTAGCATTTCTGTTTTATATAAAACAAAGAGCTTATAGGGATTTTCCCTGATCTGTCACTTTTCCCAGGAACACAGGAACAACAGTAAAAAGTAGTCACAGGGGCCATAAGGTGCTATAGTCACACGTATCTTTAAGTAGTCACATTTAAAGATTCTCATCACCTATTACAGGCCCTTAGTAAGTCACACTGCCAAACTCAAGCACGGCTGGACTTGATAATCTTTATGTAAATTTGAATCTACCCATATATTCATCAAGACTAGCCGTAGATAAAATAGCACTGTGCTTGACCTGTAGTGGTAACTTATTCCACAGGGCAAGAGCACACTGACCTTGTAACCTTCCCTTACAGGGAGTCTTGTTTATTTATTATTGTAGATTTAGATTCCTTGTACAGTTATTTGTCAAACAACTGGTTTTGCAAAGAATTTGGAGATGATATGGGGGGGGGGGGTTCTTTCAAAGCTCAAAAAAAACAAGACACAAGTCACCTCAGAGCAGTTGTTAAGCTGAGAAATATAAGGACAGGTGCGCTCCTCTTTCAAGTTGAACTATATGTTTGAATTTAAACATTCTGAAGGATTCTAATCCATTATAATGGGACTGAAAAGGGAAGAGTAAAGTGGTAAACTGTCTCTTTGAAGCTTAAAGATCTTCCCTTGGAAATTAACTTGGTCAGATAGAAGGATTTTGACTATTGTGGAAACATGATGATCAAATAAGAGAGTTGTCCTCATAAGTACTAAGATCACTTAGCTCCATAACTATGAAAAGGAGTATCATTTATAATGTATGAGCTATAACACCTTTATTTCAGTTGCTGTTATTCTGCACTTTTTTTTTGCTTTTATCTTGATACTGCTTTCAGTACACCAGGTATTTACTATGCACATTCCAATCATTGTTGGAGCAATTTTGTACCAAAGGATATGCAAATAATGCTCAGCTTGCAGTCTCATGCAGATTTGCTCAACCACACTTCTTGAAAATTGCCTTGTGAATGTCTGCAAAGTAAATGGCCAATCAGGAGAGAGTACTGATCCCCACGTTACACCACTAATTACAATTTTATGTTCAGAGAGGGTACCGATAGTGTTCATGTGTTCAGTAAGACAGCCAATTTGCAATCCAGTGAAAATGTAGGTGTTTACTATAACTTAGCTTAATTTTTCAGTAAAACCAACATGGAGTATATTGTAAGAAGGATTTGTCAGCTCAAGATAAACGACATACATGGAGTAATCGCAACCCAGTGCTTCTGTAACCTTTGCAAAGAAGCCTGCTAGTTTCAGGAAGCAGGACCTTCCCTTCACAGAACTAAAATGAGTGGAGGCCTAGTTAAGACTCTAAAGTCTGCATGAATGAGTTCTGCACTAATACATTCCATGGCTCTATGTATATGGCTGGTGAGTCTGATAGGCTTAAATTACATACGTCTGTGTAAAGGAGTTACAGTTGGTATTCTGCAGACATCAGATCAAGTCCTGTGAATAAGGGTGAGTCTTTACAGTTAAGAAGAGGCTCAGATAGTGCATGCTTGGCAACAACGAGAATGCAGCATGGTATGTCTCCCACAGAAGTATTTTAGCCCTTGACAGGGAATCTAAGACTTGAGCCAATAAGAATTAAGGGGAAATAAATTTTTCAGGAACAGTGTGGACAAATCTATGGTGTATTTGTTGGGTAATATTTTGGCTATATCCTGTGGATTGTAATGTGTGAGATTATTATATTTGAGCTCAGTGCACTGTTGGATATTATTCATTAATTTCCTGACAGAACTGAGGGAAGATCTTAAACTTCCTTTAGTATCTGTAACATTCTAAGTATGTAATCTGCATTACATTTTCTAACAGTGCCCTTAACTTCCTTGTTGGTATGGTTCATTGCAGTCTTGGGGTAGTGGAAAGGGGAGTTCTTCCAGTTTTCAAATGTTCTTATTTTTATTATACAGTTTGTTACTATGGGAGTTCCACCAAGGAAGTTTATACTTTATTATTCTAGGTTTGCCCCATTTGTGTGTGTGAGTGGAGGGGGGGGGGGTGGAAATGTTGCACAGACCCTTCTACAAGCAGAAATAAATTTGGTCTGTAAAAGTACCTAAAGATGGTTTCATTTTATGGCAGAGTGCTACCACAAGACCTGACAGAAATTATCATTTTTTGGTAAGCTATAACCACTGATGAGGAGATGCAGGGTAGAGTACAGAAATGGGCCAAGTTGGCAAGGAATAGGACCAGGTCAAGGCTATTTGAAGCTCTAATGATAGTTTTACAAATTGTTCCAGTGCATTGGTACTGACAACATTTAAGAATTGCCAAGCATATCATTTTGAGGTGCCAGTGTTCCAATTAATACATAAGCAACTGAAATGCCCCAGCAAGAAGATACTTGGTTTGGTATTTCTGCCCTTGCTGGCATTAAGATCATTTCCTTGATCTTCGTAGAGCATTGAAAAGGTTCTGTAGTTATTAATGAAGCAATAGCTGGGTTTGTTACACGTGTTTTGGATCTCCAGCAGCTCCAGGATAGGACTTTGGACAATTTTATGTGAGGTACTGGTGTTTTGAATACAGGTGCCACCCTCTCCCCCCCCCACACAGTCATTAGAAAGCCTGCAGATTTGACAAGTACTAAATCCTGGGATAGGGAGAATATTATCAGACTGAAAGGATTTATCAGTAACTATAGAGGTATGAATATTGAAGTAATATCTCAATTTCTGGCATTTTTCTGTATAGACTGTTAACATTCAGCAGTACAGCCATGACGTCTGAATTTGAGTTTGGATTAGATTTGTAGAACCATTCAGTAGGGAGAGTCTACCTAACAAATGTACTACAAGAGCAGCAAATGATATAGCCAACATGTTATAGGCCTTGTAAAAGAAGTGCATGCCATCCATGATGGCACAGGAAATCTTACTGACCACCTCATCACAGTCCAGCACAAACTGGATCCCCTTATGATTACAGCTACTTAGCCAGTTGTTAAACCCAGTTTGTCTTAGTATCTAGAAATCATTCATATTGAAAGCAATACACTAAAATTCATCATCCTTTTTTGCCTCTAACACATACATAGGAAGCTGCACTATCTCTCTTCATGTCCTCTGTGGAGTACCTTAAGGCATTCAATGTTACATGTGCCACCACTCCGACTTAGTCATATTTACATGGCTTAATTTGCTTTTGGGCCCTTGTAGCATCATGGATCTTGACACAGGCAAGCAGGTTACATTAACCCACTTATTCCTTGGTAAGTGTAGAATGTGCATGATTAACGCTAGAGTATCCTATGACTTCAACATTTCCCTGTACTAAACCAGATTTACTCAGCTATATGAGGTTAGACTTGCTTTCCTGGTGACTGTTGGGTGATCTTTGTAAATTTGAAGTATGTGTGAATGGAGAAGGAATAGGTGTAAAGTTGTGGTTGAAAGCTGGAGTCTTTCAGTGTGTGTATTAGAATGTTTTTGCAAATCTTTCTTTGAAGCCTCTGCATAAGTTGTGGGCTTAGTAGTGTTTTATGATTATTGTAGTATTGTGGAGGTATGATGCATATTGATAGTGGGATGATGTGAGAACTTTGCCTCCATGTCTCAAAAGTATTTTTGTCTCTCACAGTTTGTACTGTCAATTGGAGGATGCAACGAACAGTCTACAAGCATAAGGCAATTGCTGCGCTGCCTTATAATACCTAATGCAAGCAGACCAGCCATCGATGGGGGAGAGAGAGAGAGACTTCTGAGCATTAATGCCAGTGAGTGGAGGACTATGGCTTGCCTCATTTTTCTGAGGTTGGAGAAAGACTACAATAGAATACCTAAAGATTATGGATACCGTATTGGGGTGATAAACTGAAGTTAGGTTAGACAGCATCTAATCTAACAAAGCATAGTAAAAAAACAGAATTAGGTTTGTCAGGCATGATGACTAGTGGTGATTTGCCTACTGTCTACAATGTAGCTACTACTAGTGCTGATCTCACTACAACTACACTCATCTAGGAATCAACATGCATTTGCTCCTTCTGTTACCACAACCAAATCAGCAGCACTAATCCCACAATGGTTCCTGAGAAATGGGGGGAAAATGTCTTTGGCAATAATCAGTCTAGTCTCAGGTTTGCAGGTTTGTTGTAACCTTATCCTGGTAGATGCCTTGGATATCATGTAGAGCAGCTCAGCATAAGAAAGCTAAGCTGCAAAATGGCCAAAAAAATAAATAAATAAATAAAAAAAATCTAATTGTTTCAAACAAAACAGGAGCCAGACCAGTCAGGGAAGTCCCATGCACACTCTCCAATCAAATACAGTCAGGCATTGATCTTGTGCTCCTAAGGGAGCAAAACAGAAACTCTAATTCTAAGAATCATGTGTGTTCTTTCCAGTGACTGGCATTCTCTAGTAGCCTAGAAAATTATGTCCATCTGCTCCTCCTGTTAGCTAGAGTAAAACCAAAGAACTAATTGCAAGCGGACTCCTGAGAAGTGGTTTATAGTCTATCTAATGATTGCTAGTTTTGCCACAGATTTTGCAGATTTTAAAAACAGGATAGCACAAGGGGATTAACTCTAACAATTGTAATGTGCATTCAGCAGGTGGGAAAATACTAATGACATGGTAACTGAAGCTTTAGCAGTCAAAGGAGAGGCCCCTCACAGTTAGATCGTTTAGTGCCCAACAATACGTGCAGATGAAATGAGACTAGGAAAAGTTTATAAACTCGAATCTATAGCGGGGTCAGTTAAGAACTACTTAAACGTATAATAGGCTCAGTGCAGGTGAGTAATGCCAGATCAGTGGCAGCTCACAGAGATTGAAACCATTTTCTGTTTTGCTTACTTTAAATTAAAATGCTATTTCTTATCTTATTTTGTAAATCAGTACTCATAGGTTCATAGGTTCATAGGTTCATACTAGGCTATCTGCCCGAGGGCATTTACAAGCCTAGCCCATCGTTTTGTGGCTTACGCCACCCCTTTAGTATGGGGAACTATACCCATTATTTTGCTGCGCCTCTGTCGAGCAGTGACACTGAGGTAATCCCTGGGGTATATCTGCGATCTCCCATCCATTGGTCAAGATTTCTCTTGAACAAGGCCAGCGAGGTGCTCTGCCTCACATGTACCGGGATTCTGTTCCACAGCATAGGGAGTCTTTGGGTGATGAATCTATCCCTCCAGCACGTCCTATTAATAGCCGTGTCGAGGTTTAAGTCTCCCGCCCTTGTGGCTCTGATGGATATAGATTTTTTGAGGTGAAGCATATTCATCAAATCTGGGTTTGACATGGCCTTGTATGTTAGGCAAAGGTCACCTCTGAGCAAGCGGTAAGCGACTGAATAGAGCTGGAGTTCTTTCAGTCGGGCAGCATAGGATAGATTTTTGAGACCCTTTATCCTTTTGGTGAGGAACTTTTGTGGCCTCTCCAGCTGCTGCAAGTGTCGGGTCAGATACATTCCAAATGGGGCATTGTACTCAATCATTGGTCTGATGAGTGATGAGTAAAGGAGACTATAACCTCCCTTGATCTAGATGAGAATCCCTTCATGATAAGGTGGGCAATGTAGAAGGTCTTCCTAACTACTTTAGCTACATGGGTGTCGAATGACAGACTACTATCAACCTGGGTCCCCAGGTCCCTGATAACTTCTTCTGTGCTCAGTGGATTGCCTCCTATTTGGTAGCTAGGGGTAACCTTGTTTTTCCCGAAGGGTATGACTATGCATTTTTTGGCATTTAACTTTAGGCCGTGGCTCTGGCACCAGTTATCTGTTTCTGTGAGACCCTTCTGAAGGATATCTGTGTCAGATGTGTTTTCTACTATGGCGCCCAGTTTGCAGTCATCTGCAAACTTTGTCAGCCATAACCCTCCTGTGTTTGCTTGTACTTCAGAAAAGTAGATGCCAAACAAGAGTGGGCCCAGGACTGAGCCCTGTGGGACACCACTTGTGACAGGCTTTGAGTCTGACATGGCGCCAGCAACTCTGACCCTGTGGGTTCTGTCACTCAGCCAGTTTGCAACCCATCTTGTGATGTATGGGTTAACATTTAAGCTGATGAGTTTTTCAATGATACCCGAGTGGGGTATTGTATCGAAGGCCTTAGCCAGATCGAGGTAGGCTGTATGGACTGCCTTTCCCTCATCAATGGCTTTGGTGACTGTTTCGAAAAAGTCAACCAAGTTTAAAAGGCATGATCTGCCTTTGACAAAGCCAAACTGGGTTGGATCCAAAGTCTGCAAATTCCCAATGTCTTTATTTATGAGGTCCATTATGATCCTCTCCATGGCTTTGCAGATAAGGCTTGTCAAGCTAATGGGCCGGTAATTACCAGGGTCGGTGGAGGCACCGCCTTTGTGGAGTGGGACCACAGTTGCAGTGCGCCACTCCCTGGGTACGTATCCAGAGGTAAGACTTTGATTAAACAGCTGTCCTAGCTGTGGGTTTAATTCCTCATTGAGTTCGTGGAGCACACAGCCGGGACACCATCAGGTCCCATCCATGCTGTGTTTTTTGCTTTGGAGAGAGCAGTTCTCACTTGGGCGCTGGAGATGTTTGGGGGGCTGCAATCATTTGGTATAGATATCTCTCCTTTTGGGGGGGAGGGGGGTGAGAAGTTTGCACTGAACCTGTCAGCCAGTATGTTGGCAATGTCTGTAGGATCAGTAATCTTCACATCATTTTGAACTAGTTCTGAGCATATCTGGGAGTTTCCTCCTAGGTTTCTAACATAGCTAAAGAAGGCCTTATGATTGTCTTTTGAGTCTTTAGCTATTTTTCTCTTTATTCTCTTTATTCCTTTGCAGTCAGAGAAGGGAAAACAAAACTTTGCTAACTGAACTTAACCAAAACTGTTTACAACTTCAAGAAAAAAATCTTTGCAATAAAACAAATTTAAAATTAATTTAAAGTTAAGAAACTGCAATAAAAATAAGAAAATTACAAAAATAATGCAAGTATGCAAATTTTAAATGCATAATTCAAAAACAATCACATGGCAGTAATATTAATAAATCAGTGGTAGCTCCCAAGAATAAAACATTTTTATTTTCTTCTTACATTAAATAAAATGTTACTTTTCAGCTCAACTAACAAATGAGCTAAACTCGATTTTTTGTCATTTATAAAATGGAGAGCAAAACTTTAACTGACCTCAACAAAGAACTTTTAAAACTCCAAGAAAAGAACAAAACGAAACTGCAATAAAATAGAGCAAAATAATTGAAATGATGCATGTGTGTAACACTTAAAATAATTTCCAAAATGTATGCTCAAACATGAGAGTTCTTTTTTTGTCTATGCATATATCTGTAAGATAAAGAGATCAGCTTTTACATGTTATGCTGCGGTCTTCAACATCTTATACATTTTAATTGTGATTACTGAAGCTGTCTGCATCAAAGGCAAGTGCTTGTTCAGGAGTGAATGCTGTATGCTTTAATGAAATTCTGAACATGACTGATTTATCTTTAATTACCATCAGCAGTATTATTGCTGTTTTAAAGTACTGAGGATTACACTTCTGTGAAACTGAATTATAAATAACATAAAATATAATGCTGAAAAACTACCACAGGTGGCAAGACAAATACAAGGACAAAATATAATCCACAGAGACGAGTTTTAATTCATAAAAACAAGTAGTGTATGTTTTTATGA
Source organism: Protopterus annectens (assembly GCF_019279795.1). NCBI lineage: Eukaryota > Metazoa > Chordata > Ceratodontiformes > Protopteridae > Protopterus > Protopterus annectens. The sequence goes on from NC_056748.1 coordinate 593,950,549, forward strand.
ATTAAAACTTGTCTCTGTGGATTATATTTTGTTCCTTGTCTTGCCACCTGTGGCTGTTTTTCAGCATTTTTTGCAGTTATTTTTTTACAGGTTTGTTAGTAAAATAAAATATAAAGCAATACATATTACTAAAGAAACAAAGATATCTACACCCAGTTAAATTTATGTTAATAAATATATTATTATTATACAAAAGTAACACTCCTTAGGTTCATAAGGTTGTTACTAGGCTAATGGCCACTGGGAACCCTTACAAGCCTGGCTGTGAACCCCAAACCATTTGGATCTGAAGTATCATAGTGAAGGGCCATGTTAATAGGCAGGTAGCAAAAGATTTGCATGGGGAGGTCAAGTTAGGATAATACTTTTTGTTTTATTGATGGCCTCTGTTCATAAGGAGCATGGGGGCCAGACTGTGGGTAAATGTACATGTTTCCATCCAGTTATCAAGGTTTTGTTTGAATAAGTACAGGAATGAACTTTATTTTACATGGATGGGTAGCCTAATCCTTAGTGTGGGGATCCTTTGGGACACATACCTGTCTCCCCAGCATGTTTTGTTTATTTCAAAAGCCAAGTTTAGATCCATGGATATGGGGTTTCTGGTATTGTTTGTTTTGTACATGTGCAGGGCTGGTTTTCAGAAAGCCCTGTAAGCCAGGTGAAGATCCTCTCTCAGCAGCATGTGGGAGACTGAATACAGAGACAAAGTCTTTAGGCAATCAGTGTAGGACAGAGTATTTATACCCTGAATTTTTCTGGTGAGAACTCTTTTTTGGACATTCTGAATGGTGCAAGTGGCTGGTCAGATACACACCAAAGTGGGCACTGTATTCAATGAGAAGTCTGATAAGGGCTGAGTAGGGTGGTACTATAACTTCCTTGGACTTGGATGCCATACCCTTACCTATAAGTTGGGTGACAGAATGATTTTATTATCTTGGCAACATGTTGGTCAAAGGCCAGACTGCAGTCTACACATATTCCAGATCTGTTACTATTGGGTTGACTCTTAGGAGCATTTTATTGATGGAGTAATTAACTTGGGTTAATAGCTACCCAAAAGGCATTATAAACGCATTCTTTGGCACTGAGTTGTAGGCCATGGCTTTGGCATTGGTCATTCGTCTGTGTTAAACCCACTTATAAGTTGCTTTTGTCTTGAGGGAATCTATAATGGCTCCCAATTTACAGCGATCTCCAAAACTGGTAATCCAGATGCCTTTTATATTAGCCTTGACTTCCAACAAATAGATGCCAAATAGGCTTAAGCATTTTTAGCAAGTAATGTTCATTCTCCAATGCCCATATTGTCCAATTTTTGCCTATAGCAAACCAAAAGCTTGGCATGACAACTAAAAGATTTAATATAGAGAATTAATTATGGAATGGATTCAAGTGGGTATACACAGGATATACACATTAAAATGGTACACCTTCATACAACTTAAGAGTCACTAATTTTCCAATTTCCAAGTTTGTATTTGGGAACACTGGAATAAATAGGACACTGTAATAAAATTTGAGGTTGGCAACAGAGGTGTGTCTGTACAGAAGGCACTCCACCTGCAAATGAAACTACAGAATAAAGTACTGTGAGGCAAGATGTTTAACAGGTTATATGTAAAGTAAAAAATACTGAAATATAAAACCTATATAATAAAGACCTAATAAGTATTATAGATACAACAATCTACAAATACAGAAAATTCATTTTCGTAGAATACAAAGGATATTGATTGCTGATCAAGTCATAATTTAGTGTTATTTGGTTACATCTGCATCCTTGTATATTTTTATTTATTGCAGTTATACTAATGATGGACATTTCTTATTTGAAGTGAATGAAGCTACGTTTTCGATACTTTCAGTATCACATCTATTTGATATCAGCATTACTTTAAGCTAAACAAAATCATTCTGTCCTAAAAAGTTTCACGAATTTCCTGCATATAAAAAAAATATCATATTAAATCATCTGCCACAGAAGGTCTGCTGTATTTGAAAATTAACACTTTGACTTATGAAAATCAGAAGCAGTTTTCATTATGAAATAGAAAAGCAATAAAAGGAGAGCTGACTAACCATTTATTTAGATGATGTATTAACATGTAGTAAGTGTCAGTGATGCAGAATAAAAAGAGGAAACTGCTGGTATTCAATGACATGAGAAGTAGAGACAATCTCACTTCTAATTTTGGTACATTATATTTACTATAGGAACACTGAGCATGGATCAGCAGACTTTCATATTTGATGTTTTGGCATCTGTGATGTAGTTAAATGATGCATGAAAGTAGATTCATTACATATGCAGTGTGTAGAAGTGAGTCCTACTAGTTCTACAATTGCATTAAAATTGGTTATTCAGAGTAGACTGACAAAGCTAGCAATCTTGTAAATTTTTTCACCAGGCTAATATACAGGAATTGCATAAAAATACAATATATTTCTAGCAATTTAACTACAGCTTTTACTAAAAAAAAATCAGGAACTCTCTTACACATACAAATTTTCTCAGTTTGCTTAGTATCAGCATGACTTTTCAAGTTTATATACAGTTTCTTGCCTTAGCACTTTGTTCTACCACAATATCTAAGCTAGCACTCGGATTTTCTTTTTAATTCAGTCTATTGCTATTCAAGTTTTATAAGGCAAAATATTTTTATAGCGAAACATGGTATATGCCATATTGCATGATGATGAAATTGTCATCATTGTAGATGTATAATTTCTCAACAAAACCATTAGATTAAATGGTACTCAGACCACTCAAATCTCTCGTTTATATATCTAAGTGTTTATGAATTCTGAAGAAGGGTTAGGTACCCATCACTGTTAACAATGACTCTAAATGATGGTCTCTGCTGATATAACACACTAACCTCAAAGCGGCGGTTATGGATGGATGGATAGGTGTGTATGCATGTATGTATATCTAGATCAGTGTGCGTGAGAGAGTGAGTGATTGTGTGCATGTGTATTTTATATATATATATATATATATATGGGTCTAGGTTATAACGTCGACAGATGGGAAGACCGACAGCGAAATCACCGACGCGAGAAGATCGACGGATGAAACACCGACGCGGAGAACACCGAGATGGGGAAAGGATGTGTAAGTATGCGGTAGTGACGGACGTTAGGGTGAGAGTAAGGTAAGTGTGCGATGTTGGCGGTCTGTAGGGGTAGGGGTGGGTTAAGTGAGTTAGGGTTAGGGCGCGAGTTAGGTAAGGGTGCAGTAGTGACTGTTTTGGGTTAGGGGCGGGTTAAGTGAGTTAGGGTTAGGGCGCGAGTTAGGTAAGGGTGCAGTAGTGAATGTTTTGGGTTAGGGGCGGGTTAAGTGAGTTAGGGTTAGGGCGCGGGTTAGGTTAGTGTGCGATAGTGACGGACCTTAGGGTTAGGGTTTCGGTTAGGGTAGTGGATAGTTGTGTATGTAAGGTTTAGTGTTTGTTTGTTAGGATTTAGGTGTGCTTGTGTTGTGTGTGTGGTTTTTGGTCAGGGAATTTGTTTTGTTTATTGGTTGTTGTGATGATGTGTTGAGTGTGTGTGGTGTCGTGTTTGTGAGCTGTCAATGATTCGGTGATGTTGTTGTCGATGTTGTGTGCTGTCGGTGTTATAACCTAGAACCATATATATATATATATATATATATATATATATATATATATATATATATATGTGTGTGTGTGTGTGTGTGTGTGTGTGTGTGTGTGTGTGTGTGTAGAGAGAGAGAGACATATAAATATATGCACAAGCACTGCTTCACCACTTTACTAATGGGTGCTAACTGTAAACTTCTCTGTAACCCAACTGTACACCTTTACCATAGAAAAATCTTTTCTGTTTGTGGGATGCCATGTAATACATAAAGCTGAACACCTTAGTCAAGACTTCTTTAGTATACTTCCAGACTGCCAATTTTAATTTGTAGACTTTCATTGCAGTATGTACCTTTGAAGTCATGTGCAAATTTACTGGACAGGAAGTATCTGTACCGTTTTCATTCCACCAGAATTAAATGGTTTAAACATTCCCTCTCTTAGGAGAATGAATGCAATCTCTCTCTCTCTATATATATATATGTATATATATATATATATATATATATATATATATATATATATATATATTGCTGCTCTTCGGAAATGATGCAATTGCATGTCTGGTTGAAAATGAGTATCTGATTAAAGAGATTATTAAGTTAATTTGGTCTGAGGGTTCAATACTAGAGCAGTCTAACAATAAATATGTGTGTGTGAACAGAACCTCCCACAAAAAAGAAAGTAAGGTAGTAACATTAGATGCCACATAACACATGTACTAAAAGACATTCTAAAATGCTTTCCAGTGTGGTTACCATTGTGAAAAGAAAAAAATATATATTATTATATACATGAAGGACTCTACTACAAATGAGATTAAAATACACCAAATAAATATAGTACAGTAATTTAAAATATACAGGGCAGATATATTAGAGCTATTCAAACTGCATATAGGATTTTATTTAGTGGTTAGCAGTCTTCCAGTAACACTGTCTTATGTCTTCATCACCTCATGTTCAATTGCTGCTGTTGACTGTCTTAAACATCTGTGCACTAAAAGAAAATAACTTATCTATATAAAAAAAAAAAAAAGCTGTTTGTTATGCATTTATACAGTGATTATGATACATTTAAGGGCCTCCTGTCTCAAACATTTCATATAAATGAGAATTCAGTTTATACACATCATTGCATAACATTTAGGCTCCCTCTGATATATTTCAAGGTGTCAGATATTCCAAACAAACAACAGCAGGGTCACCATGGCAAAAAGCATAAAAAGTTATTGCACACAGGATAAACACTTTCAGAAAATAATTTCCTTCATCAGATCCAACTTACTGAAATATGCATTCATTTAAGTACTCATTTCAAAGTAACATGAACCAATCGGAAAACTGAACATATTAAAAATATCAGACGTCTCTTCCTGAAAACCATCAAAAATAAATAACATACAATAAATACATCATATTTGTTCATGTTATTTTGAAATGAGTACTTAAATGAATGCATATCTCAATAAGTTGGATGTGATAAAGAAAATTATTTTTTGAAAGAGTTTATCCTGTGTGCAATAAAATCATTTTATGCTTTTTGCCGTGGTGACCCTGCTGCTGTTTGTTTGGAATTTGCTTGAATTTTTATGGGAGGGTTTTCAATTCCTGCAGTGTTGTGTCTTGTTCTTATAAGATGTCAAATATTGCATGATAATTACAGTAAAAATATGGAAATGCAGGGAGCTTATATGGTCTGCACATACCTACTGCCATTGTTTTAATTATAAAAACCTCAGCAAAGTTCTACCAGCCTAAACAATAAATACAAGGTCTATCATCGCAGCATCTCAGATTATACAAGTAATGGAATCAACAGATTTAAAAATGTTTTTTTGTGCATGATCTTTAAATTTCCTATGAATACTACTTGGTTAACCAATGTGTGCCTTACATTTTCTCTGTACAGTCTTGCCTTTTATTGCAAGCATTAACTCACACTTCATTGACTTTGTCATTAAATTAATGCACACTACCACCACCACTAACCTCCCCCACAGCCTCTACTCATCAACTCAAACTACCACCTTCTCAGTCAAACCTATTTCCAACACCTACATAAAACCTCTTTTCAGCCAACTAAAACCATGCTCTCCCTCAGTTGACAATCTATCCCCATTTTCCTAAAAATCACTGCTAGCATTTCCTGTCTCTATGCTTATTAACCGATCTATCCAATAATCTTCTGTCCCTCTATCTGGAAATAATTATATACTATTCCCATCCATAAGGGAGGGCATTCCATTGACCTAACTTACTTTTGCCCCAAAGCTATTCTATCCCCCTTCTCAAAGCTGCTTGAAGAGTGTATCTATAAGCACCTCTGGACTACCTCCTGCATGAAAATCTACTCACACCCACCCAACATGGCTTCCGACCCAACCATAGCAGTATCATGCTCTAACTTTCTTCACCCAAAGAATCACCAAGCCAGAGACAGAAAACTCATCTCCTGTCTATTCCTGGACCTCTCCAAACATGGTCTCCCGCCCCCTGCTCCTTTCCAAACTGGCTAACCTCAATATCTCTAACCCTACCTTGTCTTGCTTTTCGAGCTGCCTCTCCAACAGGTAGCAATCTGTTAAATGGCTGTCTTCCTTCTTGTCCTTTCTCCCTTTTCAAAATAGGTGCACCCCAAGGATCCATCCTTGGACCACTACCTTTCAATATTTTTACTAACAGGCTCCATACCTCCAGCTGCCTCCCCAGTCTCCACTCTCATCCAATATGCTATTGACTTCACTATCATCTCTTCCTCTGCTGATATCTCTGACCTCCACTCATCTACTCAAAACTCCTTTCACATTGTCAAAAATTGTCTTACCAGCAATTTATTTTCAATCCAAAAAAAAAAACAAAACCTCTATTTCTGCCCTTTGCCTAAATCTCTTTTTCATCACAAAACATAATTTGCCATCTTGTTACTTAACACAGTTCATAAATGTTGAAACTCACATTAAGCTGCTGGGTGCAATCATAGACAACCAACTTAAATTTGATATGCATGTATTAAACTGTATAAAGAAGACACATCAAACACTTGAACTGCTTTACAGAAATAAATACCTCACTGATGACTCAAGACTTTCCCTTGCCCACGCCTATCTCCTTCCCTCCCTCGTCTATGCTTCCCCAATCTTAACCAGCATACACTCCTCCCTTAAGTCCAAGCTTGAACTAACCTACAACAAAGTTGCAAGGTATGCTGTTAACCATCCTTACAACTCTCACCACTGCCTTTCTTTACGAACACTTCACTACTAGAACTCCCCCATCTACTCTTACTCCCTCAACTCTCACTGATTCTTTCCATACTAAAATCCTCCTGCCCTGCCATCTTTTCCCTTATATCCCTATAGATCCCCTCCTGCTCTCTGCAGAGTTCTGATCAGTCTCTCTTAGCAATCTCCAAGCCTAAAAAGAAATAGGAGAACACTTATGCAGCTATTCAGTTGCCCTAGCCTGGAACAAATTCCCACTGAACATTAAAAATCTAGTCAAGTCTCATAACTTCAAAAAAGTATTAAAAGAAACACTACTAAACTGTTCATGCCAAAACCCATCTTAACATCTTTCAGCTACTAGGTGTTTTTGTCTACTAACTACTACGTCTGAGTCTACCCATCTTAACTCCTCTTCTTACCTTTCTGTTATCCTGGCTATGGACTCAAACTTCTCTTCACACTTGTTTCTCTTTCTTCTATGCCCATCTTATAATCCCCCACTACTATCCTTGGCTTCTTCTTCCCAACCTACTGAGTCCCAGCTCATATCAAACTTTATTGCTCCAATAATATCTGCTATGTATTTACAAAAACTTCCAAGTTGTATCCTATGTGTTTAAAATCTCCTGTAAATTGTTATCCTCTGTTTGCAGCCATTTTTGAACTTTGTCTTTTAAATTGTTTCTGTGTGTGGCTTTACCCCAGGCCTCCTCTGAAAATGGGCTATTGCTCAGTTGGACATACCAGGTTAACAAATGCCAAAATAAATAAATAAAAATAAATCAGGTAGACTTCTTTATAATGTTTCTTTGCTGCAATTATGACACATCCATAGTTTATTTTATATAGCTATTTTTGCTAGCAGGAAATATCTTTCTGATTTTTAGGCCGTTTCTAGAGGAAAACTGACACACATTTTGTATTCAAGGCCCATATCCCCTGAACATAACATGACTTGTGGAAAAGGTATATGGTGCAAATCACATAGCCAATGCCCATGACATTCCCAATAAGACATATTAGTCTTCATATGAGATTAATGGAATTGGCAAACTTCTGCATAAAATATATCCACTACAGAATATATGCAGGATCCAAAAGCTCTGATTACCAGACATTGAACCCATCTACATCAAGGACTATTGCAAATCATGAGGTATTGGTAAGTTGATACAAATACGAGTTGGTAATGCTTGCCTCTTGAATTTTCATCTGCTGTTCAGATGATGGCATCACCCTTCCCTCCTGCAATAAGGCTTTAGCTTTACATCCCCTAGAGAGGGTTATACTGAACCACAGAATTTGCAGCCCCTGACTTTCCTGAATACCTAAATAGTCCTGGTCGACTTTTATATCTACCTTTTAGTTCATTTTCATCCTAAACACACAGGAGCAGCTATATTTTCCACAGAACAGACTGCATCACCCTGCTGGGAAAATGCCACAGGGCGAAGATGAGAATATCAGAAATATACATTAATCCACCTCAGACTTACAGAAACTGGAACACCTACATATTTCATCTGCACTTTAGCTGATGCCATCAACTTATCCTCCTACTACAGGCCTTTTTTGCATGGCTCCATACCTCACACTCGAGAACAAATAGCAGAAAAACCTTTATTTTGATATAATGCACCCACAAATTGACTTTTTCCTTATGGAAAATAGCCTTAATGCATCTAACCTGACTTGAGATGGTTTATCACTAAAACAATACCAGCCAAAGATGTTCTTCTGAGACTTAAACCACTCAAGACTTATCATTGGTGGCCACATTTGCAATTCTTAGAGAATATTAGGGATAGTACTCGTTTGACTAACACCGATTCTGTCCAAAATTAAAACCACAGCTACCCCCACAAGGGGATTGGCAATTACCCTTTTTAAGCTTACCACTCAGTGGAACCCCTTCCTTAGTTTACAAGCAATGACTCTAGTTACTCTACCCATTTGGAGACTTACTGAACACCCTAGTCTATAATAAGCTGCATATTGAGCTTGTCTGCAACCATGTAAGTACTATATCTGTTAATATGGGATTTATAGTTTGCATGTCTGCAACCATGTAAGTACTATATCTGTTAATATGGGATTTATAGTTTGCATGTCTGTAACCATGTAAGTACTATATCTGTTAATATGGGATTTATAGTTTGCATGTCTGTAACCATGTAAGTACTATATCTGTTAATATGGGATTTATAGTTTGCATGTCTGTAACCATGTAAGTACTATATCTGTTAATATGGGATTTATAGTTTGCATGTCTGTAACCATGTAAGCACTATATCTGTTAATATGGGATTTATAGTTTGCATGTCTGTAACCATGTAAGCACTATATCTGTTAATATGGGATTTATAGTTTGCATGTCTGTAACCATGTAAGCACTATATCTGTTAATATGGGATTTATAGTTTGCATGTCTGTAACCATGTAAGCACTATATCTGTTAATATGGGATTTATAGTTTGCATGTCTGTAACCATGTAAGTACTATATCTGTTAATATGGGATTTATAGTTTGCATGTCTGCAACCATGTAAGTGCTATATCTGTTAATATGGGATTTATAGTTTGCATGTCTGCAACCATGTAAGTGCTATATCTGTTAATATGGGATTTATAGTTTGCATGTCTGCAACCATGTAAGTACTATATCTGTTAATATGGGATTTATAGTTTGCATGTCTGCAACCATGTAAGTACTATATCTGTTAATATGGGATTTATAGTTTGCATGTCTGTAACCATGTAAGTACTATATCTGTTAATATGGGATTTATAGTTTGCATGTCTGTAACCATGTAAGTACTATATCTGTTAATATGGGATTTATAGTTTGCATGTCTGTAACCATGTAAGTACTATATCTGTTAATATGGGATTTATAGTTTGCATGTCTGTAACCATGTAAGTACTATATCTGTTAATATGGGATTTATAGTTTGCATGTCTGTAACCATGTAAGTACTATATCTGTTAATATGGGATTTATAGTTTGCATGTCTGTAACCATGTAAGTACTATATCTGTTAATATGGGATTTATAGTTTGCATGTCTGCAACCATGTAAGTGCTATATCTGTTAATATGGGATTTATAGTTTGCATGTCTGCAACCATGTAAGTGCTATATCTGTTAATATGGGATTTATAGTTTGCATGTCTGCAACCATGTAAGTACTATATCTGTTAATATGGGATTTATAGTTTGCATGTCTGCAACCATGTAAGTACTATATCTGTTAATATGGGATTTATAGTTTGCATGTCTGTAACCATGTAAGTACTATATCTGTTAATATGGGATTTATAGTTTGCATGTCTGTAACCATGTAAGTACTATATCTGTTAATATGGGATTTATAGTTTGCATGTCTGTAACCATGTAAGTACTATATCTGTTAATATGTGACTTATAGTTTGAATATCTAATACGCTTTTAGTAACTGCCGATACCTTTGTTCCTGATTGTTCGGAATGACAAAGCAACTGCAACATGTCTTCTGCCTATGCAAATCCTTTCATTGTTATTTAGCTTAAATCAGTTCCAGGAATATTATCTACCTTATTACCAGATCATAGTTATAGTTCTAATAACAAACTGAAATGATATGCTACAGTCACCATACTTTCTTTATTACCATTTATCATTTTAAATGGAAGTGACATCAATCTTTTGCAGTGGACGTTTAAGAGATTTTGATACATTTTATATATTTACATAAGCATGAAATTAAAACCCATTGCAAATATAAGTGAACAGGACTGCCTTCCTAAAGGAAAAATACAGTTGGTTACTGACTCAACAGGATTTATTACACTTTTATTAATATCATGGATAGCATATTATTGAGGGTTTTGCTTCAGAGTTACCTAAATATATAATGGATCATTTCCAAGTTTCCAAAGTAGTGGATAGTGGCCTTGAATAATCTGACTTGCTCCTTACACATGAACTTGAATAACCTGCCTATTAGAAGTACTACTTCATCCATCGCAATCTTATCTGCTAAAATGATGAAGTCATTGAAACTTTAACCTCTTCACCATTGCATGTACCAGTATCAAGCGGAATCCATCCATCCATCCCTGCATCTACACTCCTTTTTCCCATTTGTACATATTGGGCTAGACGGTCACTTCAGCTGTGACAATCATCCAGAGTTAATATTCACACCACCAGATGGCATCATTTTTTTTAAATGTTAAGTTTATAGTTACTTTTATTTTTTATAATAAAATGGTAGATTAATAAGAATGCCTGCTTGTATCACCAGTTCTCTTCAAGCCAGTCAACAAATACATAACCACAGAATCAGAATTCATGATATTTGATTTGTCAGACTGTTAGCAGAAATGAGATGGCAAGAAATTGTGACTGCTGTGAAATCACAGAAGGTAGAAATATGGATAACCTATTTTGCTACTCATAATGGATGCAATCTCTTAACCACTATGTGTGTCTCTTCCTGCTTCTCCTGTGGCCCATTCATATAGGCACAGTAGGCCACAGTCAAAGGTTTTAGGATGAACTTTATGTTCAGTCATTCAGATACATTTTTAAATGGATAAATACAACCGAGTCATGTTTTCCTAACAAAAATGAGAAAACTCCTCAGATATACCCATCCACTTAAATCGACACCATTGCCTTCTCTCATGATGTGCAGAATAACAGACTGAGGGACAAGTGAGGGATGACAGACTGAGGGACAAGTGAGGAACGACAGACTGAGGGACAAGTGAGGAGTAAGAGCATTCAGTTTAATGTGTTAACAGTAAAACAGGCTTAACATAAGTTAAAATGTGTGTCTATATTACTGGTGTAAAGAGACAATATAATTTAACAGTTACGTGAAAGTCAAGAAAACAAGCATTTATAATCATGGCTTCATAATGACAATGATCATAGCACACATTGTCATTGTGAAAATGTCAGGGAACAAGTAATGCAAGTCCCAAAAATACTTATTTGCCGATTAGTCTACAGTAGGGGGTAGCACAATGCACACAAAACATAGATCTGGAGCCCACAGTGAGTGCAGTTACGGAGACCAGTACAGGCAAAATTGTGGTCTACAGTGAGTACAAACCAAGTATTCTATACATTATGTGTAAAGTGTAGATGTATGTTTGAACCCATGTCTCCACCTCACCAAATACTGCAAAATGTGATGTAGCATATTGCAACAGAATGCACAATATTATGTAGACAGGCCCACCTACTTTTATATAACTAACTCAACCTCTTCAGTGTATAGATGCTGCTGGTATTCTAAAATGTCAGAATTCTGATATCCTCTCCATGACACATCTATATCTGTGTCCATTTTGCACCCATTTCGAGATTGTTGGTGTGTGTGTAAGTAACATTGTTAGCTTTACAGTAAGCTCTCTAGACATCTCACAGTGATTCCTAAATGTTCCAGAAGAAAATATAAAAAATATATACATATATGTGTACATATACACACGCACACAAATACAGTTTGATTGGCTGTAGCTAGAGATAGAGAGAAAAGGTATACAACATTGAAGACTTTTTGCCTTTAACAATCTGACTGAACAGATTGCACTGACAATATAGTATTCATGAGCATGCCCTTGTGAAAGGGCATTTGGCTCTCTAGTTAATTAAAGGACATAAACAAAGGCTTAACTTGGATGTGATATTCTCTATCACAACCTTATGCTTGTTTATTTAGAAAGCAGGAGCAGGCATTTTGCACACAGATGGCTTTGCTGACACAACAGATCTTAATATTCACCATATTTACTAATGTATCAAAACCACTTTTCAGCCCATTTACTAATTATATTTCTATTTTACAAGCTGGAAGTGACTATATATTTGATTTTGCTTGTGTAAGCCACTTTTTGTTTTTAAGCAGTGTAGTATTGTGTCACCTATTTTTCTAGTATTTCAAACACTTTTTCATTGACTATTTTGGTTTTCTCAGAATGCCCTTGTTGTGGAAACAGCTGCCCTTAAAAATAATGGTTTAAATGGTTGTGGTACCTGAGCTGTGTGGTCAACATGCTCCTGTAATACACAACATGTTTAATCTAGTAATTTATACTGACCAGCGTATCTCATTTCAGCATCGACACACTGTTGATATGTTGCTGTGATGCAACACAGCATTAACACATAATTGAAGGTCTAGAATTCCAAAATAATATTCATCTTTGACAGTACACTAGACTCTGTTATACTAGCCACACTTCTGAGTGAATTTCAAATTGTTTTGTAAAAGTAAACACATTCAGGTGTATTAGAGAGAAGCAGGAGAATTATGACTTGGCTATTTTGGAATGTTTACTCATCCTGAAAGATGAACGATGTATACTGTTGATACAAAGAAATGTGAGAAAATGAAAAGTAGCCAACAGTCAACAAAATTATGTTCAGTAACAAAAATGTTTTCATTTTTTTAATTATGTATTTAACTACCTGTTTTGCATGTTCATGAAATCAGCAAATGTATAAAGTTTTAGCTATAAAAATCAGAATATAAATGTTGCATCCATTTTATTTATTTTAAGGAAGTGAACCAGAATGCTGAAATATAATTTTATTTTTATTTTATTTTTATTTTACATTTGTTGACCGGGAGGATCCGACTGGATACATGTCCATTTTTTTTCAGGCCGGGAGGAAGAAAAAAACAAAACATAGTAAAAAAAACAATTTGAATAACAGTGAAGTATATTTTAACTATTATATTATTATAATAGTAAGAAATAGCTTAGAAAATCTTAAATAAAAGGGTTTGATTGTATACCACTTCTTGTTAACAATGAAAAAGAGTACTGCATTAAAGATTCAAATTGCATTTCTGGATGAGGATACAGGATTTGCATAGGTTCACTCAAGCAGGTCTAGAACAGCTATAGTGAATTTTAAATGACACATCGGTATGCTCAAATGCTGGCTAATTGGCAGCGTTATTCATCCTTTCTGCTAAGATCCTTACACGACGTAGCTGCAAACTAAACAAAGGTATTTAAACCTGTTTTAGACAAGTTCCAAGGAAATTACATTCAGAAGTAAATGTAGCACACAGCAGCAAAAACGGAGCACTGTGATACAGACATAGATGCATGTGTTACTAATATACGTGAAATAATCCAAATGTGAATCAGAATTATCACAAGTAAACAGTGTGAAACGAAGGTGCATTTCATGGCTGTGTAAGACGAGTGATGCATTTTTCAGTTTAAGGATATAAAAAACACACCGTACTAACACACACACATGCACACATTATATTTATACATATAGTATGCAAGGTGGTTTGTGATAAACCAAGCAGTCATTGGAGTCAACTCAGTGACTGATGAGCTCTTTTTACTGGCAAAAAGAGGTCAGTCTACAGTCCAACATAAAGAAATCCACCTTTTGAGCCAAATCCTTCAGAAATGCAGGACTTGCTATTTTCCAGATTTCATTAACAAAGAACAAAACAGCTTTACCATCTACCCAGGCAGTGTTAAAATCCATATGGCTTCTCGTCTGTAGGGTCACAGACCTTCAATAATAGGCCTTCCTTTAGGGCTAGGTAACTGTAAACAACGTGCTCCTTAGAACTCCCTCAGTCACAAGTTCATGAACCAGGTGTGCAGTACAGGTATTGTGCTTATGCGTGTATGTTCCCCTACCTCTGACATTATTACTTGTATCTGTGTTAAACTCCTTAAAAGAGCCATCCTGCACCATGATATCTTACCCATTCAGGCTGGAACATTTAAAGGTACTAGACACCACTGTGATCTCCTTCCCAACCCACACACACATATAGAACCATTGGTTTGAGCCTCAGCAGACTGGCATATGGCTGGAAAAGCCCATCTGCAATCAAGTGATTGGGACCTGGCTGATACATTACCTTAAAGCTAAATCACTGGTGGTTCAGTGTCCATCTACATAGCCTTGAACTGACATCATTATAACCACTATATGGGGGATGATCTTTGATCAGTGCAACCCCCCCCCCCCCTTTAAAACCGAATATTTCAGAGTAGTGATAAACCAGTTATTTATTTTTTGACATTTGATTACTTGCAAAGTTTGTCTGGGTAGAATCCCATTTTCAGAGGAGGGCAAGGGAGAACACCCTGGTCTATAATAAGCTGCTTATGGAGCTTGTCTGTAACCATTTAAGTACTATGTCTGTTTATATGTGATTTACAGTTTGAGTAAAGTAAGTGAAGAAGGGAGAGTAAGTAAGTATAGGGAATGAAAAGGTACTTGTTCACATTTTGGGATATAGTTTATCCTGGTTTTGAACAAAAACAGAGCCAGATTTTAGCTAGGAAGTCTTTCAGAGTGGTTTTGATGGGAGGGAGGCTATTGACCTGATGGATACAGGTAAGGAGTTCCAGGGCTTCACAAACTTGTATGAGTACAAACAATGCTCAGCAGATTTGATAGCTTTTTAAACAGACACAGATGGGAAGTTTTGATCACTGGATCACAAAGACGAACTGGGAGAATAGTTGCATAGAATGTTGTTTGTTAGACAGGCAGATGGATGCTGGATAATTTTATAGGTGGTAAGAAGCTGTGCATATGTCAGTTGATGAGACAGTTCTAACCAATTTAGGCTTTTCATTGCATACACTGGTGGGTTCTGAAAGGGGTATTCCTGCATATTTAGCAACTTTGTTATATCATCATTCAGGTTTTCATTTTTGTGCAGCGTGGAGGTTAGTAAGGATGGGAGCATGATAAAGAAGAGCGGGGAGGAGAGAAGTAGTGCAAGTGTCGTTTTTGTTGCATCAGTGAGAAAGTTATTAGGTCTGTAAAGCATCCCTAGTTTTTGAGGAGTATTATGTATATGCAAGTCAAATGCAAGATCATCCAACTATCACCACTAATAATTTGCTATGAGAAGTGACTTCAAGGATTCTATTATCAAAAGAGAGGACTTCAAATTTTGTTTTTTTTCATGAGAGGAGGATTATGGGAAAAATAGTAGTAGTTTGGACTTTTGGGTTGAGCATGAGTTGTGAGTTATGAAGCCATGTATCAGTGGCTATTAAAGATTCCTGAGTAGGTTTTGGGAGGTGTACCATGTCTTCAGATGTACACATGATATTTTATTAGCATGGCCTGTAGTGTGGATGTTTAGAGGGTGTGGGTGAAAATGTTAGAGATGAGGGGACCAAGGATAGAGCTGTGTGGTACACTGGTGGTGACTGGGAGGTAAGGAGAGAGCATAGAGTGACATTTTACTGACTGATACCTGCTGGATAAGTAGCTTTTGAACCACAGAACAGTGGGCTGTGATAGATCTAGCAAGGGCAATGAAAGGAGAGGTTTACTGTGACAAACTGTGTCAAAGGCTTTAGATAAGTCTAGAAATAAGGAAGAGACTAGCTTGCCAGTATTTGTAGCTTTATTGACAATATATATATATATATATAAGAGAGGCAGTGCTAGTAATATAGAAAGGCCAGAAGCCATGTTGTTTAGAGGATAGGGGTTCATTCTGTAGGACAGTCTAGAAATTGTTTTTGAATACATTGTTTTCAAGTATTTTGGCATGGGAAGATAAGATTGCTAAGGTCTAAAGGTATTACTGTCTGTTGAATTTCATCCTTTGTGCAAAGGGATACTTTATGCCATTTTCAGAGAGTGGGAACATGGGATTCCTGGACTGACCTATTCTTAAGGATTGAGACAGGATAGGCAATGCTACTGGCTGCTATTTTTAGGTACTTAGTTGGAAGGCATCCGCTGAAGAAGAGCTTGGTTTAAGTTTAAGAGTAGTTTTATATAGGATGTGGGCACAGGTTTGAAGGGGAAAGTGGATGTGGTGATATGTGACTGTTGGGCAGGGTTGGGATTAGATGCTGAGGTATTTCTTGGTTAGACATGCTATTCTATCTATAAAATAAGAGTTGAACTTGTATTGCAGTTAATGTCTAACCGGTTTCCTTTTATAGTGAAAAGCACTGCACAGCATTACTAAACGTACTTCTAATACAGCAGATGGAGTATTCCTCTTTCTACAAAACAGCTCCTGTTCCTACCTCAAGGGCACACTTTTTTGTACACAGTATATAGAAACATATTCTGTAATTTAGCTTCACTTTTTAACTGCTTTAAATTACAGTTACTGGCTAATAAAGCAACATTCGTATGAATGTGTTTTTAATTTGTAGGCTTGAAAATGTTTCCACTAAGAAGTGAAGCAAAGTATGCCTTTCAGATGCATATCTACTACATTCAGTGATCTAGGCAAAAATGGAAAAACATTATCTCATGTTAATTAATGCTTTTATGTGATACTGTTGTTGAATGCTGTCCTCTGAATGATATATATTATGAACACTAGAATGTTTAATTGAATCTAAAACAGTAAACATATAATTAAAGACTGTTAGACTACTACTTTGGGAAAATTAAATAAAAACATTGTTTTAGTGTGTTCAGTTTGCCTTAATGCTGTTGCTGAGGTCTGTATAATCAACCAATTCAATACAATGTGTGCTTCTAGTAACTCATATTCTTTCATTGGCCGGCTTTCCTGCTACAGCGTTTGTCTACTGCTTCAGAGTTGCTAAAATAAAACAAAGTAATCTAACGAATGTAGCACCATAACAAAGCACTTGCCTCCACAGAACACACAAGTCACAAACACTGTGTTCTGTGATGAGAGCCAAATCCAGTACTAGGTGATATAGGCAGTTACTTAGGGCCTGTGTTGGCTTGGGGGTGGGGGGCTGCAGCTGCAAATAAAAAGTGCAAAGACATCCATAAAAAGTGAAGGGCTTTAGGACCTCATGGGAGACTTCTGTAAAAAAGAGCAAGTACCAGAAACCTCTAGGATAATGTCCTAAAGTAAACATTACCTGCAAACCAGCACCATGGGAGATTTGCTAGCTAAGTAAACAGAGTGGAGCAGGACCACAACATATCCTAACAAAAATGTTACATGCAAGTCCGTGTGAGATTTGATGGCCATCCTGCTCAGTTGAAGCCAGTGTGAGCCTGCAGAAACAGTGAGTGTGTGTGTGTGTGCATGTGCGTGTGTGTGTGTGTGTGTGTGTGTGTGTGTGTGTGTGTGTGTAGATGGAGCATAGTGGGGAGTTTTGTGTGTGTGTGTGTGTGTGTGTGTGTGTGTGTGTGTGAGAGAGAGAGAGAGAGAGATGCCCCATTTAGGCAGGCCATCTAGTTGTGTGACTGCTCGTAGTCAAACTCTTATCATTGATAATTGGCAAGTCAAGGCCTTAAACTTTCACACGAACTGCCAGGTTTCTGTATTTATTTATTTAGTTTTTTAAATCCCTGAGGAATCCAGTCTATCAATGTCCATCAGAATTTCATAGGTGTGTTATTCAGCATCAATAGTATAGCAGGTAACATAATTGCCTTTTGTGCAGAAGACTGTGGGCTCCCTTTCCACCATAGCTCTCAACCTTCCATCTCCAAAATGAGGAACACTCACCTTCATAATGTGGAACAAATGGACAAAATGTGGAACACATACTAATGGCTTACTAACAACTTCAACTAGGAAGGTCATATGATGGTTAAAATATGCTGGTTTTACTTATAAAGAAGATCCTTTAATGAATTAATATGATTAATTTCTATTTACCATGGATTTCACCTAAAAAAATTCCTAACACTGAATGTGTGACAGACTCTTTCAATGTGGAACTCTGAAGAACTTTGAGGAACATGAACTTTTGAAGACCCCAAATGAGGTACACTTGAGAGGTATGCTTTCCACACCAGGTAGGTCAACTGCCGACACTAGTGTGCAGCATGGGGAGGGTTGTGGTGCACTCCTGAGTGTGTGCTCCCTTGGATGAGATGCCTACTAAAATTAAAACACCCATTGTCAGTTTGCAAGCCATTTCCATATTGCATATCACCAGCAGTTTTTTTTTTTTTTTAGGTAAAACAGACAATTTTATTCTTCAAGGGCAGCAGGCACTGGATTTGTTGATGAAGCACTGAAATCCAAAGTTAATTACAGCTGTCTTTAATTTACAATTATTCAGATACATTTTACTTTAGCAGAGATTGTGCACACTGACTGTTATTGGTAGATTATAATGAAAGCAGTTTGAGTGGCTTTTTATGGTGGAAATGTTGTGAAGTGGGTAGTCTAGTCATTATTAGTTGAGATATTTTGTTTCACGGCTTACTGTAAAAACATTCAAAACTACAAACTTAAAATGTACCCCTAACAATAGCTGATGTATAAAAAAAATAATAGAATTTGATACAATCAGAAGGTGAATCAAAGAACATATGCATTTAAGCACAGTCCTAAAAGTGTCTCAGGGGGCCCATGGTTTTGTAAACAGCCCAAAGGTACATGTAATCTGCCAATGGCCAGATGTATTTTCTGTGAACATGGGTTTAAATGCAGTTTCGATTAATTTAAGTTTCAAGGGCAGAGAAGTTTACTGTTGCTCATGCCAAGTCTGTTTTCATTGTGAGACTAAATTGTTTTGTTTAGCAAATAGCGATCAGTGCTTGTGCTATAAAATTTGAAATTAAACTTTTAAATTGAATCCAAATAATTTTAATCACTGTCAAAGTAAAAATGAAAACAGTACATACTCTGACAGGTATGAACAGTATTTTATGGTGGCTGGGGAGAGAGAGGAAGGCAATAAGATACAAAATGGTTGGTGGTCGAGGATGCAAGGAGGGGGTCTCTAGTCCATTACCCTGCCTAGGGCCCCCTTTGACCATTATCTGGCTCTGGCTTATGACTGTGACCTTTCAATACCTGTTAATGTTTTGCAATTTTATGACCGTTGCCTCCTTGACTAAAGCTTCCCTGCCCTTAGACTTTGATACTTGACTTATTGTTGCTACTCAGCAGTGTACACAAAGCTTCTCTGCCCTTTAACTTTGATACTTGACTCATTGTTGCTACTCAGCAGTGTACACAAAGCTTCCCTGCCCTTTGACTTTGATACTTCACTTATTGTTGCTACTCAGCAGTGTACACAAAGCTTTCCTGCCCTTTGACTTTGATACTTGACTTATTGTTGCTACTCAGCAGTGTACACAAAGCTTCCCTGCCCTTTGACTTTGATACTTGAGTTATTGTTGCTACTCAGCAGTGTACACAAAGCTTCCCTGCCCTTTGACTTTGATACTTGACTTATTCTTGTTACTCAGCAGTGTACACAAAGCTTCCCTGCCCTTTGACTTTGATACTTGACTTATTGTTGCTACTCAGTAGTGTACACAAAAGAGAAAAAGAAGTTTACAGACAAAAATCATGTTTAAAGGGACAATATTAGTATGCCATGGCAGCCTGTCATCCAAGACAGAAAAGTGGTATGCAACAGCAAACGTGGTGCAGTTGAGAGTTATGTGGAGACGTCTTGGGGGGGGGGGGCAAATATCTCACTTTGTTTTCAGTGTTAACAGTTGCCAGAGGTGTGGCCTGAACATGAATTTATTTAAATGAACCAGTAGTATGGGTATGGGTATGGTGAGCTGAACATTTATTTATTTACATGGTGAAGAAAGGGCATAGTGGGTTGTATATTTATTTATGCAGTGAAGCAGAAGCAACGGCATGGTGGGTTGAACATTTTTACCTTTATTTAGGGAGAGATGAAGCAGGTGCATGGCAGATACATTTATTTAACTGAATCTTGTTGAGTTCATTATCTGATACTTTTAGCTGTTAGTCAAGCAGTCAAGAAACAGCATAGCTCACATCCATGACTCGGTCTGGAGTTAAACCTAAGAGTAGTGCATAACTGTGCAGCTGCATAAGATGCTTTTCTCCTACGCAAGAGAACTGGAATAGACCAGACTACTATCTTCACAAAGTACTAAGGGCACCCTCTGCCACACCATATAATTGCTCTGCATGTGCCTCATCTCTGTTTAAAAACTCAACAAAATCTTGAACAAAGCTATGCAGAACTGCAGGTGGGATTCATTTTACAATATGCAAACATCCTGATCCTGAGTACTAGCCAACCTGATATGCCCCTCTGCAGCTATGGACACAGACTGTTCACCCAAACACAGCTATTTATAACCCAGCACTGCTACTGTGGGATCTAAACATTTTCACTATCATTTTCTGGAATGTTTCAGATGTTCCACAGTGACCAAATCACAACACTTTATAATGTAAGAACTCATCATTTGTAGATATGCCACTTTTTACTTGGCATCAGGGGATAGTGAGATTTACAACTAAGTGAAAAGTAGAAATAAGTCTTGTCTTGCCCAGTTTCTCAATTAGTCTGTGTAGAATTGTGAGCTGTGTTTTACCTTTAAGAAGCATTTCCAAGGACTGAATGTGCATATAAATAGTAAGCACGTGCTAGCTTCAGTGCCATTTTGAGTGTGCAGCCAGAGTGTGAACATGTATATGTATATTAGCTAGTCTGTATAGAAGTTAGTTACTTAGCCTCATTTCTTATGTATTTGTGCATAATAAAGCTGCTTGAAGGAACCCGCAATGTTACTCTACTTCACCCTACTAGATGAGTGACAGTCCACTCGGGGCTTAGGATACAAATCAAATGTAGGTATGCCATTTAGCTTCCAGAATTGACTACAAAGTGTTATGACATATGAGGCATGGATACCAGTAACAGGTAAGTTCTACTCAGACTTGGATTCTTCTCTAATTGTAATAATCTTAAGACAGTTTGCAAATAATGGCTTGGCATTGGGACTCTGGTATCCAGTATGGCTTTAAGTGTACTTTTTTCCATGTACAGTTCATGTACTGTGCTGAATTGAACTTTTTTGGGCAACTCTGAGAATATTTCCTTATTGCCAAGTATGATTTATTTCAACATCTGTTTCAAAGACAGTGATAGTGTCTCCAGTATTTTGACTTTAGGATATTATGTGGGAAACTTACCTGAAATATACTTACTTGTTTAGACATTTCGTCACGTTCAGAACATTCATGTAATGTTATCATTCTTGGTTTCATTTTCCATCTTTCTTAGTTCATAATTCACCTCATTTGCTTTCTCTTTTACTTCAGAAGAGTGTTGTCATTCTTCAGAGATCTTACTTTCCATAAGGGATAATACTGAAACTAACGAAATACTAGCAACAATCTATTTAAACAATCTTTTTAAACTATTTTTATAAAGGTAAAAATTAATTTCAAATGCATAATGTTAAATGCAATACCAATATTGTACAACATATGACATTTATATAATGCACTCTTGCCAGTATTTCGCTAGTATTTCATTAGTTTCAGTATTATCATAATTATATACTGAACTAATATGATATGTATACATTTTTTTATGTATAAATCTTCGCATTAGGTTATTTCAGTACATATTTTTCAGTTAGATATCTTATACAATATAGTAACAACAGTAGGTGACATCCGCATTCAGGTTTCATTCAAGTTATAGATTTAGTGTTGCACATTATATATCATATTATTTCAACATATTTATTTTTCTGTAATAGATTTATACATGTAGCGGAGGATGAATTATGATCAAAAAGAGGGACATATGTTTTTTCATCATGGTTATATGTCAGATATGGTTTAAGGAGGTTACAGCTTTAAGAGGCGTGTTTTTTCATCAAAGGATACAACTTTACTGATTGTACCGGTTAATTTTGGTGCCTTATTTCAAATAAAATGCTAGCTGTATCATTAGCAAGAGGTTCTGAAGAAGCCCACTATACGAGTGGGTGAAAGCGCTAAAGCTTTTTTGTTATGTGCTGTCAGTTTTTGGAGTTTTGGTCCTGTTTTTTATCGTTCGTTCATGGAATAATAAATTTTTGTTGAACCTGCAATTTCATACGTTGTGCTGCCAGTCTGTGGAAGTTCATTTTGTCAGTTGGTTTATTATCTATTATTCATTTTTTGGATTACAACTTGCTGAACTAGAGGTGCTGTTACACTTATTGGAGAGTCTGTGACCAAGGTTTGTGAGTTCATTACAGTTTTGTTTTTTTTCCATAAGGGATACTAACAAAAGAGCAATGCATCCTAACCTGACGTTTTTCAGAAGAGTATGTTAGACATTTCTCTGTTGTGCCTGCTCTGCCCTTATTATCTATCCTGTCACTACAGGCTTAACAGTTCTCATCTGGTCCTACAGATACAATGAACTAGTACACTTAAAGTGGGTGTTTTCTCCCTTGTAGGATTTCTTTACTGTATCTAGTAATTATCATGGATGCCTGCTGTACAGCAAGTTAAAATGCATGAATCTAACCGAGACGTGTGATACTTCTCTTAAGCAAAAATGACATACAGCACCAAATGGTCCCAGGCTTTCCCATGTAGCCCTACTTAGAGTTTAAAGTCATGTTAAAGTGTTCATTTAGTCCATTTGTTTGAGGAGGTATGCAGATGCCCTCAGCAGTTACACTTTATGGCACTGTCATTGCTTACTCATTACTCTGAATATGGATGGTGTGCCTTTGCCAGTACGAATTTATTGGGAGATTCCTACCATAGAGAACATTAGTAGTTCTTTTTCTATCAGTTTTGCATTTACTCCAAGTTTACTCACTCAGGAAAATCTGTTGCATAATCATACATTTTCAAAATATTTCTTACATATTTTATACGAACATCTAGCTACAGTTTCAAAATACATAGCAAATCTGCTATTTGAGACTTATTTGTCTGTCCATAAAATGTTCAGTTATTAAATTTACAAGACTGTACATCATGTGAACTCTCAGTCTTTGCTAAAACCACTTTTTTTTTAATTTTTGGTAGGTATGCACAGCAAATCAGCTCTAAATCTGTGTAGGTTTTGATGGTCTCCCCAGAGATCTGTGTTGATTGATCAAAGTGGTGAAAGATCAAATTGCAAGCTATTAATCAAGCATGACAACAAAAGCCTACAAAATAAAATCAACAGATTGAAACAGGAATCAACCAGTTTCTTGTTTCAAAATCATTAAACCTGCTGCTAACTTTAGACAATTTCACCGAGTAGTGGTATTGTAATGGGATTTTTTTTTCCAAGTCAATAGTCAGGATTGTGATTAGGAGCATGGGCAGTCTTCTCCCCCACTCCCTGTAATACCTTATTAATGCATGTTAACCCTAATCTTGCCTGTGACTCTAACCTCAAACCTAAACATTACCTTAGAAAGAAAGAAAAAACTTTCCTATAACACTGTTGCTATTTCAAGACATCTCGGACAAACACTGCGTAAACACACATGCACAACACAAATCTCTAAGCCTAACCAACAAACTCTCACACAGACACTCCTAATGTTTACTCTCTTACCTAATCCTTATTCTAACTCTAATTATCAACATTTGCACATACACTACTACCTCCTATCATTTGATTCATCCTTTATCTTTAACCCTAAACGTTACATACACATAATCCCCACCTCTAATGCCAAACTTTTCTGCGCATCTGAAAATTCAGTATTACAAACTAAAACCCACTCTTATCTCCAAAGAACAAAACACAACTGTTCAATGTATTGAACCACTGACTACCTATGCATGACAATGCATGGATAATAAAATGCAAACACCTGATACATTCAACAAACTATCCAATTACCTTACTAAAAATAACCTCTCTCCAGTTAGATAGGGTGAAAGGACCTTGGCCCCTTCTTTGCCAGGTTTCCCTACCAGCAAACTTTTCAAAAGAGAACCAGGAAAGCCTGTGTGTGATCATCTGGTCCCAGCTTTTATAGGGTACTACTGGAGTTCCTTAGGAACTCTGTGACAGATGTGTCATCAAGGTGGATCTCTACTGCTAGAGACTTAGCTGGTGTTCATATGTGGTAGCACCTCTCTCTCTCCCTCTTGTAAATGTATTAATGGCTGTTCAGTTCATTGGGTGACTGCAGCAATTCACTCCTGAGGAGCACCTGTCTATTTTTATTAATACCTCAAACATTTTCTTCATTCAGTATGCAGAAAAAATTGGTCTGCCATGAAGATCCAGCCACACTTAGAGCAATTAGCCAACTCTTGACAGCACAAGTTTCTCCTATAATTTGATACTCTGTAGACTGCATCTAAATATGGAATATAACTCTAAGGAAGAAAGAAGCTTATGTGGTGGCTTGGGATAAACCAGCAAGTTGCTGGAGTCAGTTTTGATACTTAAACATCATATGTAGAGACAGATTAATGATGTTCAGAAAGGAAATTCAGTTCTTATCAATAAAGTTCCTCTGCTGTGAAACATAAATAAATTTGCCTTTCAGGTAGTTTTTTTTCACAGTACAACAAACCTAAAATTAAGTGCATTCACCTTTAAAAAAAAAAAAAAAACACTTTGGCAGAGTAGATGGCATATTAAGAACTCACAGAGACATCTTAACTGCAGAGTAGTTCTCCTCCCAATTTCAGTTCAAGGAGAAAAAAAATCTTTAAATTTTACCAAGATGGGAATAAAACCACTCATTTCCCGTACATGCCAGGGTCCCTTCACTTATATGGATACCATCCAGCATGCTTTGTTTCCTTCTCCTGGTCTGTGAAACCTATAACTAGAATCCTTCCAAGACCTCTTCATTCCAAAAGGTCAGCTATCTGTTAAAGACAAAGGCTTTTTGCTTTAAATTCCCTTATATGCAGCTGTCCTTTATTAGCTCCAACATCCTCACTTGCTTTTTAGATAAATCTCCTTACAGCAGCTAGCCATCATTATTCTGCCTGGCAATTATTATTTATTTATTGACATTTGTTTCCCTGGAAAATCCGAATGGATGATTTTGTCTGATTTCAGAGGATGCCCAAGGAGAAAAGCTCCACAAAATAAAAGAAGAGAAAATACTCATACGTAGGTGAACACTGACATATTACATTACTGTAAAAACATAGATTAATGCAAATATTAATACACATATGTATAATAATAAACATATACCATCATTAAAACAAGATAAATACAATACTGTGCAGGACTGAAAAGTGTTGATGTAAGTGTGAGAGTTTATTAATCATTCATAAAGGAAATGTAGAATGGAAAATTTCAAACAGTGGATAATGAGGAGTTGAGGAAGAGGGAAATGTGAGAAAAGTATTTGTTAAGGGAATAAGTGGACTAGTATGGGAGGCAGTAAAAAAATTGCAGAACAAGATTAGGATTAAGGGAAGTAATTGTAAGAAAAATAAAAACAAGGAAAAGGTGAGAGAGGATAAATAAAGGTATTATAGGAGGATGAAAAAAAATTTAGCTAGGAGAGCAGCAAGTGCAAAGCCAGGAGTCAATGAATTATTTTAGTTGCAGGATAAATAAATGGTACGTATTGTGCTGATTGGTGTAGGGATC
The DNA here is from genome assembly GCF_019279795.1 of Protopterus annectens. Classification (NCBI taxonomy): domain Eukaryota; kingdom Metazoa; phylum Chordata; order Ceratodontiformes; family Protopteridae; genus Protopterus; species Protopterus annectens. Next base: position 593,976,654 of record NC_056748.1, read on the forward strand.
ATAGTCCAGACTACACAGAGTACAGATTTTGACCAGAGTTTTTGTAAGGATCATAGGTGTGATTTTTGTCAAAAGATTGAAGATGATGACTTGGGAAGTAGCGGAGATGAATTATACTTACAGCTGGGTAAGAAGTGGGATTAAATATAATTTTGTAGGTTAAGAGCATATACATAAAACAGACTTAACATGAATTTTATTATGGGAAGCACACAGTTTTACAAACTTGTCATGCACAGCTTTTCTCCATTTAATTAGCATGTACTACTGTCCTTTGGCATGTCATCAAAAATTACAACTATTTTTAAATGCACCCAAATCTTTATAAATCTATACATCTTACTCATAGATCATTTATTCTCATTCTAAAATTATAAACAGGATTGGTATTAGCAATAAATTTAGTAATCTTACCTGCCTTGAAACTAGGACACACCTGAGCAAAGGAGCGCTTCTGATTCAACTTGAAAACAGTTTTGACTCACTTATGATAATACAGCATTATGTCACTAGGAAGTATTGATATATCACTACACTAATATGTATTGCAGGTCTAGAGTATTTTAGTTATATAACATCAATAGTATCCATGTCCCTAGTCCTATAGTTAAAACTTATGCTAGTAGGCACCATGTTAAGCTGCTGTGTCTCAGTTGTATCCTAGCCTTAAAATACAGGTCAAATAGTTTAAAGCCTTGCTCTGTTATCCCTTTCTTTTGTCATAGTCTTTTTTTTTCTTTTTTCCTTCTGCTGCATATATTAATAAGCTTAAACTTCACAGGCAGCTTCTCTGTAAACAAAGTACCCCAGGAAAAATGCACACTTAGAGGCCTCACCTATTAATATTTAGTAATAAACAAGGAACATGTCCAGCAGGGTATAGAAATATAACACCCAAGGAATGTATACTAATGGATATGAGGACTATGACCATCAGCCAGTTGTTTTAACTGCCATATATGATACTATAGTGTAACTACATGTTTTCAAATCTCAGTTTTGTATTATGTAATCCACTGTATCTGTAACAGAAAATTATGAGTTCAAACAAACCAAAGGCAGTCGCAGGGCCTAACTCCACAAACAAAATGATTTCCACTAACATAAAAAATAAGGCCTAGAAAAATGACATCACAGGTGCTACAATCTCCATATACTTCCTTACCATCACCAAAAAAAAAAAAGAACCTTAAAACATTCTATGCTGCAGACAGAAAGAACGCAGTAGAAAACATACAGCATAAATTAAAAATAAAAAAAATAAAAGATAAGTCAAATAGGAGCAGGCTGCTGTTAAGCATACCTAATACTTTGCACTGTGGTTGAAGGAATTCATTTGGTTCTCTTAGTTTCACCATAAAATGTACACTTACGGCATAAAATGGTAGGACCACATAGAGTACACAATGTATTGTGGTTCAGTCAACTGTAGCCATTTTCTGTGAGGATACTGGCCATGACCTGAAGGAGTCTGGTAATATACAGCATGTCCTAAAAGACCTTTTTCTCCACCATGACAGTTGTCAGAACTGGATTCTGTATGTGGATAATGCTGATTCTGTACATGTCTAAAGTAGAAACTAAATGATTTTGTAGCCAAAACAAAACTTTTTCAGTATGTTTCTTTGCATGACTTAGCTTTTAGTGGACAACTGTCAGTTTGACAAACCTGAATATAATCACTGAAGTTCGTGTACACAAACCATTCCTTAATTTTTTTTAAATGTTAAATATGCCAAGTGCTAATGCAAAATTAAATATAAGATCTGGGACTACGATATCTGGAACTTTCACACCACGAATACATTTTGCGGTTTAGGTGAAATGCAGACTGCAGAACGTAGTAGCATATAATGAAATAAAATGGATTTAAACTGAGGTAGGTGGTTAAAAAAATATATAGTTTTACTGATAAAAAGATTTACCCTGGGATTCATGAAGCTCGGCGTAAGGCTTGCGCCGGTCGTGCGGCGTATATATGGAGTAGTTGCGCCATATGCATATTAATGAAGGTGCGCAGCCACCACAGCCAAGTGCATAGGAAACATGCACGAGTGCATGGGGCGTATCAAAGTTGTGCATGGAGGCGTGTCAATGTTGGCTGTCGATGAGCAACCTAAACTGCTGAATATTATATTCCACCTGCAATAGTAATCGCACCTATCAGTGTCCGTGGATACTGAAACGTATGCAAAGCATGCAATAATCCCTGCAAACAGAAAATGAAGAAGCAAACAGAAATGCACAGTAGGGAATAACAGGTCCCTACCCTTGCACAAATGACATGAAAACCGTGTGCCCGTAGTCCAACGTAGTGTTGATAGTTATACCATGTGGAAGTGAAACGTATCATATGTTAGCGCGCCGCCAGTAGGTACGTCCAGCCCAATGGAGAGGGTCACCAGCTGTCCCATAATGTGAGGGAGGGTACATAGCTGTGCAGATGTGTCCATAACAAAATACACGAGGAGAAATGTAGATATATGTAGTGACCGTATGTCCGAATCATATCCCACAAGGCATGTAATAGTCACATACAAAAGGTATGTCCATATTTCACATACCAAATGTGATAGGAAATAGAATATGCATGTAAATGAAACAGAAGGAGCATATAAACAGCTACAACAATAAGGACACATGTAGGCCGAAAGGAACAGTATGATCCGTACCGTCGACTAAGATTACCACCTGTCCCACTCTGCGACCGACAGTCCCTCTGTGGGCAGATGTGTCCTGTCACAAACTTGTAAAAATGGTAAATGTCCAGAGATTATAGGACATAATTATTCTGTAGACGTCATGTAATAGTCGCATTAAACAGTTTTTCTCTGTATGTATATTACATAAATGTCATAAGAAACAGAATAAGACACCAAAATGCTACAATAAGCTTAGATATAGGCAAGAATTGTAAGTACTATCTGCCGAACTGACCATGGGTATGTGTCGGCCTGTAAAATGTGCTGTGTTCACCGCAAATGTCACACTGTGGCCAATTGAAAAGGTGGAAACACAACCGTCGACTGTGGGGAGGCATTGTCCACAAAAGTCAGATATGTGTAAGGAATAGCTTGGACATAGGAAAAGGTGCCATCCTACCAATGAGTACAACAGGCTGGCAAAATTCGGAAGTCAGCGGTGTAATCCGAACTTGTATGTGACACAGTCGAATGGGTAGTACCCAGGTATACCAACCAAGTAATGAAAGTGAAGTATGGGCGTGTACCTATGTGCGTGAGGTATAGCATGTGGAAAGCAAAAATGACAGGGTAGTCCACACAACCATAAAGGTACCTGACACATGTAGGGTAGTCATTGTGTTACTCTGGCCATGTCATGGGCCAACAACCAAAGTAGTGATCTATGGGGTGTGATGAATTTGCATGTCAGGGGTGGGTGGGTAATGGTAAAATCCTCAAAGGCGATACTGTGTCGTATGCAGAAAAGGTGAGCCAGAGGTGTACGAGGGGGCAGCGGGTGAAGTGGAAAGAAAGACAAACACATGTAGAAACAGCTGCAAGACAGGCAGACAGGCCATAGTGTAGAACACAATCCCACAAACATATGAATATGGAAATGTGCGATACAAATGTATAGATATGTCACAGTCACATACCCGCAGATGGGTCCTGATGAAACTGGCCATAACAAATGCAACACACCTGGATGCATAATGGCCTACCCAGCATACCCTCCATATCACACAACCCGCCTCCGTACCAGAACTTCCACCAAATCCAGCCGTACTTGGCCTACTGGTTCATTGCAGACACAGCTACACACAGTGACACCTACACATATGTAGTAGGTATTGTCACCCTAGGCAGTGTCAGGATTGCAAACCATGTATCCCCTGCATGTAAATCCCCCTGCACATTTTCGTAAAGCCACAAAAATCTTCGGTATCTGACTTGTTTTGGTCTTGTCAAATTTTTGGGATATCCCTCATGGGATAACCAACCTGTGTAAATAGTAGAATGGGTATGACGACATGATGTCCAATCCTGTAGATATCTGGACACAAGTCAGAACATGCAGTAGAGGTCCATGACACTGTCCAGCCCTAAGTGGTTATGCATAACCTACTACCCAGGGTAAAACACCTTCCCGTGACACGTGTCCCTACACGAATAGGTGGGAGAATATAATGCACACATTCGCATAGTGGCAAATGGCATGAGGGTGAGGAAGACACTGACGTAAACAGGATAACCCTGATCAAGTGTGAGTGACACTATCTGTGCGCAGGCATGACCGACCATACCTGTCAACCTGTGTGAGCAAGATATTTGGACAGAGCTGTGAATACAAGTGAGACAAAGGTCCAAAAGCAGGGACAATTTGTAAAGATAGCTCTTAGAAACATAGAAATATGATAGAATAACAGTTTGCACATTGGCATTAATGTCCGGAGTATGAAGTCTGAAACCCAACTGTCTGTCAGCATGTTCCGACTTCAGTCTTTAATGATGAGCTACTGCTGTGCCAGAACACAACAGCGTATTACAGAGGTCCATCCATACATATTTACAGTAACAACCCTTCACATTTGTGTAATGTACAACTGCATACCTGTAGTCACTTCATGTCCAAAATAATAATCCCCGTATGACTGAATACAGGTAATAGTCAAATGTGAATGGGAACACCCCTCACCGTGGAGTATGGACTGTAACAACCCCACCCATAATATGTATTGCCAACAGAATAAGCTACTGACAGGTGCCCAAACACCTGTGTCTATAAACACAGGTAAAAATTCATAATAGGGAGAAACTCCCTGTCCATATGCTTCATCTGACATTTGAACTCAGCCAGGGAAGTTCCGTTCACCGGGCGGACAAGCCTAAACCCAGATCACTACATGAACACCCTGACAATCAAAGACCTGTATGTGCCAGGACTATATGCCTTGGTGTTCTGCATATCCTTGGAGTGATTAACAATGCAGCTGGGGTCCACAGCAGTAGGCAATAGGGAATGTGTAATATGTAGTACCGCGTTTTTCTCAGCAGGAGAATGGATGCCTGTGTTGTAAGTGAAGTGGTGAGGCGTATGTTGATGTACTATGGGTGTGCATATCAGTGAGGCAGAACACCAATAGAATAGTGGTTCCGGCATCCGGCCAACTTTAATGCAGTCCCGGTTGACCTACGACCACTGCACATATAACTTTAAAGTGTAATGAATGCGTTCGTGCTGTACACACATTTAAATATGTAAAGGTGAACGTGTGTTTTGCATCAGACCGTAAACTGGAATACAGATATGTAACTGTTACGGTCAGAATTATGAAAGGTCATGTAAGCACAAATATCTATTAAACATATGTAACCCACAATAAGGATATGCAAGTGCGCCTGCGTGTGTGTAATCCGCTCACAGTATAGCAAATGAATGCTGTTTTCTCCACGTTATATATACATGGCTCATACCTGTTAACCCCATAAAGTACGAAACCGGGCAAAGCCATGAAAACAACTAGTACAAATAGGGACAATCCCCAGATATTGCCCTGACAAACATAGAAAGTGGATAGAATAACAGGTGTGTCACTAGCATGGATTCTCTGAAGGGTATGAAGTCGTAACCTGAAATGCTTGTCATTATTTACCAATGTCAGTCTTTAATGTTATGCCACTAAATTGCCAGATAGACACAAGATTATGAAAAACGGACCAAAGATAAGAGGCAAACAGCTGTACATTCAGCGAAAATCTGTACAGTTGAAAGTTATGATATGGATATATATATATATATATATATATATATATATATATATATATATATATATATATATATATATATATATATATACACACACACATATATCCACAGATTTAAACCAAAGCAAATTATGAAATGAGGAATGTACAGACATATGTATATATGTACATATATATATCTATACACACACGCTACATGAATAGATATATACACAACAAACATATGTCCCTGTAGATATAACACATGTACATAAATAGGTCACGGTATAGCTATTATGGATAGACAGACAGACATGCATGAAAGGTGAATAGACTGCTGCTTTCCAAACCATTGCCCGGAAAGTACCACTGTGACAGGGCCTGCAAGTTCTACACGTTAAACATGAAAATAGGTGTCCTTTGCAGGACCCCAAAAATTGATCCTGTACGAAGTGCGAACCATCAACGCAAAAGAAGTCACAGCTGCAACTACGATATAGCTGTACATGCAACAGTAGCAGGTGCAAGGGTAATAACACATGGGTCGATAGAATGTATGACGTATGACCTGATATCCGGAGAGTGGGGAGTGCTTAGAAGTGTCTTCACACTTTATTATCTCTCACATTAAACATGTCTAATGGGCACTTTGCAGGGATGTCAGGTATGGGAATCATGGGTATGCAGAAATGGGCCTAGGCGTTGGTTGGCACAGATCAATTAGGTACGCCCCATGGGAGTGATCAATATACCTATGTGGGTATAGCACACGCCTATATTCTCCAAAAAGGTTCAACCCATCTACTGGATATTGTGTAAACCATTGGGGGAAGATGTAGGGACCTATATCAGTGTCATGTAGGTGATTATCATGGATGGACATGCGTACGACCAAGATGGTAACCATACCTGCCAAACATTCAGAATAAGGCAGCTGAACTAAGGCATAGTACATGAAATGCAAATAGGGACTATATTAAATATACCCCAGACAAAGTCAGAACGTTGATTGAATAATGGCGTAGTCAGGAATATGAATGTTATGAGGGTTAGTAATCATGAAATAGAAATGTCAGTCATTATTATTTAACCTCACAGTCCATCATGCCTTGCCAGTAATTTACCAGAAAGGCACATTATTATGACAAATGTAACAAAATCATAGGTCAACCCTCGGGGCGTTTACCCATAATGTGTACAGGTGAGAGGTATGAAGGTAACCCATCCTAAATAAATGTACAGAACTAGTGATACTAGGTGGACAGGTGAGAAGAAAGACGTCAGGACAAATGACAAAACAAGTACAAGTCAAAAGCATGTACTTCGACAAATGTGAATGACAATGTATGCCCTATGAAAGTCAATGTTGAAGGTTAATAGACTCAAAAGACATGTGTCCCTCAGGTTGTCATGCAGTGTCACCGATACAGTGTCCAGTCCCCCATACTCATACGTGAGCTCTGCCACTGACGGAAAGCGCAAATACTGGCGTGCACATAAGGTACATGATAGAATAATTAGTGTGGATAAGCACCTGTTGGCCTTTGTCAGGAATACAACCCTCTGGGTGGGTGTGTCCTGCAATAGGAATGTAATGGCATTTGGCCTGTGATGGCACCATATATTGTGTGTATTGGTGTAAGAAAATTGATATCCTGTATCAGAAACATACCTCGCAACTGTACAGATTTTCGCAGAATGTGCAGATGTTTGCCTCATATGTTAGGTGTGTACCTCTTACAATCTGTGCCTTTCTGGCAAATACCTGAACAGAAGTCATTAAATAAAGACAAACATTTGAGTTTAAGACCCCAAATCCTTCAGAAAAGTCATACTAATGCAAAACCTATTATTCTGTCAACTATCTATGTTTGTAAGAGCAATATTTAAAATCTGCCCCTATTTGTCCCCCCCATCATGTTAGGCTTTGTACAGATTTTTTGCTCTAGGAGGTTGAGAGGTAGGATCAGAAACAGATACATGTCTGTGGAAACAGCATTATCGACTGCAAGATAACTCAGAAGGTATGAAAAGCGCTGCAGTAGGAAGTTCAGTATTGGCCGCAGGTATGTGCTGACATGTCAAATGACACAGCAGTCTAGATGAAGTACCTATTGGGCTGTCACCTTTACCAATGATAACAGTGGGACATACCCACAGCCATGCATATACCACAAATAGACATAGCACACAGCAAAGCCTAGGCCATGATACACGAAGCCTCCGGCGTGTATGAGTAGAGTGAGTACAGCAAGGAAAGATGACTGCCAAGCTATTCAGCAAACACCTGTAGGGGCGTGCAAGACCGCTCATAACACGAACGTTGCACGGACAATGTTGGGATTTGCAACATACCCCATTTGTGTGTGAAAGCTATGTAAATATGCGATACATGAAACAGTAAGCTGCCAATGCAAGAGCAGAGTTATGTGCAGAAATGTACCTGGATGTTAGGCGACTAACGTTCTGCACGTTGCTAAACGGAGCAATGACAGCTGCAAATACAGTATGAATACAGTCAAAGAAGCATGCCAATGTCCAAATCTAGGCCAGTGGCATTATTGTCCATTGGATATCAATAAAACTGTAGTTGTCCTCCCCTGATCTCCGGTGTGGAAGGGTAGCGCAGCACCTCGAGAATGTGCTGTGCTTCAAATCAAGTCAAATATGTATAATATACATACAAAATGTAGGTTTAGTTAGATGTTAGTACGCCATGCAGATGAATGGCAAGCTGGAGACAACATGGCTACTGCGTACTGGTTGTTATGTGTGAAAGCGCTGTGTCAGAGATGTAACAAAGCATTTGTAGGCATTCTGATGCAAGTGAGGCTGAGGATAGTGAATCACAACATGTCATGCCATATGGGCCAAGCCTCTACTGTGTAATGTAGGATAAGGGGACTATTAGAGTAGAAGATAGGTGACAACATGAGTGTGTATGTATAAAACACTGTAATCTCACTGGAGCAGTGTCACATGTTTGCTGTCAGTACTCAGTTGAAGAGGCATGTTATGAGCTATCCTAGGGAAAGTCAGGAGACTGACTGTGTACGCCATGGATACCACCGATGTGACCTGCAAGCCTGCCCACAGTGTGTCCGCACCCATGCACGCCAGCAAGCTTGAGTAAGCATGTGTGCGCACGTTAGCCCATGTGCGTGTGTTGAAGAACGAGTAAACTAGTGTACGAATGGTGAAGCCCGTGTAATGTCGTGTATGCCAATGTACGTGTTTGTAAGCATGTTTACATGTGTACTACACACATCAAACACCTACTGCACACTCAGACACACATGCTGTCAATACTACACACATCAGTGAAATGGCACAAGGATGGAGAATACATCATCAGAATTAACAGTGCTGTAAACTATGCTACATTGATGGTCATAGCTGCAATGCATCATGCATGCTGATATACACCTGGAAGTAACACAATTTGTGTTAACAGCATTCTAACATCAATACAGTGGAATAAAGCCACTGTGTGCATCAGCGCCAGGTTAGTCTGATCCTGCATCAATGTTACACATCACAGGTGGTGGCACAGGTGACATCATATGCACAGGGTGTGGTGTTACATTTCCAGAGCTGTCATTGAGCCATCCAATTTACATGTAGGTGTGTGTGTGTGAGGGACAATGGTTATTGCATGGCCCAATGGTGATGCAATGGGTTTGTGTATGTGATAGCCCCAGCTGTTTGTGGTAAGTGTGTGTGTCTGCATATACACAGGTACAGCATGTGTCAGCCATATACAGGAGGTTGTGGGACAGTCACAGACCGTACCTGCCAGGCTGTAGAGATCACCATTACTGGCCATGGACACCCCTCCATGCATCCAACACTAACCCAGTCCTGCACCTGTCAATGTATACACATACAGTCCTGGGATCTGTACAACAACCTGTGGATAAATATGAGTCTGTAATGTTGACCTGAGTTGCATAGAATTGTCAGTTACTACATATGGATATGAGACATACTCACCCTCCAATGTAATAACCACTGCTGACTGTTGCCGAGATGTGCATACGACCATTCAAAGGTGCTGTACTAACATTGTTTCCAATGCCCGTGTAATACCCAGCAACACAATAACCGGTCACTACACAAGTATAACCAACGATCACTACGGCACACAGTATGTGCACTATTCACAGAGCCATAGCAGATGTACATACATCCAAGGTGATCACATACAGATAATGCAGCACATTCAAGAGTGATAATCCCAACATACATATCTATATACTATATATATATATATATATATATATATATATATATATATATGTGTGTGTGTGTGTAGATAGATACATATACACACACACACACACACAACACACATGGCAGGGTCGAGAGCAGAACACAAACGTAACCACTGTACCACACAACAGCATTACGCAGTTACAGAACACGCTACCGTGATTAGTAGATCACAGCATTCACACAGGCATACGTCTAGCCTGCAGACAGCAGCATCAAAGGCAAAGATGCCACACGGATGTTATAGAGAGTGAATACTATAAAAGCAATGTACTGTTGTCATGCAGCTGGAAACACACACACACACACACACACTTGGCAGGGCTGGGAGTCGAACATACACCTAACTACCCTATCACACTACAGCATGACGCATTTACAGAACGCGCTACCGAGATTACTAAACACAGCAGTTCCAGAGGCATACATTTAGGCACGTGTCATCATCTGCAAAGACGTTGGTAGGAAATATGTGTGGTGTGAGGCGTCTAAAAGCATGACTGAGTCCCCAGGCGGACGGGAGCATGCGCACGCACACACACACACACACACACACACACACACACACACACACACACACACACACTTGGCAGGGCTGGGAGTCGAACATACACCTAACTACCCTATCATGCTACAGCATGATACATTTACAGAACGCGCTACCAAGATTACTAAACACAGCAGTCCCAGAGGCCTACTTCTAGGCACATGTCATCATCTGCAAAGGCAAAGACGTCGGTAGGAAATATCTGTGGTGTGAGGCATCTAAAAGCATGACTGAGTCCCCAGGTGGACGGGAGCATGCGCGTGCACACACACACACACACACACACACACACACACACACACACTTGGCAAGGCTGGGAGTCGAACATACACCTAACTACCCCATCACACTACAGCATCTCGCATTTACAGACTGCACTACCGAGATTACTAAACACAGCAGTCCCAGAGGCATATTTCTAGGTGCGTGTCATCATCCGCAAAGACAAGGACGCCGACAGGGATTGTATAAAGAGTGATCAGTCTGAAAGCATACAGACATATCACTGTCCCACGGTAGACATAGACAAAAACACGGCAGTGGTATGATCAGGGCAACGTAAGATTTATGGAGCAATACAACAACAAAACATAGACACGGGACCCACCACAGACAGCACACCCTTCAAGATAGTCGACCAGTGTGTACTCGGTAGGCATCCATCGTGACGTTGAAAATGGACATCTGTTGCCTGGATGACCACCATGGCTATACAGGATGTCAACAGCCATGCCCATGCACAGAGGGACATCACCGACAAAAGGTATCACTGGCCATGGCCACACGCTTAGTAATACACTTCCATTCGGCCTGTACTGTGTGTCGATCTACACAATGGCATATTGGGCATGCTCACACACTTAGCAGTTGCAAAGGGCCGTCTTGCATGCAGACGGAGTCTCAACACGCAAGGGCTCAGTTTGAACTGTCCTGTGTGTCCATCTACACAACAGCGTACTGGCCATGCTCACACACTTAGCAGTTGCAAAGGGCCGTCTTACATGCAGATGGAGTCTAAACACGGAAGGGCACAGTAAGGTATAACTGTCCCCACGCACAGGGTGGTCACACACATGCAGTGACCAGTACACACTCAGCTGCCATCACAGCTGTCACAAGGGCAGATCACAGACATACACACGACAGTCTACACTGTAGCCCTCGAGACATCACCATGTCATTGCGGCAGCAATACACAGCCATACATTACCACAACACCGTGTGACACATAATCAGTGGACTGTACAGAGGTCTACAGCAATTGTGCAGAGTACACATGTACTGACAGGGTTCCAACAGGTGTTATGCATTGCAATGATTACCACTATACATGACCAGATCAGCTCAAGACATACCAGGGGCCCTGAGTCTTACACAGCTGTGACAGATGAGTGTTGCTGTACACCAACGAACACACATGTTTGGATATGTCATACATGTGATTGTAGTGGATGTGTGCATGGACCACACACACAGCACATATGTACATAGCTTAGCCTTTGCTGTCCCCCATGCAGAACAGTGGCCTAAGCTGTCATATGCACGCAAATGGAAGGTGGGTCCATGTCTGTTGAATGCTCACAGTACAGGAGGTAGCAATGTTGACCGAGGACACATTCCCCTGTAGTAGTCGCCCATGACACCCATGATATCATACCACAGTCCATGTTATATGTATGTCAACACGCATGTCCACCAATAGCAATGCATACAAACATGGCTACAGGAGACACATGTAGGACCAACACACATGTACAATCTGTACTGTGCATGCAGCAACCATGCATGTGCAGTGACCGATGTCCGTAACACAGCTGTGCCTAACTACAACATGCAGTCGCAATGCAGTCCCATCATTGACACCTGTATATGGTGACATACAGACAGTACAGTTGGTTGTACATCACGTATGGAGGGATGTGTGTACATAAAGTGGTGATCCACCTGTGTAGATGTATGTGTGCCGGGGATGGCTCACAGGTGTGTTACACGCCATCCTACCATGCCATGTGCAAACAGTACGCTATGTCACTGTTACTTGACAGTGATGACATAACGCATACACAGCGGTCAGGTGTTACCAACTGTATGTCATGTGACACCTGTAACACTTACATCCTCCCATGTGCATATAGCAGCACAATTGCCAGACATAGCGTTGGTACACATAATGCGGACAATACCGTCTCATCATATGGCAGGTGTATCATTCCCAGCACTGCCATGTGTGTCCGCTTGTGTGACCACATATGCCACATATGGTGGGGATTGCATCCCAGTTGTTACACATCCCTGTACACCGTTGTAGAGATCTGTACATACTGCAGTGTGGAAAGCAAAGCATGACGTCGGCAGGTGTGGTGCATCACACACATCGGCTATCCGTACACACATTTCTGGTCACCACAGTGTGTGTGTGTATGTGTGTGTGTATGTATGTATGGCTGTCTGGTGCTTAGTCTGAGGGTGTATGCTACCATACAGTGAAAACAGGATCACTAACCCCTCATGGTGACTAACCCCTCATGGTGATGCAGTCTACTACCCTGTTGATGCCATCGGTCCCAGCCGTACTGGCTACCTGTGCATGTTCCTTCTCTGTGCCACGTCGTGTGGGTGCAAAATACTGTGAGGGTGATGACCACATAGGCAAGGGTCCACAACTCAACACTATGGGGTGTGCATTATAGTGCTGTAGACCCCGTGAATGTAGCCATGTTCCTGTACTGTGACAGGGTATTACTGCTACACAGTGTGGCCTCATGCTATCAAGTGGCCTCTAACGTCATCATTGGCCAGACCGCTGTGTACAACCCCTGCACCATGTCAACATACCTGTAATGTTTCCTGGTATGTATATCACGTCTCTGTCCGCTGTAGCCTGTTCAACTGACCACATGCTTCAGGTGCAGTATATGTGCAGACATCTGTGTCATGTTCGACTTTCCAACAGTCAGGTTGAGGGTACGTTTAGCATGCTGATATTGCCATACGTGCCTGTGAGTACTCCACAGTTACACATGGGGGACTGCAAACACTGCTACCTGTAGGCACATCCCAGTACACCATAGGAGGGAACCAGGGCATCATTACCAACACGCTGTTACTGTTGTAACCCAGACACATACTGTGAACATATCACAATGCATGCTGCACCTGGACTACATGGTATGACTGCTGCATGTCGACAGTACACCACTGATGTCACATGCACATCTGTCAGTATTCACACACAACCAATGCAACATACACATCCCTCAATATGCATACACAAGTAATGTTAGATACACCTCTCACTATTCTGTTCACCCTGTGCATCAGACCATTTGAGCATATCCCTGCACCGATGGTGTGGATGACAGGGATGCGACACAGGCTTCATCATATGCACAGGGTGATACTGTTTGCCAGGGGCATAGGCTGCACCAATGGATGACATCATGTGTGTGGGTAAGGGCCGGTGATTTGATTGGACATGTCTGTTCTGTATGCATGTGGGTGTTGTGGAGCCCTACAGTTGTGTTTGCTGTGTGCGTGTATGTGTGCAAACAGTTCTGTCATTTGTGAGGCCTACACAAGGGTATTATCAACAGCTGCAGATTGTTCAGACCAGGTTGTACAGCTCATTGTGATCGGCCACGGCCACATGTCCTGTGCCTGCCAGGGGTTGCACGGGCACTACCAGGCAGAGGTACAGAATGGCTACTGTCCGACGACACATGGCCACTGGAACCGTGTCCCTGCTGGGAACATCCAGGGCCACATCCATGTGGCCTGCTGTGTCCTGGTGTGGACAGCGCAGCACCAGCTGCACTGCTACTGCTACCAGCACTATGGGAGTGGCCATGTGAGGTGGCACGCTCACGTTGACCTGCACTAGGTGGTGTAGCTGGCCTATGTCCATGTGGCCTATGCCTCACCCCTACCAGATGTTACAGCACAGACAGCTCATGCTCGCGGATTGCCATGCCACGGTCAAGGATTCTGACCATGTCACCCAATCGCCTGTCCAGAACATCAGCAATCTGCTGTTGAGCACCTGCCAATGCCTGGATGTTGTTGTTTAGGGTACTGATAGCAGCCCTCCGCAGCCTCTGCTCTTCTCTGTTCTGCCGTTCGGCACGTGCCTGTGTCGCCATTACAGTCTGGAACATGCGTCTGGTGATTCCAGCTGCTGCGCTATGTCCTGCAGGTGCATGTCTGCCAGAGGTCCTCCTACGAGCAGCACCAGCCACATGCCTGTGTGGCACATCTGCAGTCAGTACACTGCCATCATGGTGTGGAGACACACCTTCTGTAGCCTCCACACGTTCCTGTTCAATGCTAACAGGTGCTGACTGTCCTTCCTCTATGGCCACTTTTGATGCGGTATGTGTTGGCAGCTTAACTGTGTGCGGGGAAGAGAGGGACATAGCTGGGATGGCAACTGTTGGCACAGATTCAGCCCCTGACATCCCTGCCTGTACCTCATGCATATGTTCATCACTGCTAGCATCTGTGGGGACACTATCAGATGGACCGCAAGAGGGTAATGCACCTACATCACCTGTGAATGCAAAGAAAGACTCTAAATTACAATGGACACACACACACTGACACACCATGCATGTGATATGACAGATGGCATGCAGCATGCTTGTGATACAGCTGACAGCATGCAGCTCAGACATCAATAATGTTTGTAAGCATACCCCCTGGAATGCAAACTACAGCAGGCAGGTGTCATATTATCCATGCAATTCACACGATCATGGTAGTATGCATGCATCCCCGTGATACACCATGTGGACCAGAACAGGATAACAGTACACATGGCTGATGTGACCTTGACATGTAATCTGCTGATGTGTGCATTAACATGCATGCATGCCTGACACAATGGTGTCCTGACACATGTACAGCATCGTACTGGGTATCACATTGCGGTGTTGTCCATATGCCCTACAGATAGAATGCATGTTGAGCAAATATGCATGGGCATGGTAGGGGACTGTGAGCCGTCTACATTGCTGTACAGTGTGAAGTACAGACACTGTGCCATTGCATGGAATCATGAGGCATCTATATTGCTAAACAGTGCATGATATGTATGCATTGCATATCCAGAACTGCATGCATACCCATGACATACTTGTGGATTGTGACCTATGATGCTGAGGTGTGTACACACCAAACCATGCTGTGTCATGTGACAGGTCAGTGGAGGACATACAGATGACACCCCTGCACGATGACTACAGAGTGTTAGCTGCCTGGCAACCATGTCCACACATAGCAGACCTGTCACATCACCATTTCACATGACATTGATGTACCACGCACACATGGTGCACAGCTAACAGTGATGTTCTACGGCAGCAGGGGAAAAGTACAGTATCTGTGGCCTGGTGTCACTGTCAGTGGAATCTGTAAAGGTGACTACCGTCATGCTATGACACAGATGTCATGTTCAACACATCTTATGAGGTACTCGTCACTGACACCTCCACTAGCTGTGCACAGGCATTTAAGATGTGCAGCGTACCACATCACCTGTACAATCGGTCTAGTACGGCTGTAATTGGACCATGTGTGGACAAAGTGGGACAGGGTGTATCCACATCCCATCTACTGTGTGGCTACATGTCTCTGGCCATCCCCCATGGCCATGCATGCACATGTGTTGGTCATGTATGTGATGGCCATCTATCACACACGTCTGTGTTGTCCCATATGACATACACCCATAGATGTTGGATATGTCACCATCCACAGGGCTATGCAGACAACAGGTGTATGTGTGCTATGTGGGGTATGGGTTGTGGGAAATTGTGACAATATTGCAACCAAAACGCTACGTGTCTCAGACATGTCGGATGGAACATCACAATGTGTGAACCCATTGCAGGGGCATAAAACACAATGGTGACGCCTGTGGTCTGCCCATATCACTGCTCACTGTGCAGTACTGGTTTGTGTACCACATGTTGTGTTCCACTGTATAGTACATATGCCTCCATTGTAGGACACCTCCACCATTGTATGCACAGCTGGACACACATGTATCAATGACAAATACTGTAGTTTCATGTCTGTGTGTCATTTCATTTGTATATATTGCACATGGGTGGCCTGTGTGGATGATGGGTGATGCGACCTGTATATCCATGTATTAACTGGCCACATGGCGAATAGATCTATGCTTTGACATGCCTGATACCGATGACAGTCTCACCTGCAACGGACTCATCTGTGCGGCACACCAGAGGTACCTGTATAGGGTGACACAGCACTATGAACATTATCCATGACTGTATGACAGCCACAGGGTGCACAGTGCAAGTTAACACATTCACCTGTACAATAGCATATAGTAAGCACATGTGTGCATACCAAACCTCTCAACCTCTTAGAACAATAAATGTGGACAAAGCCTACTATGATGGGGGACATATAGGGAAAACTGTGACATATTGCTCTTACAAACTTAGAAATTTGCTAGACTAATCGATTTGCATGCACATGGCTTTTACACAGAATGTGCAGTCGTAAACACAAATGTATGTCATCATTTAATGACTATTTGCCAGAAAGGGACAGATATTACGGGGAACACAGCAACAATATGAGGCAGACATCTGGACATCCTGAAAATACCTGTACAGTTCAGAGGTATGGTGCATACACAGGGTAGCATAAAGCATGTGTGTCCACATACCTTGCATATGTTGTTACATTACATGATGTACACTGACACATGCACGTACATGGGATATACTGGCCATATGTTCAGTACTGACTTACCAGGCAACTCCTGCTTATTGGTCGGGAGACACCCACCTCCACGATGGCAGCTAGTGTTTGTGGGAGCTGTTCCAAGGGTGTCCCCAGACTGGCCAGTAGCTCCTCTGTGTGTGTGAGTGGTGGCTGGGTTGGTGGCCCACCACCTGTTCCACCTTGTTCCCTGGTGATTGCAGTGGCATGCTGTTTTGCATGACGTATCAAGTCTGTGCAGTGTCTGCGCACTTGCTGGTAGGTGCAGTTGTCGCCACCCATTTCGTTGACCCTCCTGCGAAGATCCTACCACAGGTCGACCCACTGCTGTGCGTGCTGTGGCACATGGCTAAATAACACCTCGTAGTTCTCATGGAGGTACAGGATTATGACATCATCCTCCTGTCGGCTGTATGCTGGTAGGCATGTACGAGGCATTATCTGTAAGATATGATGAAGGTGACAGGTCACATTTACAGACATGTACAGTGATACTGCTGCACATACATTTCTAGTACATCTGCACAGTTATCTTTGCAAATCAACATGACACTAACATGACTGGCATGTATGTGTCACACACATGTAACACCCATTATGCATTGGATATCATCCCCATATATGTGTGTCACCTCATTAGTGTTCCTACTGCATGTGACATCTGTCTTCATGTGGGCATGTCTGTTTGCCTGCACTGGTGTTCTTACCTATCTACACATGCTTGATGTATGCACGGTAATGCTGTTGACCTTGATGCTGTGTATATGTCACATATCAACACAGACACAGCCTTACTGGACTTGGGCAGTGACAATGCACCAAGTACGCATGGAAACCTGTACATTCATCTGTTTTGCCATAGACATCTACACTGCACTGTACAGCTGTTCAACATCCTGCCACGGATCACCTGTGTTGAACATGTGATAGACATGGGACAATGGCTAGTTGGACGTCATTCGCAGGTAAGGTTATCGGCTATAGCATGTACAGGCTGGGTTTCTTAGCTGTATCCGACACCCATTACGCCACCACGAGGGGCATCAGTGACACATTACTGATCCAGATAGTTGGTACTATATCTACCATACGGCCATCACACCATGTATGACAGGGATGATATGTGGACAGGGCTGCATGGTATGGCGGCAGTATGTCACAGGTATGGCACAGGGATCTGTCCAGCATGTGGCCATCCTAGACATAGGATGGTGGTTGTCCATGATGTATATCTTTCAGATCAGGCTATGGACATGTAGCATGTCTAACAGCATAGTGTGGCATATGTCTGTATGCAAAGTGGATAGCATGCTGCATACTGGAGGTGAGTATTGTGAAGGCTGGTATCGGCCATCCACGCATGGGCCCTACCCCTGGAGGGTGATATGTGTTCTAATATTGGTCACACGGGTGCTGTGTATGCCTGTCCAATGATCTATGTGCTCATGGATACCACCCTGTCATGTCATGGGTACCTCGGATGACTACCTAAAGGGCCAGGGAGACGTCTCCAGCTCAGGGAGGTGTACTGCACTACACCATCCCTAACACAGTGTCCATAATGTTGACCACAGCCTAGGTGTTACTTAATGCTTACAGGGGTATTCCCCTGGTGGTGTCATTGCTGATATCATCCACCAGAATGTGCACATATGTCACACACACAGCCCATTCTGTATGTTGTTCGCAACACTGTGACAACTATTGTCCATAGGTCATGGCCATTCACATCCTCACATACACAGATGGCTGACATTTGTCTGTGTGGTATGGGCTACAATGCAGGTGGGGCACAACACATTAACCCTGGTTTACTGCAGCTGACACCGTGTGATATGCACATGTCACTGTAGCACCTTTAGTAGTTGTGAGTCTGTCAACAGGCCACTAGTAGAACACTCCTGTGACATACAAAGGCATTTGTAGTCAATCAGCCGTGCTGTCTTGTACATCTGTACTGCTAACATCTACATTGATAATGGTTCATGGACTTGCAGACCATACCTGGCAGTGTTCTGATACGGTGCACCAATCATGCCTGTTGTCAACACTTGTGGGTTGATATTATCCAACACCCTATCTGTAATATATGGGCATGCTCGGCACTTGTTCAGAGCTTCTTGGCACGTTATGAGCTCCTGCTTAGTTTAGCACCCATTTCACATCAGTCCTCACAGGTACACTGTCTGTCCATACATTTCCAGCTTGCTTACAGTACAACAGCTGTCGTACACACATCACTCACATACCTCGTGAGACATGGTGGTTTATATGGCGTGTCCACCTGGCACATACCAGTGCTATTGCCTGTCACTATGATGACTATGTTGTACATGTGGCAATAGAGCTATTCTCATGTACACAGTCAATGCTCACCTCCCAACATACAACAGTACAGCCTGTGGGGGATGCACATATGCAGCCCTGCTGGGGGTTATACTGTCACCAACCCTGACTGCACCTGACAGTCATGTGGGGATGTGCAACATTGGCAACACACCCCACTCATCACATAGTCCCACATGATCCCCACCACAGGCCACACATACGGAGACACCTTGTATAGTACCCCTCCATAATCTGTGTGGGCACCAATGGCAGCCCACATCGCCAAACACAACCACACCAACCTATAGCCCACAGACACGTGTGCCCATCACATACAGGCAATAGGGTGTCATAACATACACAACACACCTGTCATAGGTGACTGTCGGTGGTCACACTGCTGTTCCACTCAGCAGGCTACACAAGGCGATAGTCACTTACATCCTGCAACATAACCTATGCACACATGCCACAACTCAGCAGGTACGATGTGACTCATTTTCCATGTTTGTGTGACTGAAGTTGTATCTCAGGGCACAGACTACGTGTGCAGGGACATGCAATAGCCTACCAGTGTTGTAGCCCTGATGGTGTGGTCCGAACCCTGGGGAGCATTTTGCGGTCATCCGGACCTGTTACCACTGTACTACGAGTGACTGTGTCACTTCAAACAGTTGTTCATGCTTCTGCTGTCATTCCACAGGCGTCTGGTATACGTCCACTTTGACAGACCTGGTCAAACAACATGATGCTGTGGCACAGTTGACCTGCACCTGTCAGCCCTGGGAGTACAGATCACATGTTGCACTCTTGCTGCTTTTATACTGCCTGTCTTGCACAGTGTCCAATAACAGTCACCACCAGAACGGGAACTGGCTAGCGAAACGTGGTTATATCACACAATGCTTGACATCATCCTCTGTGACGCATGCAGGCAAGGCACACCTGATACTGCACCACTTCAATATCTCTGCAGTGACTGGGACCTGCCTCTTGGCACACACCTGATACTGCACCACTTCAATATCTCTGCAGTGACTAGGACCTGCCTCTTGGCTCTGCAGAGCACACCTGCAATGACTGGTTATAGACAGACTGTACTTCTCAGGCACGTACCTGAACTGGCACACCCATGGCTGAGGTGTCCCCATATTCCACTATGTTGTACACACATCCCGGCTGGTTACTTAGCACAATGCATCACAGGTGCTCCACGTGCAAATAACTGTGTCCGGAACTGCTATGCACAGTATTACCAGCTGCGGATTCAACATACCCCATGGTTACCAGACCTCATTTCATGGTGTACTGGACAGTTGGGCTCATACTGCTGCTACTGATGTGAGACTGACAGTAACCCACACTTAACTGTGATAACCGGACATGTACCGACACATTAGGTGTACGCTGTCCGTGAGTCATAACCTCCGCTCGGCTGGTTCGACACATACACACCACCTCCAAGACCAACAGTATCCCTGACATGGACACTACCAACATGTGACTGCTGTTCCACACCTGGGGTTATCCCCTCATTGGTGGAATCCGAACATATGCTACTCACCTTTGTTAGCCACATACCGGCACCACACACTTCAAGGCATACACAGTAGATGAGTACTACAACACCTACTACAGATGTCGTATGACAGCGGTAGTTGATGTCATGACACACGTGCAGGTGGACAATGCACATGCAAATGCTGAGACATACCCCAGTGCACTCCATTAGCACATACATGACAATATGGATCATGATATTCCACACAGAGCCATGATTGTACACACCAGATAACAGATGACACTCTGGGGGGTGCAGTTCCATGGGCATACTTTACAACAACAGGTGGGGGCTGTTGCACAGTGGTGTACATTCCCATGTGTGGGGTAACTCTCTGGTCAGCCTTGGTATGGCCACGGGATCCCTCATCACATACTCCATAACTAGCTACGTACACATTACTGCGACACATTCCGAGATGTACCACAAGGCATTATGGTGGTAGGTCAGTAGTCATATGCAATACCCACATCTGCTCACACATACACCTGTCACTCTGGAACATGACAGTAACAGGTGATGTTGGCAACATGCTGTCTGATGGCTTCAATGCTAACATTACACCCTCTCACTCACTACAGGGCCACACTCCTTGCAGGAACATTGTGGTGTACCTGCGGTCACACCTACACAGTATTGACCTGCACTCTATATGTCCTAGGACACTGGTCCCTTGTCACCCTACATAATTCCAGGCTGTGATGTCCACAGACCTCTGAATGACATGTCTCCCCACTGGGACAACATATTCAGTAATAGCCTTGTACCAGACATTGTGGCCCCTGACTGGCACACAGCAACAGTTACACTCCAAACAGGTGGTGCCACAATGCATGACTGGGACTACTGCCCTAGACACCTCACTGGACTGTTCTGCATGGCTATAGGGCACATCATCATGGACATCATTTGCTGAGTCTTTGTTGTGCTCCAGTCCTTTGATGCCAGCTGGGTTGGTCTTGTTGGGGCCACAGCATGCCTCCTACACCTGTTTAACACCTTTCATACAGTCACCAGAGTAGTTGATGATAACACGGGGGTCCACACAGCCTACATTGTCCTCTCGCTGCCTTTCAGCACCATTCTCCATTCTGGTATTGAAAACATACACATCCACCTGCACATCACAACATACGTCTCAGGATGTTATGCAAAATGGCTAATGGACGGGACACGCACACTGAGGGTGGCATACCATATCTCATACTGCATTTCAGTTACACTTGGCATACCACAGTCCTCAGTCATGGGGCCCTCATGTTCGGTATATGCTTCCCTGAGGTACAGGCTACCACTGAAGGGACTTCCCTGTCTAGCTTTACAGACCACTGCATACCAAGCACCGTTGTTGCTCCACCAGCTGATACAGACCCCATCCATATGGGTGTCACTGTGACGGATACTGATATGAACATCATAGCTTCAACCTGCATGACACTTGATATGAACATCACCTTTGCAGTACACCATCCACACACTGGTTATCACATAGGTGTTAGTCCCCTACATACATGTCGCATTGTACGTGTTTGTAAAACATATGTATGTCGTGTACACTCCTGTGATTACCACATTGCCACTGTGGCATGGATATCCTTCTATGTGTCCACACATGTCTGTACTGGGTGTGTAGCTGGTACATAGGCACCCATTGTACCTCTGAACAACGGACTTATACACACATCCATGGGTACAACACCCCGCTTAGGGTGTACCTTACACAACAGCTTTACATAACTCAACATTAAAACGCCATGACGTTTATTGAGCTACGACAGTTAAAGTTTGCGGCTTATGTACAGACACCATGTCTGTACACATTTGCGGACTACATACTCAGGGGTGACCTCTGCTGCAAAGACAGGACCCATGTCTGCAAATATGTTAATGGATATACTCCGCATATGCGACATAAACAATAGCCACTATGAGCATGATGCTCATGGATATGTGCACACACGCGACAGTGTGTGGCATGTGCTTGGGGGTTGCATTCCCAGACTGGACACTCACCATGCTTTGGGACAAGATTCCTATGTACATCACACATGGACAGTCAGTAGCAGTGTTCATGTGATACCTCACTTGGTGGATGGTGGACACATGTACGCCAGGGATCACTGCAGTGGCTGTACTGTGCAGAGATGGAGGTTACACATGGCTCTTCTGTTCACAGGACACTACCCTAGAGAGGTGCCACTGGTGTGCACACTGTAGTTGTTGTTACACACAGACTTGCCAGACTGCATGGTACCCCACTATGAACCTGTGGAGCTATTACATGTCCTTTGTGCATGGTTACTGGAATAGCCCTTCCATTTAGACTAGCTGTCATGCTATTACAATGTCCCGTGACTA
Organism: Protopterus annectens; assembly: GCF_019279795.1. Lineage (NCBI taxonomy): Eukaryota > Metazoa > Chordata > Ceratodontiformes > Protopteridae > Protopterus > Protopterus annectens. The sequence continues at coordinate 594,000,181 of NC_056748.1, forward strand.
CAGGCCATATGTATCCTGTTATTGTACATGCCAAACATGTTCTTGTTTGTCTGTTACATCTCTTCTGCTATTCTAGTATGGGAGTAATGTTTGCGTCCTTTGCAAATGCACAGAGTGGATTACATTATTTATTTCATCATAACTCTCAGACAGTTGCCCTTTGTAATGTTTCATGTCAGGACACACCTGCCCGGGGGGGCTGTCCCTCCCAATGTGGGACAGGTGTTTACCGCATGCCTACGGCTAGCTATACCCGCACCTACCGTAATCATCTACCTCTGAGTTGCCACCCACAGACACACAATGCGGACACACACACACACACACACACACACACACTTTACAGTCACACGGGAACACACATGGCACGCTCAACACACACATACACAAGCTACATCACTCACAACCACAGTTGTACACGCTACCTACGTGGACCGCACCGCCGGCAGTGGTGACTACATGTCCTTACTATTGTCATATTGCTCATGGTTCTACTGTTCCAGTACTGTGTTCTTTCTGTCTTTCAGCCTCCTGGTTATGCGTGTGAATGTGTGACACGTTCCATAGTTGTCGGTATCCAATTTATTTGTACCTCAAAGGTGTTTTGAATGTCGTTGACCTATCTATATATTTGCAGATGTCAGTGACCCCTTATATATCGACATATATCACACTATCCCCCTTTCTATCTGTATTATATATGTGTGTATATATATATATATATATATATATATATATATATATATATATATATATATATATATATATATATATATATATATATATATATATATATATATATATGTATATGTATATATATATATATATATATATATATATATATATATATATCTCGGACAGGGGTGGTGACAGGCAAGCTATGCCTTACATTGTGTGTTTGTCAGTGTATACTGTGTTTCCTGGACTCCGCACATTTGTGTCTGTACCTGTCACATAACACACCTGTCACTTTGCGAGGGACAGTCCCTCTTTGTGCAGTTGTGTCCTGCGAAATATTTGTGAACATAGCAAACATATTCCCAATAGTTTATGTAATAGTTGCATAAAACACTTATTCTGTATCTGACCTACCTACATGTTACAGGACACGGAACACGTATCTGCGACCATTACTAGAATAAGCTTTTTATCTATGCAAAACACTGATGTTCTGGTTTTCGTACTGGCTGGGTGTATGTGTCGTCCTGCAGACATCTGGCGTATGTCAAACATTGGTCATTTGAACTGTGGCAACCCTACCATATGTACATCTTGCCTAGCAATAGTGTTGGGTGATTGTATACATCAATGCCTGTTCCACTCCTGGCAGTGGTTGTTTTACCCTTCAGAGCAGGCGCTATTTGTTCAGGGGTGACTAATGCTGGTTTCACCTGTTCTGTACATCATTGACCATGATCTGCGCAGTGGTTGGTGAAGCTTAGCCCTGTTTTGCGCATATCCATATAGTCGTATTTAAACATCGCTTACCAGCTGTGGGCAACGCTTATTCCTAACGTGTGCTACACATATGCATTACCCGTGCCATCGGGATTACGTTACATCCCTTGCAGGACGTGGGAGCGGGAACTGCATGTACCACTTGGACATCTGTGGGTTGTACACGTATTATGTCATTTTGTATGTGAAGTACACTACAGTAGTTACTCCACACTACACTCACATGGATAACTCCGTTAGTTTACAAATTGATGAGTCCAGTTAATGGTATGTCCATGTGATGTTTACTGGCTGTACTCCGGCATTGGGTATGTATATCACAATTAGCTACACCCGATAATGTGCTACACCTTCATACGACCGTGGATGCAGCATGCTGGGGTGATGAATGCCTGTCATGGGTACATCCCCTGCCTTGACACAACATCCATAATTGCATTTTGTGGAGCCCCTCAGTAACGCAGCGGGGAATCCATGATGAGTGTGCATAGGACAGTGCTTACACACATGTGCTCCTGTGACTGCCTCTGCTCCAGTAAGCGACAGTTGCTTACTCGATGTTGTGGTGATGGGAGTCACTGTTTGCCCCGTTTGGTGTTTTGCCTCTGACAATCGGGCATGTACCTGCTGATGTACCTGAGAACCTATACAAACAGCACCAACAGATGCTGATAGGCGCATCTACTGTTCAGGTGTTGACATTTCCGTGTTCCAATGGCTGTTGCGTGTACAATGTTTGAAGGCTGCCTATGTAGGATTCCACAGTGGGCCACCTATACATCACAATTTACAGGTGGTCGTGTTTGTGTGCCATCCATGTTACTGTGTGTGCAGGTGGGGAGGGGTTTCAGTCCGTGGGAGCCTACATTGTCAAGGTATGTGCTATACGTTCCCTCTTTGCCAAGGCGTAGGCATATTGGGCATGCTTCCGTCTGCCTACTGGGGCTGTCATAGTGTGTCCATGGTCTGGATCCCTCTGTGCCTGTGTTGGCCTTGGCAATTGCGGTGGGCTGTGAGGCCCTCCCCCATTTTGACCCTGCTGCAGCTGTTTCCACAGGATCATATTATGTAGCATGGCACATACTATGAAGATGTGGGCACACATGCCTGGAGAGTACTGCAAGGCACCACCAGATGTGTCCAAGCACTGGAACCGTGATTTCAGCATCCCAAACGCACGCTCTATGATGATTCTGGTTTGTGCATGTGCCTCATTATGGCATTCTTGCATTGGTGTGTGTGCATTTCTGATGGGGGTCATCATCCACGTCTCCAGTGCATAGCCAGCATCCCCCACAAGGTGGCCTTGTGGGATGTCCCCCCTGACAAATACCTGATACAGCTGCGAGGCATGCCAGATATGGGAGTCGTGGTAGCTTCCAGGGCTGCCAGCACACACATCCATGATAATGTCCTGGGCATTGCACATGACCTGGCAGTTGACGAAGTGGAATCCCTTACGGTTTATGTAGCGCCTACCATACTCTCTGGGTGGTGACTTGATTTGTATGTGCATGCAGTCTATCACACCCAGTACCTCCGGGTAGTTTGCCAGACAGTGGAAGTGACGCATATTGCTGGCCAACTCCTCCTGAGTTCGGGGGAAGTATATATGCTCATTGGCATGTGGTAACATGGCATCCAGGAACTGGTATAGTACCCTGGATGCCGATGCCTGTGAGATCCCCATTATATCTCCAGTTGGCCTTTGAAAGGTACCCGTGGCTAGTATTCACAAGCTTACACATACCTTTGTGTCCACTGGGATGGGTTCCCCTCTGTTGTTTCTGGTTCTCAGGTGTGGCTGGCACAGCTCAACTATTTGCTGTAAGATGTCCCTGTCCACCCTGTAACGCTCTATCTCCAGATCATGTAGCCCATGGTAGGTTACCCTTGGTCTGAACACTCTTCTCCTCCTCCAAGGCCTACGGTGGTTGTCGGCATCATTCTCCACAACACCGTCGGTCTGTAACACATGCTGATGAATCACAGCTATGGCAGCTCCCAACATGTACATTTTAAAAGTTCCCCATCTGTTTACACCTATGGTGCAGTGTTTGGGAATACACAGGTGTGTGTTGGGTGCTTTCACACTTTATACTGTTTTGCTGTGAACACTGATGATGTCATAGGGTGTGTATGTACGATCGTGGCTACAGGGTATCTTCTGTGTTTTATCAACGGAACCACTATTGTGCTGCCTTTGGTGTTGCATTACATTTGGATGCAGTGAATTACCTCCTGCCCTTCTGTTTATATTTGTGCACATTACACCTACCATTTGCTGGCATGCATCCAGCAGACTGCTTTCATTTTTACTTTCCTAGACCTGGCTTATCTTGCATAATGTGTGCTATTGCCGGTCTACTGTGGGTTTGCTTTGCTCTGCTATGACAGTTCTCCTATCTTTGCATTCCAAGTCTTCCCCTCCTTTCTTTGCAATCCTATACCTCCCCTATCCTGTTTTGCAGGTTTCTGCATGCAGGCTTGTCTACTGCCGTCGATTGGCCACCGTGAGTTGATTGGTGTTAATTGCTCATTAGTACACCAATTACCCTGCTTCGGCATTTCCTTCTTTTCTTCCCCTGACCTTCCTGTTTGTGCTATTGTTCGTGGCACGTGCATCCGCTTACCGGGTTTCAGGCACGATTTCATCCCCATGCACATCCGCTTTCGGGCACCATGTGTGCTCTAAGCTAAACGGTTCTATGCCTTCCTCCCCACCCCTGTCCTGCAGCTTTGCTTAGCAATGGGCAGGCCAGATTTGCATTGCTCCAATGTGCTTACTGATACGGTGGCACACCCCTCTGCTGATGTCATGTATCACCTCTAATACACTCCTCGGTGTTATAGCGCTGCACCGTCAGGTACATCCTTAATCCGGCGGGACATTTGCGATTCAGTATTACCTGCCTCATTTGCATGGCATTGACTACTAATTCATAGTTACAGCACCGAATACTGTCACGGGCCCTTGGCAACCCTTGCGCCTTGCTTGTGGTGTGCCATGCCTATCATTGCATATTATGGTGCAATCCTGATTTGTCTTACATTGCGATTTTATGACATTTGTATATATTTCCTTTGTATTCCTGTTTGCACACACATGCCCTGCAGTTGTACTGTGCGTTACTGTGGACATGACATTAAATGTTGTTTTTTAGGTGTTGTACATCTTTTCTTGTGCCATTGGCTGTGTATTTTGCCATAGGCATATGTTAACTTTGTAATACATGAGTCTGGTCCGCTTCCATAACTCCGATGTTCTGTTTGGGAAAATGTAAACCATGTTTTTTGGTTTACATTTCCATGGGCTTGCGCTATGCCTGCACCACTTTGTGAATCGCTGTATGCCTTCATTAGCATGGTGCGACACTGTGCATGGGGTGATCTGCATACCTATGCCGAGGGCTGCATAGATCTGGCGTACGCTGGTAGTGCACGTGGAGTTGGTTCGTACCTGAATCGCTCGGCGGACATATTTGGCGTTATCCCGCATACGCTACTCCTGCGCCTGGCACAGGCTTCATGAATCCAGGGGTTAATCTTCCAGAAGGAAACTAGTATCCATCCCAGATAAAAAGAACAAAATGGTTTAAGTGCTAGGCCAAAAGACACTCGTTCAAGAAGGTAAAAGGATTTGTACTTAGGGATAATGGAGTTGAGGAACCTCAGCTGATAGTGACAATGCAGTACCCTGGTTCATCATGGTTGAATGGGATAACATGCCAATAAGGGAAAGTAAAGAATAGGACTGTAGAATGGCAGACTACTTTAACAAAGGTAAAGTTTCCGAGATCAAAATGAATGGCTGGAGAGATGTGTAGGATACAATCAGCTATGGAAACGGGAACAGGTATGGGAATGGGGCTTGGAAATAAATACTCAAATATAAAGAGAAGTGAATAATCATTTTGGATAGATGAAAAGAGAGGTAAATGACTCTTACAATTTTTTTTTTGTGTGTGTAATCCTGGCAGTCATCTAATAAGGGCAGTAGATAGAGTGGCAGGGAAAAGAGTGTACATATCCATAAGTATGTATAATTTTTGTTTTGTTCCTTGAAAAAATAATGGTTTTATTTTGAGTTTTACACCTCATAGCCATCAGAAAATTCAAAGTATGGAAATCTTGTTATTCTGTCATCTCCCTAAGTATATAGGATAAGCATGTCACTGATTTTGGGCCATTGCACCCCCCCCCAAAAAAAAATGTTTTTAGCTTTATTCTATAAGACTTTGAAATCTGAGAAATACCTAGAAAAAACTAAGTATAGTTTTGACTAATTGATACAGTTTGGTAATTATTTGGGCTTTACAAAATTATTTATTTGTATGAAGCAATTTCAAAACTTATCAAAACTTTAATATTTGGCTACTATACATAGGTTCATAGGTGTGTACTAGACTAATGGCCCTGGGGCCTTTACAAGCCTAGCCATAGGATTACCCTGGCATTGTGCCACCCGACATTAGTTCCCAGAGCATCTGTTGAGAAGAGCCACTGGAATTATCCCCGAGGTGAATTTTCTATTTCCCATCCACTCATCAGGATTTCTTTCGAAGAGGGTCAGCGAGATGCTCTGCTTGACATGTATGGGAAGCCTATTCCATAGCATGGGCAGCCACTGGGTTATGAACCTGTCCCTCCAGTACGTTCTGTTGATTGTGGTAATGAGGTTGAGCTCTCTGGAGAGTGTGGTGCAGAGGGATTAGGATTTTTTTAGATGTAACATTTCCAACAGAGCTGGGTCAGTAATGGCTTTGTAAGTCAAGCAAAGATCACCTCTAAGTAGGCGATATGAGACAGAAAAAGTTTGAGTTTTTTGAGTCTGTCCATACAGGACAAGTGTTTAAGGCCTAGGATCCTCTTTGTGAGGTACTTTTGCAGCCTCTCCAGTTATATACATATATATTATATAAATATATATGTGTATATATATGCATAATAATGTTTATATACATTCCTTGTCAAACATTTTTATCAGAATTGCATGTCTGATGTGTACCCAGAGGTGTCTATACCTGTGTCAGGTGGGGTGGGAGCCATCTATAGATTAGATTAATGTAACTGACCTTCACAGAATCATAGAAGAATACTAGGATAATGACCCTAAATGGTCTTTTTAAACTTGGCCACTTTTCTAGAAATATTAGAAAGGTATTTGGTATATAAACTTAGGCATAAGTGTTCAAGCACTTACAAGCTTCTTCTTTCAACAGAGTTATGAATTCCAGATACTGGTAGTTTTACAATTCACATCCACTGATCTAAGTGCAGAGTACAATTGAAGGATGACATCTTTAGACCTGCATGTCATGCCCTAGCTGATAAGCGGTGCATCACAGAATGATTTCCTTACTGGTGTAGTCACATGATGGTCAATGGCCCATTTACTGTCTGCATGCATTCTCAAATCCCTGACTATAGCATGCACTCTTGAGGGTATATTATCAATGTAGTAATTTATGGGGTGGCTTAAAGATAATATTTTGCATTTCTTGGCAGTGAGTTTAAGAATGTGACTCTGGCACCAGTTAGCAGTCTGTCAGGCCTTTGTCAGGGTATTTGTGTCTTGGTTGGATTCAGTGACTGCATCTAATTTCCAATCATCTGTGAACTTGGCCAGTCCGAGGCCTTCATCATTAGTGCTGACTTCAGAGAAGTAAATGCCAAACAGGAGTGGCCCCAACTCATTTTAGTGGCTGTAGACTCACCTAGCTTAACTTCTAGGGTCTTGTCTGTGAGCCATTTGGCTATTCAGCTGGTGATGTAGATGTTACTGCCCAATTCAGTGACCTAGTAGGTTATTGTGTTGAATGCTTTGGCCAGGTCAACGTAAGCAGTGTGCCTAAGCATGCTATTGTCCACTGCTTTGATGACCTTGATGAGATCCATTAAGTTGAGCAGGCATGACTTGCCCTTAATGAAACCAGACCAAGTGGAATCTATTGTCTGTAGGTTTTCTATGTAGTCATTTAATTTATCCATGATTACTCTTTCCATGGCTTTACATATTAGTCTACTCAGGCTTATGGGTTGACAGTTTCCAAGGTTCAAAAATGGTCTGTCCTTGCATAGTGGGCTTTACCGCTTCAGTCCTCCATTCATATGACACGAAGCTTTGCTTGGAGGCTGTGGATATATAGTGATTCTAATGGGTCTAATGGTTCATGTTTCATACTACTAATGAGGCACCCCATTATATCATTGTGGCCTATCAGTTTCATGTTCTTGACCATGGAGTGAGCCTTGAAGGCCTGTTTCATAGTAACAGTAGGGGGTGTTATAGTTGTGAGTATTCCTTGAAGGGTGTCTGTGAGGAAGGGGGTAAAACTGGGTCACAATTTGATGGGCATTAGATTTGTACATTTTTATTAAATTTTCTTTGAGGTTTTTGATAGAGCTGAAGAAAGCTTTCTGATTGTTCTTGGCCAGTGAAGCTATTTTACTTTAAATTTGGCTTTCATGGAATTGATAAGATGTCAGAGTTGCTTATTTAGATTGATGAAGGATAGTATACCTTACAAGTGAATGCATATCCGAATTTTTACAACGATTGTCATCCTTTTATTGTGCAGCCTATTGCTATTTGGATTCCACAGGTGTGACTTGTTTAGAGTTAGTCCCGTGCTTGTTACGGGAGGGTATAACTGTCTCTGTTCAGTTAATATGATTATACAGGGTCTTTATGAATAATTATGCATAGGCAGCAGTTTTCTCAGGATTTGAGGGGCTTGGAATTTTGCTAAGGTATAAACAAATAGTAGGAAGGTTACCTTAGAATAATACCTAAAAGGAGACATCTTTATCATCCAACCTGACCAGTGAGGATAATATACTAGAGAATGTGCAAAGTTGCCCCATGTTTGTTTAGGCCAGGTCTAGGATGTTTGTACCCCTAGTGGGTGTATGGACTAGCTTGTCTAGGGTATGTGTTTTTAAAAGTTTAGGAATCTCTCTTTATTCATATTAGTGGTTGTGTAGGATTCCCTGTCTATAATGGGAAAGGAAGAAAATACTCATCAATCTACTGTCTGGTTGAATGGCTAGTGTTGTAAGTATGTTTAGGTATGTGTTGTTGATTTTCTGGGTCCTTGAGTGGGAGCTATAGCTTGCAAGGATATAATAAGCAATTTTGTTATTTGGACATGGAGAAGATCAAGCGCATCATATTACTGACCAGCCTTGAGGTGTGTATGTGTTTGATGTAAACTGAGGCATCTCTGCCTTTCATCCCTTCCTCTGCCTTTGGTGATCTAAATGTATGGAAGGCACTGTGACTCCATACTGCTGGGGTTCTCCCCCTCAGCTTTTAAACCAAGTCTCAGTAACTGCACAAGTATCTACATTCTCCAGGTTTAAGGAGACCCTGCAGGTGGTGGTGTTTCTTGTTTATACATCTGACACTGAGCAGCAATACCTTTAGATGTTCTTGTGTGGATTTTGCTATGGTGGAGGGCTTAGCAAGCTGCCAATGCTTAAATAAGACACTATGGGGAGGACAAGACTTTCACCAATATACACAAGCTTAAAGGTGACAGGTGCACAACATCCATGGCAAAGCAAAGTGTTCTGGCTTCCCTGTTCACTCTGGCTGACAAATATTGTACCCACTTTGAATTGTATCAAAAACTATGCCAGTTGCTAACATTTATATCATGGCATCATCCTTGGAAAAGGTAAAATGTTGCTCAATGACAGGCTGATACTGCTCTGGGACAGTCCGAGAACTCCATTATACATCTCATTTTATAGTCCAGTGAGGTATGTCTCAGGTTGTTTACACCCTCATAGACTATGACGGAGTCATTCTGGTACTTATGGTTCAATGACCTGAGTGCATGTGGGATCGGTTATATCATGATTCCCAGGCATTCAAATGACAGGGACTCTCTCCTTATACAGCCTGGTGAGATGGATATGTGTGAGTCTCTTAATGGAGTCCCTTGACCAAAATATTGGGTTGTTTGCCTTATAGGCTTAGAGGCTGAGATGCCATGATATGTGGCATGGTGGGTACTTGCTTTTGCAGAGGTTCCTGAGGATACAAGTGTTTGTATTTGGGATCCTTGCTTCCAGTGACATTGTATAACTACATCTCTCACATACCGTTAGAGTTTACCAATTAGGTGGTTGCCAGTCAACATGAGAAAATTGATACCTTTCCTTAATATGGGTACAGATTTCTGTCAAGTCTAAAATTAAACTTTTGAAGTGGTGAACCTCAACGTGTAAAGTAGTTGCTTTATATACAGCTATGACCTTCTGAATTTTGAGTAGTAGTTTTATAAGGAAATTTTCAATTCTAAGTGCTTGCATCTATGCAGGTTAGTGCTAACTGCTGTTGTGTGGTGAGCAACGTTGTACAAATGTGATGATGTTTTGCAAACAGAAAAACTGACTAGCAGGCAAAATGACCCTCTAACTATTCAAAAGGTTATACTTGGGGCCGTCTGATGTGATTCCCATCTCTGAATGAGAATAGAGTACACTATGATGTTATCAGAATGCAGTCTAAACCCTTCTTAATGCAAAAACACCAGCATAAGTAGAAAATGCAAAATTCAACAGCATCATCCAACTAAACAAAGCACAGGGAGTGAATGCCCATAAAATAAAGAAGCCAACAAACAAGCACCGCTATTTACTAAGGCACTTCAAGTTGATATAAATGTAAAGCACATAGAAATAATGCAAAAATATAACAGACACTGATGCATACAAAGACACTTTTTAAATGATATAAACTGCAAGGCAAAGCTCCTCCCCTTACCCATAACACACCTGAATAATGAAAAAAGTAACATTAGCACAGTTAGCAATTGTCAAGAAGTGAAGTTTAGGCAGGTAAATATACTTATTTGGCAAGGATAGCACAGGACTGCAACAAATTTCTAAGAAATCTCAGGAGTGGAAACCAAGTGTTTCAGGAAATAAGCCAGGCAGAAAACCTGACTACAAGTACATGGTCCCAGGCCAAATGGGAGATTACAATTAAGGCTTCTGAAGTGTTCTCCAGCTCAGAATATAACCAATCTGAATTAGTTTACTTCATTTGGACTTCAACCTGTGGGATACTGGATCCATATTGGATCCAAGCCGGAAACTTTACTAGCATCTTCTCCGAGCTCAAAGCTCCTCCCCTTACCCATAACACACCTCACTACCTTCCAACCCCCAGATCTCATTTTCCACGAATAGCTTATGCATTGTAATCTCTAGAGCTCCAGGTTTTTCAGTGGGTAAATCTTTAAAAATCTATCTTTTTTTCTTTAAAAATATACATAGTGATAGAGTAGGTTCCCCTTTCTCCTCCCCTCACTTGATGCATCAAGTTTTGTAATTTTAGGGTAGTTAGCTTAGTTAGAGTAGTTGTGTGTATTTTTGCTTCCCCTCCAGCCTCAGTGTGTTGTGTGTGAGTGTGGTGAGTGGGTGTTCTCAGCAAGAAAGAATAACATTTTCTTTTTTAGTTATTCTTTCTTCTGACCTTACGGCTGACAAGCCTATTTTCAAAAGATGCACGAAGTGTGGCCATAAGTTATCCCCTGAGGATGGCCGCACAATGTGTGTTATGTGCTTGGGCGTGGTCCATCTGAGCACAGAATGCACTATATGCACGGGGTTCAACCCACATGCCATTAAAGACAGGAAGGCCAAATTGGCCATGAAAGGCCTTTTTCCCCCTTCTGAGAATGTTGCCTTGTCTTCAGCTTCAATCACAGTGGCTGCTGTGGCCACCTCTCCTCCTTCTCTGCCACTGGCTTCCCCTCCTTCCCAGGCTGGGACTCAACCTCCTGTGCAAAAGCCTGTGGAAGCAGAGCAGAAAAGGGGCAGAGAGAAGGAGAGAGGGTCGAAGTCAAGGGAAAAGTGCAAGGGGTCTCTGGTCCTCCCCTCACAAGTCAAAACATTACAGATCCATGACTCCCCTCATCTCCAATCTCCGAGGTTCTTCCTGGAGCCAGAGGAGACACATTCAGCTTCTAGGGCCTTGGTGCCCAAACCCGCAAGGTCAGAGTCCATGGACTCATCGAGGTCCACCCAGTCTTTGTCTGAGGTTGATATGGATAAAATGATGAGGAGGTTCCTCCATACTCAGATCTAGATGGGGGTCTTGCCAGCCCCCTCTCTCTCAGGAAGGGAGCACTTGCTTCCTTTTGTCCAGCCAACATCTCCTCCTTTAATTTGCCCATTGGCTTCAGAGTATTAGGATCCAAGGATAGCTTTAATCAGGGGGTCGGGGCACCTACAATACCCGCTTCCTCGATGCAGACAGCTGCTTGGAGCATGTCAGATCTGACCAGCTCGGATCTGAGCCCCTCTTGGAGCTAGAGCTTGGGTGTCGGATGAGAGGCAGTGGAATTTTTTTCATCGGCTCCACCTTTGTCAGGCCAAGTTCCCTCCCTCAGAGCTCTGTCCACTTCGGGCCCATCTCTGATTTTCTCATCGGACCCGGGGAGACCAGCCTCCTTACTGATTTCTCAGGAGCTTCGCTCTCCTTCGGCATTCGACGTGGTAGAAAGGGATTCTCTTAGCTGGATCGAGACCCGTGACTGCCCCCTCGGACTCCACCTAGACCCCCTTGGCTCTTTCTATGGTCCCCTACATTTTACCAGAGGGGTAGCTTATGCTTGAGGACCCTCATATGGTACCCCCTGAGGAACAAGTGGCTTGCGAGTTCCCCCTAGAGATCCCCACTGGAGAGGTGCCGCACAAGCATATGTGCAAGAGGCGGCCCTTGGACTCTCCTGAGTCCCTCACTGAGGATACAGACTTAGAGGATGGAGAAGGTTCCCCTAGGTCATCTACTGAGAATGTCTCCTTTGGAGACATCATGGAAATCCTGTGCCAATGGGGAGGTTGGTCTGCCCCCAAACCTTCTTCTGACAAGTCCGTGTTTGTTCCTGGAGGCTTTCGGCATGAGCCCATCTATTTCCTGGGTGTCCCCTCCCATGGATCCTTTGGTGGACCTGATCACCTCATGAGCATGGAAGGAGCTGGACACCATGGAACCAATTCCAAAAAGAACCGACAAAATTTTGAGTCCCCCCACAGAGAGACCAGCATGGAACAAGGGCTCCCCCCATAGACGCTATGGTGGTAGCAGCAGCCACAAAGAAGGAACTTGCCCAGGAGAGTTCCTCGGTTCATCCTCCTGACTGAGAGTCATGGATTATAGACCACCTAGGGAAGCAGGTGTATGCTTCAGCTACCTTTTCAGTTAGGGTGCTGAACTACCTGGTACATGTCACTAGACTCCAATGCGACCTGGTAAAGGAACTGGAGGAGGCTCCCCCTATGTCCATGTCGCAGGAGGACAGGGTCTCATTCTCCATGAGGATGGCCACTTTGAAAGCAGTTTCCAACATGTCCATGTGACTCCTTTCACATGCTACTGAAGGAGTGGCAAGGGCGGCTGGGTCCAGCATGTCCGTGAGGCACAACTCCTGGCTCAGATTATGTCAATTTTCAGAACCTTTCAAGGCGTCCTTTGCCAATGCCCCTTATAATGGCTCTACTCTCTTTGGTAAGACCGTCAAAGAGACATTAGTCCAGCATGAGAAGGACGGGAAGACACAGTCTGGCATCAGGATCTGCTTCTCAAACTGTTAAAGGTCCTTTTCCTGGAACCAGAGAGGGCAAAAGTAGATGTGGTTTCAGAAGTCACAGTATTCCCGGGACACTCACAGCTGCTCTTCCCCCAGAGGCAGAGGGGGACAGAATGGATGCCAGCCCAGAGGCAGAGGGGGTCTGAGAAATTTTGGGTCTTGAGAACCTTTCTCAGACAGATCCGGGCAGCAACCCTGAGGGGTGGCCTGACTACTCTACTCTGGAGGTAGTCAGGGGATGATTGTCCTTACACCTAACAGTATGGAAGTCCATAACATCAGACTGCTGGGTGCTTCAGATCACATCCAGAGGATATTCTATCCCTTTTTGGGTCCCCACAAGTCTCCCAAATACCTCCTGGATATACCACCCATGCAAAGGGAAGCAGCAGCACAGGAAATTTCCAAGGTGCTAGAAAAACGAGCCATTGAAACTGTCCCCCCAGATCAGTCTGGATTGGGCTTCTACTTCAGGTTCTTTTTGATGCCAATGGAAATGGAGGACTTGAGGCTCATTCTGACCCTTTCTACCCCGAACCTGTCAGTGGTCAAAGAGAAGTTCTGGATGGTCACACTACAGTCCATCATGCCATACCTGCAAGAGAGCGACTGGATGTGTTCATTAGTCCTCCAGGATGCTTACTATCACATAAAGATGCACAGAAGCTCCAGGAGGTTCCTCCGCTTCCGGCTTGGAGTCAATCATTACCAATTTTGAGCCCTATCCTTTGGTCTCACCACAGCCCCCAGGGTGTTTACCAAAGTGATGGAGGTGGTAGAGGCTCGCCTGAGGCTTCAGGGGATTCAGGTCTATCTGTACCTGGACAATTGACTCCTCACTGCTCCCACCAGGTGTATACTCTCCAAAACCAGGGATTACTTCCTAATTCTTGCCCTGTGTTTGGGGATCACAATCAATGCATCCAAATCACTTCTAGATCCTGTACAGGTGATAGACTGCATTGGCGCCAGGATAGATTCTGTACAGTGCAAAATCTTCCTGAGCTCAGAGACAGTACAAAATCTGAGGATGCATGTCTCCCTGATCTACCACTCTCATCTCCCAATGGTGAAATCAGTGTTGAGGGCCTTAGGCTCTATGGCGTGGACTCTAGCTGTACAATGGTCCCTGTTGGAATTGCCATTGGCATATCCAATTCAATTCAGTCGAGTATGTCGGTCATCCCTCATATGGTAGATGTTTTCTCCAGATATTTTGGAGGGACGACCCTTTATTCCAGCCCTGACCCAGGCCACAGTGACCACGGATGCATCCCAACTCGGGTGGAGGGGCATTCGGGCAGGACAGTCCAAGGCCTGTGGTCCCCTGTAGAGACCAGCTTGCATATAAATGTCCTAGAGATGAGGGTTGTCCTTCTAGCATTGCAGGCCCTTCATGCCTTTCTTCCTCTGGGAATGATTGCAATTCAGTCAGACATCAGTGGCCTGGTATATCAACAAACATGGAGGGACCAGATCTTACAGCCTTTGTCGCGAGGCCATGAGAGTGTGGGAATGGGAGATATCCATCGGTCACTTTCTCATTACAATTCACATTCTGGGACTGTCTAACATCCTAGTGGACAGGCTAAGTCAGACTATTTTGATGCCTCACGAGTGGTCTCTGAATCTTTCAGTAGTGGAACAGATCTTCTGCGAGTGGGGTAAACCTTGCTGCAATCTCTTCTCATCTCCTTCCAACATGAAGTGCAGTGAGTTTTTCACTCTGAACCCCCTGCCGGGGGAGTCCCCCAGAGATGCTCTAGTTCATGCTTGGCCTCCTAGTCTTCTGTATGCTTACCCACCAGTACCTCTTCTTCTGAGGTTTCTACAGAAAGCTTGTCGACTGGAGAGCAAAGTGATCCTCATTGCCCCATTTTGGCCTCACAAGGTATGGTTTCTCTTCCTTTGGTCTCACCTTCTGGCTCCTCCTTGGATCCTGGATCCCATTCAGGACCTGATTTCACACCCTTTGGGGGTGCTTCATCTGAATCTGGACAGTTTGAAGTTCACAGTTTTGCTGCTCCAGTTCCGTGACTGCTAGGGCTTCTGGACTATCCTCCTCAGTCAGACCTATTTTGGTGTCTGCTCATAAGTCTTCGACCAGGAAGGTTAATCGCAGCAAGTGGAAACATTTTTCCTTTTGGGCCTCTCAAAGGAGTTTAAACCTCTTCATGGCTCCTATTTCCACCATTCTTGATTTTCTAGCTGAAATATTTCAACACAGAGCTAGTTCTTCTACGGTCAAGATTCAGTTGGCTGTCATTTCTCATTTTCATGTGGGCGAGAATTCTCTTTAGCCTCCTCCAGACTGTGTAAAGCATTTATTAAAGGCACCTTTTTGTTACGCCACCCAGTCAAGGATCTTGTTCCCCCTTGGGACCTTACTATGGTTTTTCAAGCTCTGTTCGCTACGCCTTTTGAGCCTGCTGCAACAGTAGATCTGAAATATTTATCTTGGAAAACAGCTTTTCTGGTGGCTATTAATTTGCCAAAAGGGTCTCAGAACTGCAGCCTTGTCCATCAAAGTTCCTTATATGATTTTTCATAAAGATAGGGTTTCCCTTTGGACCAATCCATCAGTTCTTCCTAAGGTAGCATCACCAGTCAGTATCAATCAGACAATCAATTTGTCTGTGTTCTTTCCTAATTTTACTAAAAAGATGGAGTACAAACTCCACTTGCTGGATGTATGTAGACAGTTATGATTCTATTTACACCGGACAAAAACTTTCTGTAAATCTGATCAATTGTTTGTATCCTTCTATAAACCCTTTTTGGGGAAACCTATCTCCAACGTCACTATTGCTAGATGGATTTCTTTATGTACCCTTCAGGTCTATAAGGACAGAGGCATGTCTCCTCTGGGTCAGGTGAGTGATCATTCCACTAGATCGATGGCTACATCTGCAGCTTTTTGGTCTAGAGTGTCTTTGGATGATATTTGTTCTGCAGCTACTTGGTCCTCATCTCATACATTTATTTCTCACTACAAATTGAATTTGACTTCCAGAAGGAGAGCATCCTTTGGTTCCGCAGTGCTCTGGAATATCCTTCCATGAGAGCCTCCCAGGAGTTGAGACGCTGGGGACTCTGTCCCACAGGTTTAAATCCAAATGAAGTAAATAACTTCAGAAAAAGATGTTATGTACTCAACATAACTTTCCATGTGAGTAGTTTTACTTCATTTGTTTTCAACCATCCCTCCCTCTTTCCTCCGGACCTTGGCATATGAACAGCTGGCTGCAGTTGTAAGTCACAAGTATTTTTAAGGTTGGGTTGACAGTATAAGGTTCAGCAAACTCTATAAAGGGGTTGGAAGATAGTGAGGTGTATTATAGGTATGGGGAGGAGCTCAGAGCAGATGCTAGTAAAGTTGCCGGCTCGGATCTGATACGGATCCTGTATCCCACAGGTTGAAGACGAATAAAGAACTACTACTCAGATGGAATGTTACGGTTAGTACATAACTTCTTTTTCTTGTCATCTGCTCAGTTTGAGCTGTCACTAATCTGGCTTTGCAAAACTACTACAAAAAAGCAACATGGAATGATTTATTACTGCAACAGATATATACTTTATCATTTCAATCATACATCTGAGATGTACCCAGTCAATAAAGTAGATTAAACTGATGGACACAGAGGGCATCCAATGATAAAAGTGACTAACTCCTGCTACTGTTTGATTTGACTTGGCAAGAGTAGTGCTGTATAATGTATTGCTATTTAATGAAATCAAAACTGGTATTATTATGGTTAATACATACACATATGTGTGTGTGTGTGTGTGTGTGTGTGTGTGTGTGTGTGTGTGTGTGTGTGTGTGTGTGTGTGTGTGCGTTGTTTGCAGTGTATTTAATAGTAACAAGCTGGCCAAAATTTATTTTACTTACAATCATAATCAACAGCATTGAACATAACTGGCTACGTTTGCTGGTCTATCAGGGGCACTGTGTGCATGCAAAAGTATGCAATACATGATCACTGGTGCAGTGTTGCAGTCAGTAGCATTGCTATCTCACATCACATAGCTATGGTTGAGTTATTGGTCATGGCTTCTTCTGTATGCAGTCTGTCTCTCCTCCCTGTGCATTTGTGGATTTATCCTTGTACTTTAATTTTCTCCAGTGCCCCAAAGACATGAAATAGGTGAATGTCCATTCTACTAATTTACCTATAGGTAGATATGCAGTATGTGTGTTTATCTTTTGATAGATTTGACTTGTCAGGGACACTGTCAATGTCTGAATATAAGAAAAATATATATATGTCTTGTGATAGACCTGGAGTCTGAAGGCCAGTTTTAATGTGTTTGAAAAGTCAGTGCACCCTGTGATAACATTAGCAACGATATCGCCATATATTCATTTAAAAAAAAATATCACCAGTTATTGTTTGTGGACACACAGTATTACTGGGCACATGTATAACTCTTCTACTTAGGAATAAAAAAGGGAGAGTTGCAGGTCATTATCTTTCAAAAATAAAGCATAACATGCATCACACAATAGTCAAACCCTCAGAACCTCTGACGGCTTGGCAGCCCTCACATCCCAGATTATATAAGTGGATTTTGACACAGGCTTAGTAGTGGCCTCTTCACTGAACCTTACTCTGTCAATAACTGACCTTGCTCAGCAGTGTTCACAGAAGATTGCCGTAACTTATCTGATGGCATAGGGGTGATTTGACCATTATGTCTCTAGTTTTACATGAAGCCTCAGAGGCGTGAACAGAAGGTTGCTGTAATGTGTATGGGAGCTATGAACAATGTGGTAATTATTTTAAATTTAACAAAAACTCACCACTCAGACTCCAATGGAATGAATTTTATTACTCTTGAGTTTTTTTGTTTTGGCTGTGTTTCTTGTTTCCACTATTTTTTTTAGTTGAATTCTTTAAATTTCCTGACAGACCTCATAGATATGCACAGCAGGTCTTTATATGCCAATGTATTGTGTAGGCACTACTAGTCAGAATTCTTTATTGTGAGTTATATTTTCACTGTCTTATCAATCAAATATGAGATGCCTATTTTGGGTGGCTAACATTTTGTGGTAGGAGTGCAGAGGCATGCTGTTTTTGTAAATCTGTCAGCAATAGGTTGAGTTATGTTACAGTGTCCTATTTAATCTTTACGTTTTATCCTGGACATCACAGTGGCATACATAAGGAGGCTATCTTATGCTGCAGCCACTTGAAATAGGACTCTGAACAACTGACCTCAGTCTCATACAAGACACACAAGAGGGAAAACAAAAGGTGACTATCTTTTTGGTGACATAGGGAAATAGGCACTATTCTAAGATATGATTTACATAACCACATAGACATTTGTCTTCCCAGTTTACTGTGAAATGCTTTTTTGTCAGATTAAACTTTCTTTTTTCTTGAAAGAAAAAATAAGACTATTTCTTTCCTTACTCGTGACTTTGTTGAGGCCATCACTGGATCAAGACTTTGGGGGAGTTCTAACATGTGCCTCTAATGAGATGGGAGCAAAGTGTATTTTGGACAACTTAGAAGAGAACCATTGTTCAAGTGAGGGACTAAACCTGGACAGAAGCACTTATGATAGATGGCAATGCCAATACGGTAGAAGGCAGTGATCCACTAGGAAGGAATCTGATCACAGAAAAAGAGAAGAAATAAATAAGTGGAAGCAATGAATGCTGAGTGGCAGGTGAATATAGGTAGGGCAGGAAGGCTTGCCTTATAAAACATG
This sequence comes from Protopterus annectens, assembly GCF_019279795.1. Lineage (NCBI taxonomy): Eukaryota > Metazoa > Chordata > Ceratodontiformes > Protopteridae > Protopterus > Protopterus annectens. The sequence goes on from NC_056748.1 coordinate 594,018,975, forward strand.
CCCTAGGAAATACAGCATAAAGCCATTTTCAAATAGAAGAATCTGAAACAAATTCCTGTGGCAATGATAGGTAATGCAGTCAAGGGGGTCACAGGTGCAAGCCACCAAGTTAAGTGATACTTTCTCATAACTACTTAATGATGTATAATAAATGGCACTAAACATATGATTAGTATCTAAACTTAAGAAAAAAAAAATAAGTAACTATTGCTGATATAACAAGCTGTGGTAACATGAACATGAAAGCATGAATGGAAATGGGAAAAGTAAGATAAAAAGCAACACAGACAAATCTGAAGTAAAAGAGCACTGGTCAATAAGTGGGATAGTAAAGAGCTATAAGACTGCAAAGAAAGTAAATAATGTTGGATTTTCACACAAAAGTCGTTGGAGCACCGCAGCAGTGAGCAGTGGTAGGGAGGGAAGACCGATGGAAGGGAATTCTGTAATATAATAAGATTTTTACATTAGTACTTTATTGGCATGCAATGTATTCATGTGACGAACAGCTGAAATAGAACAAAATGTTTTAAAAGGTCCATATCCAGGTCATACCAATATATACAGATCATGGAAAAATGTAAAAGGTAGAATCCCAAGGATGGGAAGGAGAAAAGGGGCACAGGCAGCTGCTTAATAAAACAATGGTCAGCTTGTCAGGTAGGCCCAAAGGAAAGGTTATACACAATGGCAGCAATGGGGAAAGTGGCAAGTGGTGAGCAGAAACAAAAAAGAAAATACAAATAATTACATGGAATGATAGAATTATCTAATCCTAAGAGAAGGAGGAAAGTACAGGAGACACTGTTGTATTACAAAAAACAAAAAGGAAAATTGGAGAGGAGGAGAAAGAAAATACTGTGCTTTCACAATGCAGGAGGAGGAAACAGCGGAGAAGGAACTGAATTTTGGAGGAAACTGTGGACAACTACAGAAAAAAAAACAATAAAAAGGATAGGCTGAAGGAGCATCTGGCAGGAAGGGTTTAAGGTCCATATATATATATATATATATATATATATATATATATATATATATATATATATATATATATATATATATATATATATACACACACACACACACACACACACCAAACAAGGATGGATAAGGATTCTACAAGAAGTTTTGAGTCAACAGAGTACAGACTAGGACAGAGAAAGATTGAGAAAATAAAAATAATAAGGGGGCTGCAGTGTCAGCAAAGAATCAGAAAAAGACAGGTGTGTGTTAAGAATATAACAAAAAATGTGACAAGAGCTAGGCCAAGGAATGAAAGACATAGGGTGGGCTGGACATATGGATGGAAAAGTACTCAACAGAAAGCGAATACACCTTCATTATGTAACATTCTGGTACAATAAAGTAGGTTAGATGGGTGAAGGCACTTCAAAATTCAGGAGAGATGCATACATTTTGCAGCAGTAAGACTTAAGGTACAGGAACAGAAAACAATGAGAAGGGGGTGAATATGGCCATGTATAAATAAGGAAAGAAGGCAAAAGTAAAAAGCTGCAAGGAGAAGTAAAGGAGTTAATGCAGGACAGTATTGAAGACAGGGACAAACTTAAAGAACACTGATTGAATGGAATCAAGGTAATCTGATGAGTGGGGAAGAGAAAGAAAAATGAGAATAAAAGAAGAAAGGTGTTACAGGAGTTGGACAGAAAGATGACAGAAGGAAGATGGAAGAAATTAAAGTAGAAGGCAAATGCTACAGATCAGATGAAAAGCAATAAATGGAATTAGAAAGCAAAGTTTTATGGAACAAGAAATTAAATGGTGGCACTGAAGGGACTACTGTTGGATAGTGGAAGGGCATAAGGAAAGAAGAATCTGGCAGAAAGAAAATGAGAGAGAGGTACAAATATAGGGAGTAAATGTAGTCAGTAAAGAAGTTAAGCTTATCAAGGAAAGATAAGGAATATTACAGGGAGATTTATAAAAAACAGAGAAAAAAGTTTCAACATTGAATCAGGGAAAGAATTATAGAGGGATAAATAAAATTAAGTTAGAAAAATGATAAGAGGTACTCTTGGAAGAGAAGACTTGTACACTACTTAGGAGAAAATAATACAGCAAGAATAATGACACTACAAATAATCCTCCATACACTCCAACATACAAAGGACTGCAGGGACAATTAAGCAATAACCGATGATGTGGTGTGGTATACTGAAAATTTACCCATGGTTGGTGTGGTTTAATCACGAGGGTGAAGCCAGAGTGATTAAATAAAGTCAGCTATGGGTAAATTTCAATATACCACAACCATGGAGTCGGTTATTGCTATTATACAATGACATTATTTAAGAAAAAAAATACTTACTTTTATTAAATAATGTCTTTGTATAATGCCTCTGTGCTGCCCTTCCATGGTTTTGTGGTATCCTTGGGCTTTTTTCGATGTATTGCGCGCATGAGTATGGGACTTGTGTTCCCATGCTTACGCAGTATATCAGTGCTGTGCAAAGGAAGTAACGGAGAAAGGAAGATCTCCATTGCCTTTTTTTTTTTTTACTGAAAACAAAAAAAAAAAAAAAAAGAAAGAAATCGAGAGACGTTTAACAAACAAGGAAGAGCCAAGACAGACAAAATAAAAGGATAATCAGGTAAGTTTCTACAATTTTGCAGAACGTACCCGATTATCCTTTTATTTTTGTCTTCACCATCTCAATTGTTCATTTCAGGTCTTCTGTTTTCTTTGTTTGTTTTAAAAAAAGTAAAGTGAAAAAATCGCGAGATATATTAATGGGAAAAAGTCCGGGCGACCGGACCTTTATCTGTTGGTATATTCTCAGATTTACAACGGGCATGCTGGTTGGGCTGGCCAGTCAGCATGCTCGTTTTGAATATTAGTAGCCAGTCATTCTATAATAAGCTACAACAAATGTAAAGACAGAGGACTGGGTCATTAAAGGCAAGTAGAAAAGAATGAGCAAGGCAAAAAGGAGAATGAATATGAAAAGGTGAGGAAATCAGGGCACCCACGTATCCCTTTATATGAGTTAACGTGCAACATCATTTATTTATTTATTAAAATTTGATTACTAGGTAAGTCTGACTGGGATGGTGCCTATTTTCAGTGGAGGCCCAGGATGAAATCCTCCAAATTATTATAAAACATTTTAGGAACAATAATTTTACAGTCTTCAAAAATAAAACAAATACATCTACAGTTTAAATAACTATACCAAATCAGACATTATCTAGTTATGAATAGATACAACTTATATGACAACGATTTAATGTTTAGAGAAATTTTAACCAGTTAAGTTGGTATAGTAAAAACACAAATTGCAATATGAAGTGAGAGAGAAAAAAACAGGGTTATGACATATTTAGACAGAGAGTCAAGAAGAGAAACTGACTGAAGTAAGGAAGTGAGTTCCTTACAAAAAGGATACAAGACAAAACTAACTTGCCCTACGCAAAGTGCTGTAAAGCCCTTTGCCTCTACCCAGTCTCCTATAGATTGCTGATAAGTGATCTATGCTTGGCTTACAAGGCATCGACCAACCCCACAGTTATGAATCTCTTCCATATTTGTTAGACAGATAGTACCAGAAATACAAGGTTTTGGGAAGTGTAATTTTTTTCAGTGATTTAGAATATACTGGAGAAACAGATGTGTGTCCCAGAGACTGCTGCTCCTATGGAACAGGCTTCCCATCCATGTTTAGCTGAGTTTGTCTATTACCCAATTTAAGAACAACCTAGACCAGTGGCTGGGTAATTGGAAATTTACATGGGGGTCTGGCACCCATGTCCCTTTTGGAAAGGGGTAGCTTAAGAATACCTGGCCCCCAATTTCCTTTGGATACAGAACATCATTATATTCATTTGAGAAAACTTGACAAGGCTTAGAAAGCCCCCCCCCCCCAGGTTGTTAACCTAGTAATGATATGAATCTGTGAGTGATGAAAGGGGAGTAAGTAGATATAAGGTAACAACAGATATTTGTTGATATTAGGAGATATAGTTTATCCTGTGGCTGAGCAAAAACAGAGACAGATTTTGACTAGGAATTATTTCAGAATGTTTTTAAAGGACTAGAGAGGGTATTGACCTGATGAATAGAGGTAAGGAGAAGCAACCCTCAGCAACAGGGTAGGAGTACAGACTAGATTTATGGAGAGAGAGGAGTTTCTGTTAGTAGATCATAATAACCAAGTGGGAACTTGTTTGCAGAGAATGGTATTTAGTGTTGGGTAGGCAGATGGATGCTGGATAATTTTATGTGCGTTAAGAAGCTGTGTATATGTTAGTTAACTGGGTAGTTCTAACCAATTTAGGTTTTTTACTGCTATACATTGGTGGTTTCTGAAAGGCTGCAATGCAGCCACTTTATTATAGCATTGTTCAAGTATTGTTTTTTATGATATCTACAGTTTAGTAAGGATATGAGTGCCATAAAGTAGTGGCAAGATTAGTTTTAGTTACACTGGTGAGAAAGCTTTTGACTCTGTAAGGCATTCCTAGTTTTTGGTGAGTTTTTCAAATGTAATTTGGTATATAGTGTCCAAATTTAAGATTATCATCCACTTTGTGTGTTATGAAAAGTGACTTTAATAGCTGTATCATTAAGAGAGAGGACTTAATTTTATTTTATTTTTTCACGAGAGAGGAATTTGTAGAAAAAGTAGTAGTTTTTACTTAAGTTATTTATTTATTTGGTGGAGGGCAAGCATGCATTATGAAATCATTACAGAGCCAAGTTTTAGTGTCTGTTAAAGCTTTCTGTGTAACTTTTTGGAGATGTGTCCGCTTGTCTGATGTGCATATGAGTGTAGAGTTATCTGTGTTTTGTACTAAGAGGCCTTTGTGTGGATATGTGGAGGGTGTTGGTCAGAATTTTAAAGGGCTAAAGAGGAGACCACCAGTGAGACAGAGCCTTGTGTTTCACCAGTGGTGTGTGAGAGGTATTGAGAGAAGGTGGAAAACCATTATACTGACCGATACTAATTGGAAAAGTAGCTTTTTGAATGATAGAAGGGTGGACTGAGATAGACTTAGTGAGGACATCTGAAGCAGACGTTTGCTATAACGAACTGTGTTGAAGGCTTTAGACATATCTAGAAATGAGGAGACGTTTGTTGCCATCATCTCTAGCTTTATTGACAGTATCTACAAAGTATTTATGGGACAGGATCAGAAAGGAGGAGATTAGTAATAAAAAGAATGCTAAGACAAAATATATGAGAAGTTAGGTTAGATTTGATCTCACATGACTACCTGCAAAAGAGGAGGGATCAGGCATAATACACAGTGTAGAGAGTAATAGCATTGAGTACAAAATGAAAGAGGAAAGACAAGTGAAAGGACAGAGTATGCCTATTAGAGTAAGTACATAAAATTCAAACTAAACCTCAGACAGAACTTTTTTTAACAGAAACAAATTGAAAAGGAAAATGGTTACTTTACTGATATTGTCAACTTCAAGTCACTATCTCTTTCAGGAAAGCCTTGGGTGGGTGGTTGCCTAACAGAACAGGAACAGGAGGGCCATCTGAAAGGTGTTAGCCACGATTAGAAGTGAATCCAAGTACACAGTGTAATATACTACATGAAATCCTGCTCATCTGAATTCCAGTACACTATTTCTGATATATTTTATTCCTTACTAAGCTGTTTTGGAAATAAAACATGTGGTCAAAATCATATAACATTTAAGAATATAACCTTATGAAGGATGCAAAATACAAGTACAAATAATTAATATGACAGTCCGTCAAAAAACAAATTAAAAATCATGACTAGAAAAGAAAACTGTCTCACTTAGCCAAAACTTCAAAATAATGCTAAAGGTATGTTTTTTGCAGGTATTATACTTGAAGAAGACATTGTCTGCAGTTATGCTATAATCCACACTTCTGTTGTGGAGATCATCAGTACATTTTGCTGGAAGTCAAACTAACGTTCATTATTTCTCATATTTTGGAAGTTACATATGCAGTGGCTCTATTAGATAAACAATTAATATGCCACAGTAATTCACAGAATGCAAAATTCATGAGTGATTCAGAAGGTGGAAAGAATTCACGTCTCTTATGCTATACAGTTATGAAAATTTGTCAATTATACCAGATGGCATACTCAAAAAGTTTGCAGGTATGAGTAGAAATTCATTACCCTCTATGAAGAAGAGGTCACTAAACATCCACCATAAATATTTAATGGCAGTCCTCCTGAACTGTTTTGTCTTACTTCAGAGGAAATGGTAAAAGGCAAATTTCTGACCACTTCATTTGTCATTTTTTGCCATTTTGATTATTCCTCTTAACTGCATGTTATGTTGGCCTTTACCAGCAATATGGCAAATCAAAATTTCAGCATTTAAACAAACTTTTCCATTGGGGAAAAATAAGCATCACAAACTTTGCCTGCAACAATGTGTGTGTGTGTATATGTGTGTGTGTGTATATATATATATATATATATATATATATATATATATACACACACATATATATATATATATATATATATATATATATATATATACACATTACATATGTATATGGATTCTGTTAGCTTGGACAACAAGTTGCTCAGTTGCCATCTGTTTATTCAGCTGCATTTCCTCAATTATATAGATAGTCGGCAAGTGTGCAAGATAGACAATTCCCAAAAAGGGGAATATTCCCTTTTCCTGGGGAGTGTGTGATCTTGGAGTTAGTACATATAATCAGCGGGAGGTGTTTTAGGATTTGGGTGTGTGATTTTTTTGTCTTAGGGATGGAGTTCTAGGGTTACTGAGAGTTTAATGATTACAGGCAGGGAGAGAATTCTTGTTAGTACATTAAGTCATATTGGTTACTGACAGTGAGTAGACATAACATGTTCACATTCCAGGAAGTACGATATGCAAATGAGTTATGCCTGCATACTATAACTATCACATAACATGTTCACATTCCAGGAAGTATGATATGCAAATGAGTTATGCCTGCATACTGTAACTATCACCGCTATAATTAGAAGTAGACCCATGTGGGAAGTTTTGCAAGTTCTGATTGATGTACAGTTTTAAGTCTCTTACTAAAACAATTTGATAGTGTAAGCCACAGGCAGGTATGTCAAAATGTTCCTGGAACTCAATTTAGTCTGGAAAGGTTGTACAAGCATAGAAATTCCTGAGGAAAACAACTGAAGAATTTCCCTTCCATTTTTTTCTTTTAATTTTGTGACCAGTTCATGTGACTTGATGCTTTAAATACAACGACCTAATTATGCATAAATTGCACTGTTGTACCATTCTTAATTTCCAAACTCCAATATTACATTAATTAAATTTATACACATTTTTTGTGGAACCAGCAGGAAATTAACAGCAGTTAAATACTTTCAAATTTGCTTTCCCGGTACTCCCACACTATTGGATGACATTTCAACTTGACCAAAATAGCCTATCAAAACTTTAATTTGCATAAGAAATCTATAACACTTTTTTAAGGAAGCAAGTCCTCACAGCCCCTTATACCTCATAGCTTATATGTATTAAGTCAGGGGTTGAAGGACTGTGGAGAAAAGAACATGACCCTGCTGATATGCAAATAGAAAATGTGCCAGCATGTGATTTTCTATGCCAAACAATGATGAACAAGTTAGTCATCAGTGAGCTAAAACTGATTTGTAGCCATGTCCCTGAAGAATGGTGCAAAACTAAGCCCTCATGAGCAAAAGTCTAGTATAGGTGAAAAAAATCAAATGAAAAGTAATAAAAATAAGACATGGACAATATTCAAATACCCCCAGCTCATAATAGTCACTTTTATTGCAAGGACATCTTCAAAATATTAGAGTTTGTTTTGTTTTGTCTTTTGGCTTTTCGCGGTAAGGGGTAGCCACAGCGGAACTCTGGTCTGCTAATGATTGGCAGTAGATTTTTATGAAACGCCGAGGTGCCAACTCGACGCCCAACCTTCAACAAAGGTATTCTTCAAAATATTAGAGTAAAAAGCACAAAAAAATCATGTTATCTCAAATGGATGTACAAGATACTTAGTAAAAGGAGTATGGGTCCTTTATAATAGGAGTTATGGATTATCTAAGCAAAAATAGATAAAACCACTATTGAATCAGCTGTGGAAGTCTGTGCAGGTTAGGGACAGAATGCATAAATGCTGAATCATCTGCATACTGAATCAGGGATGTCTGCCTGACAGCATTGTATAGATTACTTATGAATGTGTTAAATAGGAGGGGCCTGTGTAGGAGCCTTGTGGTAAACTTATGGTGATGAGTTGAAAGGAAGAACATTTGTTTAGCCATGGTACTGCTTGTTACTTGTTAATATGCTAGTTGTGAAACCAGGAGAGAGAGTGGTGAGTGAGAGACCAAGGGAGGATAACTTTTGAGTTAGTTTGCGGTGCAAGTCAGTGTCAAATGCTCTTGATAAGTCTAGGAAAAGGGAAGATACCAGGATTCCTATATTTTTGTTTTAACATTTCCTGCAAAGTGTGGCATAGTTGTGGTAGCTCTATGGAGGAAATGAAAGAAGTACTGGGATGAGTAGAGCAGGTTGTTGGAAATCATATATTTTATTAGCTGTGCAAGAATACATGTTTCCAAAAATCATGGCAATAAGTCTGTAACTGGAACAGTCAACTGGTGGTCTACCTTTGTGTGAAGACAGGATGCAAACATTTTTCTAGATGGTAGAGGTGTAACATTCCTGTATAGATCAATTTAAAAGTATAGGTACTGGGTAGGCAACAAAATCCGCTGGCATTGTTAGATATTCTAAGGGAACGTTGTCTAGAGCCAAGGCTAAGAGACCGAGTTTGAGGAGATGCTTCCTTATGATGGTGGTTGGGAATTGTCCAAACTTAGTTTTGGATTGGTGAAGGGATAGTGGGTTGAAGACCCACTTTTTCATAACTACAGAAGTTACAGCTTAGATAAAATATATATTAAATTAATTTGCAGTTATAGATGGGGCTTATCAGGTGAGGAGTCAGTTTGGGAGGTATGTTCTGGTGCAAAAGCTTTGGAATTATTGCCCAACATGTTTAAAGATTGTTTTGATGCAATAAGATGATAAAAACACTACTATTGCAGTTTACAAGTCGTATTCTATATTTTGTAATGTTTCTTAGCTGTCTAAATTATTGAAGACTTTCTTGGGTTTCAGAGTAAATCAGGATGTCCAGGCATTTTCCTTACTTTTTTAAGGTGTTTTGATTTTTGCATTAGCCACAGGGTAGGGTTTTCTTTAATTCATTTTTCTTTCTCCTCAGTAGAGCACATTCATTTAGTATAGCCATAAAGACTTGTATTAAATTCCAGAATGGATTCTTCCAGAGGGAGATATTTTAATGTACTCCATTTGATCCTTTCTAGAGTGGAGATAAATCCATCAGCATCAAAACTTATCTTATGGACTTCGTTATAGTGAAATTTGGTGATACTTCTTTTTTTCCTCTGAAATAATACTTTGCTTATATTAATGCTTCTCTAACTTCTACATGTTCTAATTGTACATTTCTTGTCTTATAAGATTAGCTTTGTTTTCCAAACAATGAATCATATTCATTTTTTTTTCATTTCTCCTCCTCTTTATTTCTAGCTGCAAATTAACCTTCTGCTTTTCTTTATATACCATCCACCACTCTGACCATGAATTTAAAAGTTCACCATTGTTAAATGTTACCACCACAATTGTTTAATTTCTTCTATCAATATTTTTATCACAAATATTCATTCTTGTCATTATTTTAATTATCTTACCTTCTTTAATGATATAACATTTTAATATGTCTATGCAAACTACTGTTAAGATTTATAGAGCATGTAATATTTGTATTATATCTTCAAATATAGCAAACAATACATCTTTATTTTTCTTTATATATCCAGTGTTCTTTTTCCCATACATTTCATTTTCCAAATGTTGTAATTTCCTTTAAGTTTTTAAAATCATGTACCTACTTTCTTTTCCTATCTATTAAATTAGTTAAATTTTCCCATCATAATTGCATTCATTCCTGTCACAAATTTACTCATTTTTTTCCTTTCTCTTACTCCTGTGCATGCATAAACTCCAATTAATCTGAGAACCATATTCCCTTATATATCACTAATGTTAATCTACCTGTTCTTACCATGCAAACATTAAGCCCTAACCTTATTTCTAAAAAACATAACTCCTGATTATCAATCATCCAAAGTTCCATAAACTCTACTAATCCACAGTTTGTGCATTTGAAAGCTTGTGAGTTCAAAAACAAATCCTGCATCCTGCAAAATGAACACATCAAAATCTAACTTACTGCCCCAGTCCATAACAGTCAGACTTCTAACCTTTATTGGAATATTACTGACATTTTTGAAACCGATTTTACATTATTCTTGTCCTTTCATTTAAAATTTAGGTGGTATGGTTTGGAGATCTCTCTCTGGTATTTTCACCCTTTGCTGTATAGGATATGTTCCACCATGCTCATGCCCCTTGCCTACTTTTGTATCTTCATCTGATTGTTCATTAATATTTCATTTCAGCTTCACTCTCTTGAATTCCTATCTGAATAAGACTCTCAACCACCCGTTCCTACCAAACTTCTTGTATATGTTCTCCCTTTCTTTCACTTGCATTTTTTTTCTTATATTGTGGATTTTATTTCCTCTATATTTTCAGCAATATTTCTGCTTGCTCTAAATGGTCTCACCTCTCTTGACAGAAAAAAAACAGAAGTGTCCTATTTTTTACATGACCTACATATGAAGGGTCTATATTATATCACTGAATGCTTAAAAAAGCGAATGATGAATAATCAACCCCATGTAAGCGAAAGCTTACAATCTCGAAAGCTCAAAACAGCGATTTTTTTTCCAAGGGGAAAAAAAAATCGCTGTTCCAAAAAAAAAAAAGGAAAAAAAAAATGAAAGAATACATAAAGTGCGGGGGGCTTCGCCACCCATGCCCCACACCCTCCTACTTAAATATACCAACTCAGAGATCACACTACAGTGCTGAAAACGGGAAAGTAACAGAAGAGACCAAGCGAATTCTTTCCCTGGGAAAGAATTTGCTTAAAAGCCACTTCGCTATTTTGCCTTTTGTTTTAAATTCGACCAAGACGCATTCGATAAAATGAGTCTTCGATCATCTAATAGGAAACCCATATGAACATTTATTTACTCATTACGTGGACCGCATTGATTACATATAGTACTACTAAAAGCATTAATTAAATGTGATAATCCCCCACTCCCAAAAAGAAAATGTTTTTGGGTTACCCACATATGCTAGAGTTCTTCTTAGTCTATTACAAATATACCACACTATGCAGTGCCTTACAGATTTATTGCTCATTTTCAATGCAACTTCTACTTCCCACCCTTGCCCACACATTGTTTTTTTCAATATTTACAACAGTTTTTAATATTTTAAGTAAACGTTTCCCTTTATCATCATCTAATTCATCAAATCTAAATTACAGAAATACTTTTTATTTTTTAATGCATTTTTATGGGAAAACTGAGAAGTGTTACATTGAAAAGTATTTTTTTCCATGTGTAATAAAACGTGCATTTCAATAGTTCCTTCACAAACTGATTCTTTACCCAGGCAGCTGAGTCTTCATGGAACTATTAAATTGTCTCGAATATAGTAAGTGAATAAAATCCATTTCTTCCTCTTATCTTTGCTAGTACCTTTATTTCTGTTTTACTGCATTCACCTTTTATCCTTTTTCTCTTTAAAAGTAAACCATATGGATTATTTATGTGTGCAGTATTTCAAACTACCTGCATATAATTCTATCTGTCTTCCAGTTTGCTGCTGTTTTTTATGCCATAGCGGACCCCTCCCCTGGAACATTCTGCTGTATAGAACACACTAGTTTCTTATCCTTCATTCCTTCTGCTCTCTCTCTTAAAATATCCTACGTCTTAGCTTCAGTTTCCCTGAGAGTTAAATATTGCCCCAGTGTGATATTATCTATCAATGCCACATCTTAGAAATATTGTATCGCAACCCTTCCTGCAACATCTCCTCACTGACCACCTTGGAGCCTTTCTCAGTATCTCTACGCACTGCTCCAAACTCCACTAATATGCTGCTACCCAGAGCAACAGTAGGAATGTGAGTGATTGGTATGCTCCATATCCTCCTGCGCAAAGAGTAAGGGAAGTTACCCAGTGCCTCGACAAAACCTCCCCTAGTTAGTACAAATACCATCTTAGGTCTCCCGTGAATAATTGCCATTGGCTAGTGAAACTAACCTAGTCAACAAAATGTAAATAAAAAATAAAATTGTGATATGCTTTGCATTTCAAAGATCTCATTTACACTGCTTATAATTTAAAGCTGCATTTTTCTGAATAAAGAAACAAAAACACCAAACAACTCACCCCTTCATAGATGGGGAAACCTAAGTAACATAAGCTATACCTAGACAATCATTGCAGGCAAATATGTACAGCGGTAGGAAGGAATTTGATGAATGGGGTAATGCACTCATTTTGTACCCTACATCTGACCTTGGCCCACCACCACAATCCTTACAAATGATAACCATGGTCGGTCCTTCTTTCTGTTAAAAGAAAGGAAAATACTGACCCTTGTGTAGGGACTGCACTCAGGACCATTCCTCCACATCCTGTGTGGTTTCCACTGTTTTTGACTCACAAGGAGTCTCTGCATAGTTAAGTACTTGGTTTCTTCTAATAGCAGCTGTTTATCCTTTCCATTAGGAAACCACTATAATGGTGACATTTTACCAAGCATGCAAGCATACAAAGCAGAACCCCAATTAACACAGCATTTTAATTATTACTCTTTCTATAATGACACTAATGCCGCAGCTTGCTAAAATGGCAGCAGTGTTATTACTGCTCATCTTTTCTCCTGCCACTCTGGAGCATTTGTAATTTGTGTGCTATGGTCACTGGGATTATACTAGATTTATTATGCATGTATATCACAATACCTAGATGTCTTATTTCATACTGCTATGATAAATGCAGGATGCAGAAATAATTTTGTTGTAGTAAAGCATTGTTTTAGTTTCCATTGACGTAAAACATGCAACAAAATATTTTATTTGATTTCAGTGGAGGTATATATGTACACCCACACTGAGACCACAGTAGCAATAATGATGCATTTTATGAAACACTTTTGAGAATTTTTTTTTTGTACATCTAACTCTGACTTGAATTGTTAAAATGAAGAGAAGGAACATATTTTGATTTTGAAAATATGTATAGAAAGAACGCTAATATAAAGTAAAAAACTGATTACAAAAATACATTCTGAAAATGAAGTCCCATATCCAGTATTTGTAAAGAAAAAGAACGTTCAAGCATTATGTGGATATGTCAATAAAATAACAGTCTGCAAAAACATGCCATTGTATTCTGTAGCCTTTCTTTCTGGTAAAACTGTCATGCCCATCCAATATGCGACTGGGGCACATCAACAGGAACACACACAGGCATACAAACTGATATCTAAATGATTTGGTTAATGGTGTCATATATTCTATGGCATACCCAATATTATTTATTTATGTATTTACTGACCTTTGTTAACCAGTTTGGTCCAACTGGGCTTGTGGCCTATTTTTACTGGAGACCAGAGGAGAAAATCTCCAGTTATAAACAATTTATACAGTATTAAAAATTAACAATTGTATAAAAAAGCATTTTGCAAGTCAAAAAATTACAGAAATCTATACAGAAGGTCAAAGACTGAAAAGTATAAAAGCATGCACAAAGCTAAGTATAAGTAGGAAACATTTACAGAGAGAAAAATATATTCTCATTATAAGTATTAATTTTGTCAGTGTAGTTACTTGAGCTTAGTAGGTAGGTATTTAGAAAGGAGTAATAGGTGAAATGGGGAGAGATACATATACAGGGAAGGTGGAATTACATTGGGTCATGACAGGGGTGGGTTTTGGTGTTAAGTAGGTGAAGTTTTAGTTATTTTGTTAAAGTGAGATGGGTGGGTAATGGACCGAATGTATAACGGAAGTTTATTCAAAGCTCGGCTACAGAGAAACTATATAGATGTTTGCCTACATTTTTCTTTGGTTGGTAGATATGCAGGAGTTGCTGGTTAGAGGTGCAGAAGTTCCTAGGTGGAGTATAGGTGGAGACTATGGATGTAAGAGCTGGGCAGGCAGAAGGTTTGTATAGAATATAGTGTAACATTTCAAAATGCAATAGAAGTAGTTGGGGGAGTTGGAGCCATTGGAGAGAGTTTAGGGCTAGGCAGTAGTGTGGGTTACATGGAGAGTTAGTTGTAAACTTAGCTATTTTATGGTATGTTTGTTGAAGTTTGCTCAATTTGTGACCTGAATGTTGGTTAGAACAGGGGCAGCATATGTGAGGGGAAGGGAGGAGTAGTGCCTGTCCAAGTAAGAGTCTAGCAGTGCAAGATAAACATTTTCTATTGCGGTATAGGCAGCCAAGTTTCTGATTTTTTTTTTATACATCGGAGTATGTGCAGGTTGAATATGAGTTCATCATAAATGATGACACCTAGGAGTTTTGTGTGGGTGTCAGGATTAATGACTGTTTTGTTGGAGGATGTGATAGAAAAGGTAGATTTATGGTGGGACAGAGAATGGGGGAGAAAGAGTAAGAGTTTGGTCTTTTTAGGGTTAAGGATGAGTTTGTTGACAGATAACCATTGTTCAGTTGACAGAAACGTTTGCTGGGTTAGTGTAAGGAGATCAGTGATATTGTTTAAGATGGAGTTGAGGGTTGAGTCATCTGCGTACTGGATGAGAGAGGATTGTGTACAAGATGTATAGAGTTAATTGGTGAAAATATTAAAGAGTGGGGGGGCCAATGATGGAGCCTTGTGGAACTCCGGTTGGGACTGGAATGAAGGGAGAGTGGGATAAGAGCCATCTGACAGACTGGTGTCTGCTGGATAGGTAGCTGGAGAACCAGGCAAGGGAGGTAGTGGATAGGTTGAGGTTAGCAAGTTTAGATAGTGGTAGAAAGTGAGAGACTTTGTCAAAGCTTTGGAAAGGTCAAGGAAGAGACAGGATATGACTTTATTGTTGTCACGGGTCTTGGAGATAGTATGGGTGAAGGAGAGAAGGGCAGTAGTTGGGTTATGGTTGGGCCGGAAGCCATGTTGAGTGGTAGTAAGAAGGTTGTGCTGGAAGAGGTAGCTGAGAAGTTGTGAATGGATACATTTTTCGAATATCTTAGAGAAGGGAGATAGGATGGCGATTGATCAGTAGTTAGTAGGGTCTGTTGAGTTTCCCGCTTTGTGCAGAGGGATGGTGAAAATGATTTCCATAGGAGGGGGACAGTGGCTTCTTGGATTGACCTGTTAATAAGAATAGATATGGGATAGGCTAAAGATTCTGCAGCAAGTCCAAGGAAGGTAGGAGGTAGATTATCAGTGAAGGGGAAGCATGGCTTGAGTTTCAGGAGAAGATTTCTTATGTAAGAAATGGGAACAGGGTGAAAGGAGAAGAGGTTATTGTCTGTTTGGCATGGAGGGGTGGGGTAGTGAGTTTTGTATTGTGTCAAAGTGTTTGTTGAGGAAGGTATTGGTTTCCTGTGGAGATGTGCTGGAGTAAGGGGAGAGGTTAGGAGGACAGCCCAGGGAAAGAATTTTGTTCAAAGCAGACCAGAACGTATAAGGGTTGGATTTACTATTGAGTTGTTCAGAGCTATAATAGGCATTTTTATCCTTGATAATTTGTTTCTTAACCTGGTTATGTAGTTGTCTATAATTTTGTAGCAGGGGTGGTTCCTTTATTTTAATCCAGGCCTTCCAAGCCTTGTCTCTTTTTTTGCATAAGGGACCTGGTGTCCTTGGAAAGCCAGGGACCATAATTTGATTTTATTCTAATTTTCCTGGAGGGATCAAGGGAATTGAGAGTATTCAGGAAAATGGTATTAAACTGAGTTACTGCATTGTTAATGGGGATTTGCTTAAATATGGACCAGTCAGTACTAGATAGTATAGAGTTGAAAAGGGATATGTTAAAGTCAGAGTTTACAACAGTTTTTGTAAAGATGGGGATTTGGGTAGTTGTGTAGAGTGTCTTGAGACAGAGGTGGGAAGATTATCAGTTATGGAGTCAGGTAGGGCAGTATTATATAGTAGAAGACAGTACCTATGATTTAAAACTAGATATCACATTGGAGACCATCAAATACATGTTCGGGGCTTATATGCAATAGTTTTGATTTATGTTTCAGTTTCTGCTTTATAGTTAAATGCACTTATTTCTTTTGATGGTATATGTATTTGCTATTAAATGAAGGTAGAGTCCAAGTTCTGCCTGAATGCTGGAAAGTAAATGGAGTGCCACAATGATTAGATTGTATACCCAGATATAATGTGAAACTGTTATCTATAGAGAGTTCCATTCACTATCTCTCAAGGCGTGCTGAGAAGGATAGGTCAGGAAGATGATACAAGGGACTTATAAAAATGTTTACGGGTCTCCTCTTTTTTTTCCATTTCTTTCTGAAAAATTCAGAAATAGTAGATCACCATTTAAATTTTCTGCTTATATTTGTATTACTAACAGTGTGCTTCTTTTGATGTTCTAGATTTTAAATCGTTTCATTTTGCATACTTAGTGAGACACTAAAAAGATTATAATGAGATCACCATAATGACCAGAAGTCAGTATTGCAATCATAAGTACAGTTCCCAGAATTTCAGCAGAATGGAACTTCATACATTTGATCATCAAGCCACACTGTCCCTTTTGAAAAATACTTGTTTGGCACCCTGCTAAAGCATTATGCAAACACATAGCAATCTACTATAGATGACTGCTATCACCTCACACAAAGACACGTATCATAGTTTTTTGTCACATGTGTATGAGTTGGGGGGTATATAACAGACTAGACTATGGATAAATCCAGACAGTAGATGAATACTAATGTTTTATCAACATATTATCGGTACTAACACATAAGCTGTGGTGGTGCAGCGGTAGCGTTGTCGCCTCACAGGAAGAGGTTCTCCCGTTCGATTCTCTGCTGGAGCACCTTCTGTGTGGAGTCTGCATGTCCTCCCCGTGGTCGAGTGGCGTTCGAAAGACATGCGTGAATGGGCGTGCCTTCGTTGAAGATTGGGCATCGGGCTGGCACTTCAGCACCGTAAAAATATACTGCCAATCATTAGCAGACCGGAGTTCTGCTGTGGCGACCCCTAACTGGGAAAAGCCAAAAGAACATTATCGGTACTAACACATCATGAATATGGGAAGAAACACTGTTTTCCAAATTACTGATTGTAAACAAGCTGCTTACATTACCTACGAGAAAAAAAAATCAACTCTGATGGATATTTTGAAGAATTTTAACAAACAGATTGTAGTAGAATGAGAGAATCAAACATGCATATGTAGTAATACTTAAAACAGAATGATGAACTGTAATCCCTCAGAGGAAGTACACAAAATCACCCACAGACTACAACATGCAAACATGCACCTAAAAACACATACTTGGTATTATTGCAGATAATAATGTGGATCTGCAAAAGAGCATGTAGCCCTGCTAGTTTAAATGTCACAAGACTAACAAATCTTCAAATTTTAAAGCCAAAGATGTGTAGATTACCAAATAAATATATTTAATTTTAGAGCAAGTTCATATGGTGATAGCCACATCATTTTACTCTCTCAAGTAAAGATAATCCCCAACACATTTGTATACAATATGGAGATCTCTGAACCATTTAAGCTTGCTATAGAACATCAAATATTGATATCTTTCCTCATATGAAATAAGGCGGTTTTACTTTAAGTGAGCCTAAAGAAAAATTCTTCATGCATCACATTATGTCTGATAAGTCCTGTTATCAAAATATACCTTGCTTTACTTTACTGGCTATAAATTGTGTTTCTTCAAGCATAAAGATGATATTGCCTATCAGATTACCTCAGTACTTATATTTTTATTTATTGCCTTTATACACATAATGTTAAATGTATAGAGAGCTATACTGCAACCACAATGCAGAGAAATTAATAGAGTGCTTTAATGGACATTGGTCAGAAGTGCAGATATGAAAAGATGGAAACAGTGCAGACAATTATCAGATATCCTAAGATTTTCACTGACGTATGATAGAGGCAGTCTGAATGAGATAAGTGTCCTTCAAATCTTGGGTAGAACATCCAGGATATGCAGTTGCATATGACTCAAGGATATATGATATCCATTAACTTGCTCTACTGCATTTAGTGACACTACTTTCCACCCCTCAGTGCTTATACTAGAGTTTTGTTGGAATTCCAAAACTTGACAATTAGAACAGCACATCAAGGTATAAATGTTTACACATTTTTGTTACCACATCTATGCAGTCTAATCACACATTCCATTTTTTGATGGATAGTATGGTACATCTGATATTATAGAGCAGCTGTTAAATTTATAATGATATTCTGTACTTGTAGCTAGTGTCATTTTACTGAAAATATAGCACCATTATCAAATCTTGCTGTAATGCAACTAGAAAAGCAAACTTTGTATGAAGCAGATTATAAATGTACAGGAAACCTCATCTGCTAACAAATTTTACAGTCTATTATGTCCAAGACATTTATTTTTTTGTGAATACTTATTTTGCGTAACCTATTCCTAATCAGTGTAATGTGTACAACACAGTCAATCTTATCAAAGACATTTCACTGCTTTTTTTTTGTTCTCTGAAGTGTGTTTTACTTAATAAAATGTCAGTTCTGTGGTCATACTAGCTTATTTGATTTATCAACTGTTCCCACAAAAATCAATGTAATATCTGGCACTGGTTATCCTGAGAATTAGAATATGTAAATTGAAGACAGGAAGCCAAGTCACCACTCCTTCATGCAGATTGTATCCATGAAAGGTATGTACATTTCATAGCTGATCACTGCCAAGTACTGAACACTTGACTACAGATCAAACATCCTTGTCACCGTTATCCTAACAGAACGTTAATTAGTCTGCTTTTCCAGTTTTATGAAGTAAAATTTCCTTCCATGTCAGCTTTGTTCAAGGTGGTAAAAATAAAATTTGTGTTAGCTAACATTTTGATGAAAAGTAACAAAATAAATTTCAGAGTGAAAAATTGGATGCATGGCATATATTGGATTTGGTGATCAAAGTAGAACTTGAAATCACCCAGCTGCAGAAACTGTTTAAATGACTGTGGGAATGAAAGGTCAAGCAAAGTAGTATCATGAAATGGGAAGGCTGCATGCATCCATGAAAGCAGTAGTTTTAAGACTCTTAACTTATTAAACTCTATCGCTGCCTCAGGGATTGCTGTAAGATCAACAAAATAAGAAAATAAATACCAACATGAAAATAAAATAAAACAAGTTAGACAAAAGTGCCATCAGTTTATTAGAGTAACCAACAATCTGGCACCTCAGCAAAAGACCTTAAAAATATAAAACACTGGATTTCTTATATAGCAACCGCAACTAGCTTAATAAAGTCAACTAACCAATCACCATCATTTAAAGCATACATTAAATATAAATCCATCAATACGTCATCTCAAAGACAATACGTCCAGGCATTTTTTAAACAAACGTTCAGTGCATAATGGCAACAGTATTTCTTGATTGCAGCCATTTGACATTAATGTATCGAATCTTATAATTAATTTCATTTCTAATGAATAATACTGCCTGTATACCACCACCTCTAATCAAAATAGGTCTTGCCAACACACTGAAAAATAAATAATAAATGTTGTCATCATAGTATCATAAACAATGTAAAGGATTTTTCTCATTCCCATTCCCAACATTTCCAAATCACTCAAAAACCCAAACCTTCAACTTCTTTGCTTTACCAATATATCATTTTAATTTATTTTAATCACGTCCAATAATGTACAGCACTCCACATGAATTGCATTCAAAGTAAACACTGAAATGGTACAAAACAACATTAATTCTACTTCCATATAAATTTCTAATACCCCCCCAAGCCTTAAATCACCTATAGTTGTACATCCCTTCTACCAATCAGCATCAGCAACCATCAAAGCATTGTGACAAGTACTCTCAAATTCAAATTCTGCCTACCAAAAAGTACAACACATTGTGCCATAATATCCCTTAACACATCGGCCTTAAGTACTAGCTGTCCCTCCTTATTTTTTCCCAAAAACAGGTTAACAAAACTGTTGTATGTACTATCGAGAGTTTAAATGTAGACTGCAGAAGAAAGGTTACATGAAAAAAAAACAGCTTTTTATGGCTGAAAAAAAGACTTGGAGATGCAGTAATCATATTACATATAATTTTAGGAAGAGACATTGTATGAGTGACTTGATGGATTATTTTTTTTTTTATCGAACATTAAGAAAGAAACTACTAGCATTATAATTTCAAGCAATAATAATTTATTTTATTTGTGTGTTTTTGTTTACTGGGAAAATCCAAATGGGTGATATCCATTTTCAGTGGAGGACCTAGGAGAAAAGCTCCACTTGTTTACATTGCAGTATACTTACTTCCACTTAAGCACAGACTAGTTACATTTCTACTTACATTTATACACTTACAGTAGTTACGTTTATACATTCTAAGATTATACAAAGGTAGAAGTTAAAGAGAAAGCCCATGTGCAACTTTGCGTATTGTACAAGCAGCAGTTATAATTAAAAATTGTTTTGTCATTTCAGTGAGAGATTGGGATTATTCTATTTTATTCTGTTTAAGAAGAATACTTAAGAGAGTATCATATGTTGAGCACAAAGTCTTAACCTGGTGATAAGCATGTGCAGGAGCAGGATTGGTTAAGATGACATTTAAGGCATAGTTTAAAACTATTGTTTGTCGGAGAGTTTTATTTGTGTGGGGATACTATTCCAGAGTTTAGCAAAGTGTTTGGAAGAGCGAGTCTCCTGCAACATTATTTGACTTATTTGTGAGTAGTAAGAATTTGTTACTATAACAGATGGGTCCCTTACTGGACAGTAGGGCAGTAATACATTTTTTAACTTGACTCTATAGTCAGGCACACTGATGTCCCACTCACTAGGCTGCACAAGCAGAAGGTTACTGTTAGCTGCCTGTCAGAAGCCAGAATCCGCCACATAACACAAGCACTCAGGTCACTCCAGAACAAGTGCAAATATGACTCTGTTATTGTTCATGATGGTGTGAATGACCTGAGACATACCTCCCTGGACTACATGAAGAGAGACATGGAAGAGCTCTCTGATCATGTATCCCAGGCTGGTATGACCCTGACCCTGAGTAGCATCCTGTCCTCACCAAGAATGATACCTCAGTATAAAGAAAGAATTTCAACAATTGGCTAAGCTTCTGGTGTCATTCCAAAGGGATCCAGTGTCTGTCAGCCTGGGATGACATGCTTGACAAGCCGCATTGCTTTGCAAAAGATAGCTTGCACCTGTCACCCCTAGGCATTCGAATACTGGCCAAGGCTCTTGCTGCCCCCATAGTGCCTTTTTTAGGAAAGGCTCAAAAGTCAAATCCACCTCCGTAAACAGCACAATTAACAAAAAACTGAGGGTTATGCTACTCAACGGCAGGTGTTTAAATCTCAAATGCACTTGCTCGAAGCACTCCACAGTATGGAGAACGTCGACATCTATGCAGTCACTGAAACCTGGTTCAAGGCTCCAGAGAGCACCCCAGCACTACCCGGCTACAACTCCTACAACAAGTTTCAGTCACAGAACAAGGACCGAAACACAAAAGGAGGGGGTGTTACCCATATTCATCAAGGATACCTACACCTCCAGGTTAGTGGCGCAGCATGATACCTCTGAGATCATCCATGTGCAACTAACATTGGGCAAATCTGCAATGCAAATTGTGGCCTGCTACAGATCACCATCCATGACCCAGGAACACCACTTCACCTTTCTGGAGACACTGGAAAACATGAAGATCCTACCAAACACCCTGATATTGGGTGATTTCAATTACCCTACCATTCACTGGGAAAACTACTAGAGTACAAATTCCCAGGCCCAGTGCTTCCTGGCATTTATCAACTCAAATGCCCTGAATCAGCTGGTAAACTCCCCTACCAGAGGTGAAAACATATTGGACCTGGTCATCACCAACATGGGCGACAGGTGCTCCACACTGGAGGTCAAACCGTCACTGGTTAGATCAGACCATAAACTAATCACTCTGGATGTCCACACCCCACCACCACCCCCAACTAAAGAAACCACAGTAAAAAACTTTTCTAAAGCAAACTTCACCTTACTTATGACAGAGGTGGTAAGTTTTACAGCCCCAACGCTAAAGGATAACACTGCCCAAAATGCAGAATCCTTTACAAATGCACTTTATGAGCAGCTACAAGGATGCATGGATCATGCCATCCCTAGCAAAACCAAGACTCTTTCCTCTAAGAGAAGGAAACCAGTTTGGTGGACCCCCTGCAATAAACAGGCTATACAATAGGAGGAGGAAACTAGTTCAGAAAAAAAGGAAATCCCAAGAAGAAAAGACATCCCTAATCAGTATCAGTAAGAAACTGAGGCACCTCATGAAATCATCCAAGGCTAACTTTGAAAGAAAAATAGCCAAGGATTCAAAAGATAACCACAAAGCCTTCTTTATCAATGTTAAGAATCTAAGTGGCAACTCGCAGATATGCACTGAACTAGTGCAAAATAGCACAAAATATACTGAACCTACTGATATTGCCAACATCCTGGCAGATAGATTCAGTGCAAATTTCACCCCTCTCTCACCTCCAAAAGGGCCCACAACAATACTGGAAAAGTGTAGTGTCCCAAAAAAATCACAGACGCGCAGGTGAAAACAGCCCTTTCAAAAGCCAAAAACACAGCATCAATGGGGCCAGATGGTGTCCCAGGCTGTGTATTGCATGAACTACAGAATGAACTAACCCCTCACCTAAACACACTGTTCAACCTCAGCCTCTCCACAGGCTATGTGCCCATAGAATGGTGCACAGCAACAGTTATTCCTCTCCAGAAAGAGGGGCCACAGCTGACCCTGGTAACTATTTCCCCATAAGTCTGACTAGCCTGGTCTGCAAGGCTATGGAGCAGGTCATCATGGAACTCATTAACAAAGACATTGGGAACCTCCAAACACTTGACCCGACCCAGTTCGGCTTTGTTAAGGGCAGATCATGCCTACTAAATCGGGTTGACTTCTTAGAGACAGTCAACAAGGCCATAGACGAGGGAAAGGTGGTTCACACAGCCTACCTTGACCTTGCCAAGGCTTTCGACACCATTCCCCACTCGGGTATTACAGAAAAACTCACCAGCCTGAACATAAACCCCTACGTCACGAGATGGGTTGCCAACTGGCTTACAGACAGAACTCATACGGTAAGAATAGCAGGCTCCAGGTCCAACTCTAAACCAGTCACAAGTGGTGTCCTACAAGGCTCAGTCCTGGGCCCCTACTGTTCGGCATATACTTCTCAGAAGTACAGGCAAACACAGGAGGACTATGGCTAACCAAGTTCGCAGATAACTATAAACTGTGAGCTATAATTGACTCTCCGGCTGACACGGACATCCTCCAAAAGGGCCTTACTGAGATGGACACCTGATGTCAAAGTCATGGCCTCAAGCTAAATGCCAAAAAATGCATAGTCATCCAGTTTGGGAAAAACAAAACAAAGCACCCACGAATTACCACATAGGTGGCAGCCCCCTTAATACAGAAGAGGTAATAAGATATCTGGGGACCCAGGTAGATACTAATCTCTCCTTTGACAATCATATTGCCAAAGTAGTTAGGAAATCCTTCTATGTGGCCTATCTAATTACTAATAAAGAGGTTATAGTGCCCCTCTACTCTTCACTCATTAGACTCATCATAGAGTACAATGTCCCATTTGGGATGTACCTCACAAGACACTTCCAACAGCTGGAAAGACCACAAAAGTACCTCACCAAGAGGATTACTGGTCTCAAACATATGTCCTATGCAGCCCGACTGAAAAAACTCCTACTGTGCTCAGTGGCATATCGCTTACTCAGAGGTGATCTCTGCCTGACTTACAAAGCCATGTCCAACTCAGAATTGATGGACATGCTCCACCTAAAGAAATCCAAGTCACTACGAGCCACGCGCTCTAGTGAGCTAAACCTCGCCACAACAACAAATTGAACATGCTAGAGGGATAGATTCCTGTCACAGAGACTCCCCATGCTTTGGAACAAAATTCCAAATTACATCATGCAGAGCCCCTTACTAACACTCTTCAAGAGAAACCTTGACGAGTGGATGGGTAACAGAAAATACACCCCAGGGATCACTTCATTGGTTCTGCTTGATAGAGGATCAGTTAATTAATCAATGGGGCGGCGAAAGCTGACACGATCTGGCTAGGCTTATAAATGCCCTCGGGCAGATAGCCTAGTACCTACCTATGAACCTATAATGCAGGGCATTTTTCTGGATGATACACACACACACTTGCATACAGCATCATATTTTGGTTGTTCTCACCACTATAGCATGTCAAACGAAGTTAGTATTACTTAGTAAGGTTAATTTATCATCTGATTTTGGCTGCATGAAAGAAAGGGTTGTAGCATCACCAAAGGCAGAGAGAAAGTGCCCTCACAACACTGCTCTATTCTTTTTTAAAAATTGAAACTGTGTACCATGTTTTGTTATAGTAATTGTCATAAATGCTTTCACAGTCTTTGTGCATATGCATAAGTTGGGCTCTCTATACAAAATAATTACTTTCACGTGATACCTGTGAATGTATTAAACAGTTATCATGAGAATCTGTGAATGGTGAAAAGGATTAGCTTCATCCTCCATCCTCAGATTCTAGAAGTGGGTATGTGTGAATGGGAGTAAATGCATGTGTGTCTCAATGTTTGGGACTAGGTCCTATTGGGTGTTAGTGGTGAATGTATGATTTTGTTACTCTGCATCTTCATTTGAGAGATGAGCATCACTACCAGTGTGGTCTTTTTAGTAAGGAGGACATTTTATTTACATTCTCAGCTAATTATATGTTATCCTTGTGTAAATGTTCTTGACTATGGGTCAGTCTATCAACAGTACACCAGAGCAACTGAGTACATTAGTACAAGATGAGCTATGCTATTGTCCTGCTCTTTATGAATATTGGCCCAATCATTTTTTTTTTTTTACAATTTGAATTTTACATTTAGTAATTTACTTAAACTCATAAAATATAATAAAAAATATTATTATAACATTTTCGGACTGATCATTTTTGTGACTGTGACCCTTCTGTAAAGTTTGTTCCATGCTGTTGTACAAATCCCATTTCTAATTGATACTTAGTGGTCGTTTTCATAAATAAAGTACATTTTGAATCCAAGTTCTACACATTACTGTTGTAGAAGTGGTGTGTGGTCCAACACTAAATGTTGAAAATTTGAGCTTACAATGTCATGTCTTAGTCATTTTTGAAGTTTTTGACAATATTTATAAAACTTCTTTTTCTATATTCATTAGATTCAATTTTAAGTAATTGACTTTTTGCAGGGTTTTAACTTTTAAAATGTAGAATTTTAAAACTAGTAATTTGAAGGACTACTCTGTCAAACTGTTGATTGTCACTGTGCAAATCCACATGTAAATGTCATCTTGCAGTCACATTCATAAGCTTTATTTTGATTAGATGCTAGTGGTTCACAAACTGTATATGAAAAGCTTGAGCACAAATTGTTTTTTGGCAGAAAGGTGGTAAGTTTGAACATTTTTGCTTTTGATTGTTAGACATGATTATAACTTTTTAACTACATGGAATTATATTAACAATTTCATTGTAGTCCTGTTAGGGACCCTTCTCACTGTTGTAATGCTTTTGCAGAAATATATATGCAAATGTTATTCCAGTGTCAGTTTAAAAAAGCACTCTTCGGATGCATGTTGCACATATGTAATGCCATAGTTCTAAAGGGGATGGTATATTGCAAGGCTAAGGTCAAAATACAACATGTTTTGCAGACTTATTTGAAATGATGTAAAATATTTAAAAACCCTTTTATTTATGCTATATTGGCTATGTAATGGAGTTGTCATGTTTAAAGTATCTATAGTAAATGATTTTATTTCAGAAAACTCAACTATTTTCCAGTTTTTAAGTTATTTTTTTTTGCTTTGCTATTAAAGATATTTAGAAGCTGACTACAGACCTTTCCATTACACACACTGTTAATGTCGTTGTTGTTTGTCTTTCAGCTTTTTCCCAGTAAAGTGTCGCCACAGCGGAACTCCGGTCCGCTAATCATTGGCAGTAGATTTTTTTTTTTTACGAAACGCCGAGGTGCCAGCTCGACACCCAACCTTCAACGAAGGCACGCCCATTTATTGACGCATGTCTTTTGAATGCTACCCAACCACGGGGAGGACATGCAGACTCCACACAGAAGGCACTACACACACTGTTAATGATAAGAAGAAATAGCTGCTAGTACTATTTTAAAGGTTGTGAGATAAAAGGGAAATTGAATGTGATTGGTCTAGGTGGACTGTACAGTTTTCTGTCATGTGTGGGATATATTTCATGGACAAAATATAAAAATGACTGGTCAGTGCCCTTACCCATTTTATAGATTTTCCACTGCAAAGTTTAACAGGCAGACTTCGTCAGTTACATCTCAGATGACTACAGAAAATCCCCTTTTATGAAACGTTGTAGTTCTGTGGTATGTGACTTCTTCAGGGGAAACCAATCTATACTACAATACTGGAATATATTATCATGCTTCACAATTTTGAGTGTTGTTCTAAGTATTGCACAGTGAATTTAACATGTTTTCTAGTACTATGCTTTCCTTGAAATGTTTTAATTGATAACCCCTCTTTTATTGTACATTTCTGCACACTTCATCTTTGACCATTAGTAAATATTAGGAGGATTTTCACATAACAGACAGCAAGGCATGCAGGCAAATACAATTTCTAACCCAGCAACTATAATATGGTCTAAAAATTGATAAGTAGCATCTTGGTACTCTGCAAGCCACTATATGTATATGTTGTCATATGGCATCAGCGTAGTGCTTCAGAAATACATCGATTCTTGGCACTGCTAACCATGGCTGTCGAATGCTACCTAACATTGAAGCACTGTATGTTTATATGACAGAAGGGGAGTTTTGTGAGATTTTTGTACTTCAATATAATAGGTCTCATGCTCTGACCATCAGAAGGTGCTGTTAACTACAAGTTAATACATTATCAAGATTCATCAGATTTCTGTAGTGCTAATGAAAGCCTTGCAGGTGTGGATGACACCAAACCGTCTTATGCATGCATTAATATTATTCTTTCAATAATGCCGTAACAATTAAATTATAAAATGACTAAAGAAATATTAATAACTGCATATTCATATCCTGTGAAGTATTTCAACTTCTTTGATGAAGTCTAATATAAACTGTAATTGCAGAGCTACTAAAATTAAATGACTTTGCATTAAAACTAGCATTCAAATTATTTATGTTTTGCAGTATTCAGACAGTAGGAGCAGAAGTTAACCAGAGTCCTTTTAGGTTTAATTACTGTAAAATTACAATATACTGTATGCCAGATCCAATTATTAAGAGTACAAAAACATTTCACAGTGTCTGATGTAATTAAAATTGTTAAAATAAAATATTGTATTGCATTTTCATTATATCTCATGAAGTGGGATCCTCTTTCTTAGTAAAAATATCACTTACTTTCTACAAGCATCTTAGAAATGGCACACTGTTCTGATGATTTATTTGATTTCTGTTTTTCTTTCACCAACAATTTTATTGTGGGTTATGGCATCATTTTCAACCCCGGACACCTTTTCAAGCCAAAGAAAACCAGTTTTTCTATTGCAGGTTAGTAGGGGTAGTTTGTTGTTTCAGAAAATGTACAGGTCAAAGGGATGTGGGCAATGATACTGGGCACAGACAGTATACTTAGGGCATTGGAATTTTGATCACTGTCAGGGAACACATAGCATTTGATGCATTTCTTTTCTGTCTCCCCACATCTAACTGTTGGCTTCTACCAGCTCCTCCCCACATGGACTGGATCTACCTAACCCAGGTCTATATCAAAGACAAAACGTCAAAAGAGCGAACGCTCTTACATCTACCAGAAATAATCAAAGCTGCAAAACCTTGAATGACCACAACAGAGATTTTTTTCCCAGGGAAAATAATCGCTGGGCCATTGTTGGGGCTTTGCTGTTGCCTCCACTTTAGTGCAATCTTGGAGTTGGTATATTTACGTAGGGGCATGTGGGGGAACAGCCCCCCACATCAGGGGGGTATGGTGGGCAAAGTCCCCCACTTTATTTTGTGTTTAGGTTTTTTTTTGTTGGCCCAGTGATTTTTTTCCCTGGGAAAAATATCGCTGTTGTGACCATTCGAGGTTTTGCAGCTTCAATTATTTGTGGTTGATGCAAGAGCATTCACTCTTTTGATGTTTTTTCTTTATGATATAGACCCCTACCTGACCCACCTACCCTTTCCTTATGTTCTCTCCAACATAAGTTTGGGTACAATGTCATATTGCTGTCATGGAGTATTTTTAACAAGCCCTGAATTTTTCCCCCTCCCTCTGCATGTACTTGTTGCGTGTCTTGGTAGTAGACATGGAACGGGAACATGTCAGCAGATCTTCCTGCCTCTGCTGTGACTCAGCCAAATGTCTTCCTCATATTTTCTTTTCAGACTATGTTTCCATGCATGCTTCTGGCCTCCACCAGGGAACACCTAAGAGGTTTGTCTATGTGCACACCCTTCCTGCACCTGCAGTGTTCCAGCTGCTAAAGAAAGGTCACCTGAACTTTATCCGTCTATGCCATGGCATTGGTAACAGGTTTGGTGGGTCTCTTTCATCTTGCACTGTTAATGAGTGAGGCTTCACAGAATCCTGGATGAGTTGTAACCATTCACTTCTTTTTCACTGTAACTAGTGGTGCTGTAAGAACTAATGAAGGGTCAGAAGTAGTAACACAAGGCAGAAAAGCTGTTTGTTTTTACCAGATGCAAGGCTGAGCACACAAGGGGAAATCATTCCTGGCATTTGAATGCAATAACTATGCAAGATTATGACAAGCTGAGGACTACCATGATGATGATGACTATATTACATGCTGCATATTAAGGTGAGTGGAGGAGTGAGAGGTGAGGCAATGCATTGCTGGGGACAACTCCATCATGACATCTTTGTATACCCTGCTTCTGATGTTATACGAGTACACCTGGGAGAGTTAGGCCTTAAGAAAAATGTCAAGTGGTAGTTCATGTAATACCGATCTTATAAAATTTGAAGCTGGCAGGTGTCTAGTCCAGTAAGGCTGGACAATGCAGAAAGTTTCATAGATTCAGTAAGGTATTGTTCAGCAGCTGATGGTCCAACTTGGACATAAAAAATAAAGTGTACTTTCTGCAGCATATGTTGTTTTGCTGGTATTTTGGAATTTACACACACAACGTCCTCTATAGTCTCTTTTCATTGTTACATTATCAGGGTTACCATTTGGATCATTAATAGGAAGACCTTTTTCAACAAATCCATATTTTAACATCAGGTTAGCTCATTTGCAAAGAACATGTTTAGTAGGGGCAGTAGATAAAAGAGGCCAAGCTTAGAACTGATTTAAACGGGCAGATGGCCTGGCACAGTTATACAGTATTTTAGAGGTGACCATCAAGCCAAAACCTAATAAACGTCTAGTCAATCTTTACATGACAGAATGTGCATGCCTAAGCACACTACTTTAAAAGTAAAGAAAAGAACTGAAAAAGACCTAGTATTGGAAATGGAAAAACGATAAATGAATCAAAATACAGAGTTTATGAGGGAATGTGTGGTCTACTTTGTAATATGTTACAATGTCTGTTTTTTTAATTTGAAGATCAAGATTGCAATATCTCAGAGACTTCAATTTTCTCTGCTATATGGTGATCAGATGTTCAGGATTGATATTTAAGTAGCAGGCAGTTTGGGGAAGCACAGCCCCCAATTATGAGGTACAAGGGAGAGCTTGGTTTCAAAAGTGGAAGTGAAAGCACAAATTTTGGTAGCGCCTGTTTCACTGACGGTTTGATACTTGAAGATCTCACATACAGTACAGATCACTAATGTATCTAATGTTCATCATGGTGCCATACGTGTGTCATGAATATCATACTCACCATCTCTCTCACTGGACAAAAACTCTGGGAATATCTTCCTTCAGTCCTACCTAATACTCAGTCCTTTCCCATCTTTTTGTCCTAGTAAAAAATATTCTTCAGTTCTGTGAAATACAAATGTTTCCAGCCTACTAATATAACCACATTTCTTTCAGTATCCCCTCACTATCTAGTCTTAACTCACCAGTTATCTCTAGCAATCGATTTCTACTGTTCTCCAACTCTACACCCCATCTACTGTCTTCATGTTCTGCATCCGTTGTCTCAACCTCCACCATAATTCCACTCCCTGTTTTTCTCTCTTTCTCCCACCATCTACCACACACACTGACATTCCCATACCCTCTACCCATTGACCACCTATTGTTTTCCCTTTTCCACCTACTCATCAAAACTACAATCTCTGCTCCCTATGCTATTTTTTTTATCTTAACTGGCATTTATTATAAACTCCATAGCTCTGTAAAAGTATAAATATTACATTTACCTTACTTCTATACTCTGTAATAATGGGCAAATTCCTCATCTGCCCTACCACTTCTATACCACTTACATAATCACCTGAGACTCAATGATGTTTAATTGTAGCTGTTATACTGTCCATAGTTTGTATTATTATGTTTCTGTGTCATTGTTCAATTCTCTTGTGAAATACGGAATAACTAGTTTTTATTATTTACTTAATAAACAACTTTTTATCTAATATACCTAGATCATCTTTTAGCTATTAGACATTTATACTTTTTTATTCTTCCATTTGCTTTAGCTATCCTAGGCAAGTCTGAAATTCATGCATTAGAATACTGATCATTCCAATTTAACTAATTTCAGATACAAATAAATACAATAAATGTAGTGAATCTACTCTGAACAATGAGGAATCTTAATACAACATGATACTGAGTAGAGAAAATAAAACAGAGATGAATGTCCTAGGCATATCCCAGTTTTATACTACTTACTTCAGACTGAAAAATGCATCAGACTTGGCCAAAGCAACTTTAAATGTTCATGCAGAGCAACATGTAATGCAAAATACATTACTTCCTTGTTTAGATATGCTGAGCTTGAGCAGCAATACCTAGATATTGAGGAACAGCTATATGTCACTAAATACGATAATTATATGACTAAAAGCAAGACTCCCAAATATGAAGTAGAATAAATCATTAAAATAAACAAAAAGCCACCATAATATAAGTAATGCAATTCTTTGCACTTTTTTAACTGCACAACCATATGGCCTATTAGTACATCTTTTTCCTTAGTAAAGGTGTTGATTATACCAAAGATAAACATTACATTACTGAATCAGCTCTGAGCCCAATTCTGTTCATACTGGTGATGGACTACATTAGTAAACAGGTTGGAGGGGACAGATCAACAAAGCTGCTGTATGCAGACGATGTGGCAGTACAGGCAGACTCTATGCTAGAACTTCAGCAAAGGATAGAAGAATGGAATGAAAATCTGAAGGCACAGCACATGGGATGAAACTAAGCACAGATAAGATGGTGGTAATGACAGCAAACTGGGGAAATCAGAAGAAGCTGAGAGAAGAGATAGAAGGGAAGATAGTGGAACAGGTAAACAGCTTCAGGTATCTGGAAGGGGTGGTTGAGGAGAATGGCAGTCTGAATGAAGAGGTCAAAGCTAGAATCAGATGGGCTGCAGCCAACTAGCATAGAGTATCAAGTATAATCTATGACAGAAGAAAGCCAAAGAAGCTGAAAAGTAAGGTGTACAAGACAGTGGTGCGACCAATACTGCTGTATGGTACAGAAACCTGGGCAGTAAAGGCAGACCAGCTGAAGAAGCTAGAGTTGATGGAAATGAAGTGCCTGAGGAAAGGTGGTAGGATGCACACTGCTGGACAGATGAAGAAATGAGGACATAAGGGTAGAAGCCAAAGTAGCTCCAATTGCAGAAAAGATCAGAGAGAACAGATTACGGTGGTTTGGGCACATGTGTAGAAAAGCAGAAGACATTCTGGTGAGGAAGATTTGGGACAGACAGGAAGAAGGTAAGAGGAAGCGAGGACGTCTAGTAAAGAGGTGGATGGAGTGTGTGAAAGAAGTTCTGCAACAGTCAGGCATGAGTGTTGAAGAAGGCAGGAGTGTGGCACTGAATCGAGAGAGTTGGTGACAGTTAATACGATACCCTGACCCCATGTAAAAAAAAAAAAAAGGAAAAAGTGGCTGATTATTATAATGATGAAACATTACATTACTCATGTGGCTAAAGCATGGTGTCTTCATTTATAGAGTGAAGCAATGTTGCAGCCATTAATCAAGATTAAAATAGTACAAATTGCTTCACCACAGTTGTTTCTGAAGTCACACTGTAGAAGTTGTCCAATAGATTTCAATTTCAAACCATCATTTGAGTCTTATAATTGTTTGATAAGGATGATTCAGTATAATTGTCAACATTCTTATTTTGTGATTATTTCTATAGAAAGTTGAAATTGGAATATTGTGTTACATGTAGTATATTTTAGTGGAAATTGTGATACTGATAGCCATGTCTACAAGTAACCCCTTAGCTTTTTTGATCTTCCCACCTACTTTTCAACCCATCTATGTGATTCTTAAAAGCTTGCTTTTATTTGGTGATGAAATCTAGTGTACAAATATGAAATGTTCAAATTTAAGTGTGCACTTGAAGTCATATTCCGTCTTTCTTTGGTCTATATGGATTGTCTTGAAGATTAACTTTGGTATTCACATTTGGCATACTAGAAGCATGTCTAATATATACAGTAAAGTAAATAGATGGGTTATTTTAAATGTTTATTCAGTACAAACCTCTATGTAGAATAAACTGAACTGTATTTTTAGAATGGGATGGGTTTGATATTTATAATCATTCCATAGTGTCTGTGTTGATATTCCAGTACTGGTACAAGCAAACATATTGATTCAAGTAAATAACACAACAAAACATTGCTTTTGTTATGTAACAATTATTAATATCAGGTGACACTGCAGTAAAATACATGCATCAAGCACCTGTAAGAGTAAATATGACATATTTGAAATTATTGACTGATATGGACATCTGAGACTGCAAATTGTAAATGAAAAAAAATTCTATGTAACAATTTTAACAAAAACCTTTACTTCTGTTATTAACAAAAACCTATTATGATTGTAATGTAGTAGCTCTCTCGAGTCTGGATGATAATAGCCCTATTATGCCAGTATAACTTGCAAGATTACCTGCTGTGTCCACACCAACACTGACTTCAATGGCCACAGAGTGAAAGAATCAGATGCAGGCAGGTAAAGAAATACACGGTACATGGCAGTTCATTAAACATCCTTGTTACTCCACACAGCTGTCTCACATAGTTAATTATAATGAGTTTGTTTATTTCTTTAAATATAGTAGTAGAAACCTTTTGAAGTTATCTGAGTAGTAAGTTAATGACATGGCTGAATTTTCACTAAAAAAATAGAGCAGAAGTTGAAAGTTTGGAGATGGTACCATTAATGATACTTACAAAGCAGTGAACTGCAACTATAACATGAGTGGGCCATTTTATTTTTAGAAGAAACTGTCCTTGCATATTGATGTATACTCAGCCGCTACTATTATGGAACAAGCATCCATGTTTGTGTGTTTGCTCTGATAGTACTACTGTACATTTGAAAGTGAAGTAGCGCTAGAATTTGGATTCTATTCAGAGAATGCCTACAGAAGTGTGGTAATATAATGCCTGTCTCACCTTAAAGTATACAAATCCTTTAGCAAATAATTCTCATAAAAGTAATATCGGCACATAGGATTGCCACAATTCATATGCCCAAAGTAAAACATTTGCTATGGAAACATTAGGTGTTATAGGACAGATCATACCCACCATCATTTCATGGGACTAGAGTTCACAGTTTAGATAAAATAAAAGTTCAGTCTTACAGAATTCCATGATTTCTGATGTTTCATTTTATATTAATGTGTTTGAGCTACACAATAAGTATTTTAGGCAACCATTAGAGAAAAATTAAATACATTTTGTCATAAAAGCTCAGGACATTTGCCATTTCTTCATGTTTTTTCCACAGGACACTACTTCCCAAGTAATGACGGTTTTGTGTAGAAAGGGACAGATGGTAACCTTACTTGCATATTATAGTGGAATTCAATGATATATTCAGCAACTTAGCCAGTTATTTTATAAACACGCCATACAAGTATTAGTATGTAGGCATAAAGGATTGTATCCATGGTCATATCAAAAATAGGACAATGAAAGGATCTCTATAATGATAGGAAAAGGTTCTCTCTCAGATATCTGCTACTGCTATGATGAATATTTTACATAACAGTACCACCTTCATTTAGGATTAGCACTTGGATCTTTAATACAGTAGTTGCAGAAACAATCAAACAGGTATTTTTAAGGGTAATTAGAAATAGACATTACAATGCAGGATGCAACTTAACACCAGTAAAGCTTTCCAGTGGCTGTTCAAATGAAATTCAAATTAATAATTTCTGTGCTCTCTGTCCTCCAAAATTCTTCAGAGTTCAATTAAGCAAAGACTTATTTTGGGATATAAGGTGACTATAAAGAATATAGTAATTGAATCTATATCCCATGCTAACCTATGCAGAATACAGAAATTGAATTTGTATCCCATGATAAACTATTAGGTATTACCATTGACAAACTTACTTTTAAACATTTGTAATGCCATTTAAAAAAACACTGCAAATTAGGAACCCTATACAGACAAACATCTCATGGACAGCACCACAAAAATAGCTCTCGCCAACTATTTGCCCCCTCCCTCTTATATGGTGCTCCCATTTTCACCAGCATGCACTCATCCCTAAAATACAAGCTCCAGTCCTGGTATCATAAAATCACCAAATCTGCAACAGGCAGCTCCTAGCACTCACATCCCTGCCAAGCCTTAAGAGAATTAAACTGGCTGGAATTTTCACACCACCTCAGCCTCCTTCAACTGTCCATGGCACACAAAATTGTCTATAACCCAAACAACTGCCCTGCTCTTAAGAACATTCTAACACCCTACACCCTCACCAGAACCCTCTGCTCAGAATATAAACTCATAACTGTCTATGTACAAAAAAAAAAAAGCTAGTCACTGCCTTTACTCATACACTGTTGCAAAACTCTGGAACTCACTTTTGGGCAGCATAAACACCATTGATTGCTACAACAAATCTAAAATCACCCTAAAAAAATATCTACTAAATATTCATGTCTGTCCCTGCATCTATCCAAATAGATAAGCCACCTCTCCCTCTTTTTTACCTCTCAAAACCAGCAGGAAACTCTTCTGATTTAAAAGTTAATTTAAACAACTCTTACTACTGATTCTCTATAATCTTAGCTACTATAACCCCAAACCTAACTTCTTCTAACTATCCTTCAACAACTAACCTCTCTACTAATTGTCTGTTTCTTACCTTTCAATCTATTTCTATATTTTCAAAACAAATTTTTTTGTAAATGACTTTTTTGTTCTCTATTTGTAATCCCACATTGCTTTTTCTCAAGATACTGTATTGTAATATAACTGTACTGTAAATTGTTGTAAATACTTATTACTCTCTGTATACAGAATGTCTTGCGGAGCTTTTCTACATAGGCATCTGCTGAAACTGGGTTACTAATCCAGTCAGACTTTCCCCGTCAATAAATAAAGTATAAACCATAATATCCCAAAACTAAACACAGAAGATAAATGCTTATTTGAGGCCAATGAGCTCTGAAACTACAGCAAAACCTTAAACTAGATTTTAGTTCAGGCTATGTTACAAATAGAATTTACAGCTCTGACAGAAGTGGTGGAATAAATTAAAAATGCAACTCATGTCTTACAACAAACAGTATAACTAACATTTGGCATTGATAAAAGCTGGTTAAATTACTCAGCAGAATATCTGCAGATTTATTACAAAAATCAGTGAACTTGAGATAAAGGGTTCAAGTTTGGACAGTTATTTGGGAGAATGTCACAATCAGCTGTAGATCCTATTAAAAATATACAAGACCATTACAAAAACTCATCTATCTGGAAAATATAACAGTCTGCAGATAATACAGCTTCAGGAAGGAGGAGGAAACACAAGCATGGCCATATTCCTGAAGTCGTGGCTACCGATGGTGGTAGGTCCAGAAGTACTGCATAATCGTGTGATTAAAACCCACGTGACTGATTCCATGATGAATAAGCCAGTAGGTTCAGCTTAGAGATATGCCCACAAACTTCATGTCAAAGAAAAAACTTGAAACAGAATCTTGTCTGCAGAAACGGCAAATACAGTATTCTGTTTGCATTATTGGAATAGATTGCGTTTATTCGTTGGATATTTCTAAAATGAATATATTTCTCTTCTTTCATGGATAAAACTGAAATGTGATTTTTTTTCTTGGTGCTACCAAGGAAAGCATTCTATCTTGTAGTAAGCAGGGGAGCTGTCATTCCCAGCTCTTGAAGTAATAGCTGTAGAAATTGTAGTAATGGATATAAACATCAGACACTGATCTAATGGGGCAAATCATTCTATAGCCGAGTGGCTGTGCTTACAATGTCAAATGCCACCCCAGCAGAAAGAACTGCTAGCAGAAATGAAAGTCTACTAAGACTAGGACTGGGAACCTCTGGGGACTAGTGAAAATCCTAATTTTTATTTTGGTAAAAGGTATGAATGACGACGCAATCTCTTGCTTCCTATGAGATGAGCACATGATGAAAATGGTATATATAGTACTTTACAGAAAATTGTTCCAGCAACAATCTTAGCTGTACTAGCTCCAGAACAGACTAGCATAATTAGTGTAGTTATTCAGATACTTCATTTGAGTTAGACAACAATTAAACTTGCGCTGCCTTCCATCTACCATATAAAAACAGTCAAATCCATTTTGAGATTGACATTATTTTATGTTAAGTTCAGGACTATTGAACTGATTGCTTTGCATAGTGTGTTTTCTAAATTTTGATTAAGATATACCTGAAAAACATGAAATCCTTAAATTCAGTAGAAACATGTATGTATGTGATTAGCATGGGTAATTAGAATGATGTACCTTGCTGGCATGCCACTAGAGTAGCTAGTGTGAGGTAAATGAGGTCATTGCCCTAGGCACAAGGTGTTAGGAGATATGACTGGCCAATTTCAATCACCCTTTACTGAATACCAGCATTTACATTCTAGTATTGCATTTGCAGTCTAGACTGAAGTGCTATAGCAGCTGCTTGGAAATGTAAGCAGTCTGATAAAATTTAAAAGATTTTTTTTTCTCTCTCTCTGAGAAGAATAAACCTCATTCTCTCTCATTCTCTCTCTCTCTGTATATATATATATATATATATATATATATATATATATAGATATATATAGATATACAGATACTGTGGATATAAGAAGTGTACACACCCCTGTTGAAATGCCAGGTTTTTGTGATATAAAAAAATGAGATCACAATAAATCATTTCAAAACTTTTCCCACCTTTAATGTGACCTATAACCTGTACAATTCAATTGAAAAACAAACAAATCTGTTAGGGGAAAAAAATAAAAAACGTACAATACATTGGTTGCATAAGTCTGCACACCCTTAAACTAATACTTTGTTGTGTGTACACCCTTAAACTATACTTTGTTGAAGCACCTTTTGATTTAATTACAGCATTCAGTCTTCTTGGGTACACACACACGTGCCATCAATTAGAGAGACTCTGATTAACCCCAAATAAAGTTCAGTTGTCCTAGTAGGATTTTCCTGACATATACTCAGTTACCTGCTACAGCAAAAACCATGGTTCACGAGAGCTTACAAAGCATCAAAGGGATGTCATTACTGACAGGTATCGGTCAGAAGAAGGGTACATTCAAAAGAATTTCCACAGCATTGGATATACCATGGAACACAGTGAAGACGGTCATTAAAATGTGGAGAAAATATGAGACAACAGTGATGTTGCAAAGAACTGGATGTCCCTCCAAAATTGATTAAAAGACTAGATGAAAACTGGTCAGGGAGACTGCCAAGAGACCTACAGGAACACTGAAGTAGCTTGCAGGAATTTCTGGCAAGTACTGGTTGTATATTAAATCTGACAACAATCTCCCATATTCTCCATGTGTCTAGACTATGGGGTAGGGTTGCAAGATGGAAGCCTTTTCTTACACAGAAAAACATCCAGGCCCAGCTAAAATTTGCAAAACAATACATCAAGTCTCCCAAAAGCACTTGGGAAAATGT
The DNA here is from genome assembly GCF_019279795.1 of Protopterus annectens. Classification (NCBI taxonomy): domain Eukaryota; kingdom Metazoa; phylum Chordata; order Ceratodontiformes; family Protopteridae; genus Protopterus; species Protopterus annectens. The sequence goes on from NC_056748.1 coordinate 594,057,329, forward strand.
GTTATGATCTGATGAGACCAAAGCCGAACTTTTTGGCCACAATTCCAAAATGTACGTTTGGTGCAAAAAGAACACTTTGCTTCACTAAAAGAACACTATCCCCATGATGAAGCATGGTGGTGACCATATCATGCTGTGGGGTTGGTTTTCTTCCACTGGAACTGGGGCTTTGGTCAGGGTGGATGGAATTATGAACAGTTCCAAATACCAGTCATTTTTGGCCCAAAACCTCCAGGTGTCTGCTAGAAAGCTGAAGATGAAGAGGAATTTCACTTTTCAACATGACAATGATCCCAAGTATACATCCAAATCTAACAAAGAATGGCTTCAGCAGAAGAAAATTAAAGATTTGGAATGGCCCAGACCTAAATCCAATACAAAATCCATGGTGTGACTTAAAAAGGGCTGTTCACAAGAGATGCCCTCACAATCTGACAGATTTGGAGTGCTTTTGCAAGGAAGCATGGCCATTTATTGCCAACTCAAGATATGCCATACTGATAGACTCCTACGCAAGAAGACTGAATGCTATAATTAAATCAAAAAGTGCTTTAACAAAGTATTAGTTTAAGGGTGTGCACACACAACAAAGTATTAGTTTAAGGGTGTGCACACTTAAGCAACCAGTGTATTGTACATTTTCTTTTTATATTTTTCCCCTAACAGATTTGTTTTTCAGTTGAATTGTACAGGTTATAGGTCACATTAAAAGTGTGAAAGGTTTTGAAATGATTTATTGCGGTGTCATTTTTTTTCGTATCTATATCACAAAAACCTGGCATTATAAGAGGGGTGTGTACACTTTTTATATCAACTGTATATATGTTCTACTTTCAACAAAAAAAGCTTTTTTTTGTTTGGGAGTGGGAGTCAGGTGGGAGGATGTGAGGAATATGGAAAAGTTTGTTAGGTTTGGGCTCATTGTTTTTTTTTTTTTTTCTTCTTCTTCTAGAACCTCTCAGTGATGATGAGGTACCAGTGACAAGAAAAGATATACCAACCAATCTCTTTTGGTGCTACAGAGGTGCTATTGATAAGTGTGCATGATATGTGAAGGATTTGACATGAACACTGTCCTTTGTTACCACTACCCAGTTTCTTGTAATGAAATTGAATAAAATAAATGTTAATAACAGTAGCGGATAATATGACGACACATCCAGTGAGGGATGTAGACCTTCACTTTGTGAAAAAACTTGTGAATTCAAGTGTCCTGGTTTAGTGACAATGACCATTTTGCCTAGACAGATTAATGAATCTTTACTAAAATTATGACAGGCTGATATTCATGGTTTCATTGTTCTTTGTCTCCAAAACTGGTCATGTTGCTAATATCATTAAAGCCCAATACCAAACTTAATTTATTAGACTGTGTGAAACTTGTCAAGAGTTTATTTAAAATCATTTATACTATCATATGTTCTGATAATGACAATTTATAATGCATGTTTGTAAATCTGATAGAAAAAGGCTGTTTATAACGGCAATACCTAAGAACTATAAATATTAGACAATATTTCTAAATTTCCCTAGGTGAATAACATTCAAAAGCTTCCTTATAACCTAATTTTGTACTGTCTAAAATTAAATACAAACCTCACCTTTTAAAATAATGCAAAGAATATGACTCAAGGATCTATAGTATAAAAGGAAAACTTATAATATATGCACAATCATAGGTTGAACCACGGAACTGTTCAAAGGAGCCAGGACGTTACTACTCCCAGATTAAATATTTTTAAAAAGCAAATAGTCAACAGAATAAGCCTTCTTAACTAAAATGGGGCATATTAGTTGTGAAATCTAGATGTGAAAATATTACAGTCCCCAAGATTTGTAACTTCCAGATGTCTTTGAAGGTTGATCACAAAGTACTATTTAACAAAACTTTTACTCTTACCATAATTAGCAATGGCAGACAAACAAATTAATTTTAAGATTAGTAGTTGAATTCCAAAACTCCTTCGAAAATATTAAATGTTATTTGGCATTTAAGTAACTTTTCCTAGTCTGCAATCATCCAGCAACTTATAAAGCCGTCCAAAATTACTATTCAGCTCTGAAAAGAGAAGGTTTCAGCACCATCTCTGCATAATTCCAATACATCAGAGACATCAGTGGGGTTAGATATTAAGACTGCTGATAGAATGGCAATTTTACCAGGGCAAAACTGAAGAAAGCCATGGAGTTAATAAACATTTCATTAGCTAAATAAAGTTCATAACTTTACCTTGAGATTTAGCCATCTAACAGCCAATACATACTACAGCAAGTCTTAGTTATCGAAGCACAGGAGGTGTCCATTTGGTTTGGGAATGCATTTCTCTTATTCTTGCAATGTTTTGACAATCATTACAATTCTAAAAGCTGAAAACTTGGTTGAAATGTTCCATTTTAAAGGTGTCTTCTTAGCTTACTGAAGCAAAATTCTGTCAGGATAAGATCTCAATATCCCCCACCTCTTCTAGGTAGACTATAACAACTTATAGATGGATCATCTGAGATTACAATCAGTCTTTGTACTACTTACTTATTTACCCAGGTAAATGTGAAGCTGTATATGAACTGTTCTGGGAGAAATACTGGAATGCTGATACCCCCTGTCAGACCATAAGGGAGGCACTGAAATGTTTTTAAATTTCAAAATTTGTGACAGGATAGGTTCCCTTAAAATGGAGTAGGATAAAAGGCACATGGCACTTACAGATATGTTAGTCTTAACACCTGATATGGATAATAAAAATGAGACAGAACTTAAGTCTTTCAATTTATTTGGTAAACTAGATTTCTACAGACCCTGGATGTAAAGCTGTTGATGGCATTGGATAGGAAAAGGTAATGATCTTATGCAGCCACCATTACCTAATACTACATAGTGTTATATAGAAAACAAAACACATGGCGATGATGTTGATGCTAAAATTGGGTTCTTACCCAATCTCCATATTGCAGAAAGGATGAATTCCCAGAGTAATACTTTGTGGTTGTTTGTAGAATATTAAATAATGTGACACAATTAGTCAAGCTGGTAAAAAGTGAGGTTTTCAAGAGAGTCCTAATAGTGGCATAAACAGTATCATGTGCATTTGAGATAAAGGTAAGCCCTTAATGCTACATTTATCTGGGAAGTGCTTGGCTAAGGTATTAAGGCATCATAATCTGACTGGCTGCCACCCAGACTCTATAGAAGTATTTCTGCTCTGTGTGTCATCTTACTACTACTAGTATACAATTTGGATATGTATGCTCCTCATGTTCTTCTCTGTGAGTCCTTAGTGGGCAGTTTTGATGTTAATGATCATGAAGGTAGTGAAAAATACAAATGACCCAACTAGTATATGATATAATTTTAACCAAAACCGTGATTATAACATCAATTATCACACTTTGGATAACAGTGCCATGTCTTCTTTTTTGGTGAGGGAAGGGCGTTTTTTGTTTTCTGTACATATAGTTAAGACACTTCAAAAATATTTACTTTAAGTTGTTTCAAGAAACAATTTAATTTTTGTAACAGATGCTTGAGGTATTGACAGAGTGTTATTCTTCCAGTTTATTGTTACTTTTAAAATAGCATCTCATTTCTCCTCCATTTTAGTGGCTTGTTTCAGCATTTTTTTTCATGTGAACTTTTGCAAGCTTGCATAAAATAATGTACATAAAAGAAACAAGCACTTAATAACAATGCCATCATTACTCCATTAGGAATTCACCATGATTACCCTCAACTGTAATAACTCAAACATTGCACACCATGATTACCCTCAACTGTAATAACTCATATAAACATTACACACCATGATTACCCTCAACTGTAATAACTCATATAAACATTACACACCATGATTACCCCCAACTGTAATAACTCATATAAACATTGCACACCATGATTACCCTCAACTGTAATAACTCATATAAACATTACACACCATGATTACCCCCAACTGTAATAACTCATATAAATATTACACACCATGAGTACCCTCAACTGTAATAACTCATATAAACATTACACACCATGATTACCCCCAACTGTAATAACTCATATAAACATTACACACCATGATTACCCCCAACTGTAATAACTGATATAAACATTACACACCATGATTACCACCAACTGTAATAACTCATATAAACATTGCACACCATGATTACCCTCAACTGTAACAACTCATATAAACATTACACACTATGATTACCCTCAACTGTAATAACTCATATAAACATTGCACACCATGATTACCCTCAACTGTAATAACTCATATAAACATTACAAACCATGATTACCCGCAACTGTAATAACTCATATAAACATTGCACACCATGATTACCCCCAACTGTAATAACTCATATAAACATTACATGATTACCCTCAACTGTAATAACTCATATAAACATTGCACACCATGATTACCCTCAACTGTAATAACTCATATAAACATTACAAACCATGATTACCCGCAACTGTAATAACTCATATAAACATTGCACACCATGATTACACCCAACTGTAATAACTCATATAAACATTGCACACCATGATTACCCTCAACTGTAACAACTCATATAAACATTACACACTATGATTACCCTCAACTGTAATAACTCATATAAACATTGCACACCATGATTACACCCAACTGTAATAACTCATATAAACATTACACACAATGATTACCCCCAACTGTAATAACTCATATAAACATTACACACCATGATTACCCTCAACTGTAATAACTCATATAAACATTACACACCATGATTACCCTCAACTGTAATAACTCATATAAACATTGCACACCATGATTACCCTCAACTGTAACAACTCATATAAACATTACACACAATGATTACCCGCAACTGTAAAAACTCATATAAACATTGCAGACCATGATTACTGTCAACTGTAATAACTCATATAAACATTGCACACCATGATTACCCTCAACTGTAATAACTCATATAAACATTACACACCATGATTACCCCCAACTGTAATAACTCAAACACTGCACACCATGATTACCCCCAACTGTAATAACTGATATAAACATTACACACCATGATTACCCCCAACTTTAATAACTCATATAAACATTACACACCAAGATTACGCCCAACTGTAATAACTCATATAAACATTACACACCATGATTACCCTCAACTGTAATAACTCATATAAAATTACACACCATGATTACCCCCAACTGCAATAACTCATATAAACATTACACACCATGATTACCCCCAACTGTAATAACTCATATAAACATTACACACCATGATTACCCCAACTGTAATAACTCATATAAACATTACACACCATGATTACCCCCAACTTTAATAACTCATATAAACATTACACACCATTACCCCCAACTGTAATAACTCATATAAAAATTACACACCATGATTACCCTCAACTGTAATAACTCATATAAACATTACACACCATGATTACCCCCAACTGCAATAACTCATATAAACATTACACACCATGATTACCCCCAACTGTAATAACTCATATAAACATTACACACCATGATTACCCTCAACTGTAATAACTCATATAAACATTACACACCATGATTACCCCCAACTGCAATAACTCATATAAACATTGCACACCATGATTACTCTCAACTGTAATAACTCATATAAACATTGCACACCATGATTACCCCCAACTGTAACAACCCATATAAACATTACACACAATGATTACCCTCAACTGTAATAACTCATATAAACATTACACACCATGATTACCACCAACTGTAATAACTCATATAAATATTACACACCATGATTACCCCCAACTGTAATAACCCAGAAAAACATTGCACACCACGACTACGCTTAATTGTAATAACACATATAAATATTACACACCATGATTACCACCAACTGTAATAACTCATATAAACATTGCACACCATAATTACCCTTAACTGTAATAACTCATATAAACATTACACACCATGATTACCCTCAACTGTAATAACTCATATAAACATTACACACCATGATTACCACCAACTGTAATAACTCATATAAACATTGCACACTACAACTACCCTCAACTGTAATAACTCATATAAACATTAGACACCATGATTACCCCCAACTGTAATAACTCATATAAACATTGCAGACCATGATTACCCCCAACTGTAATAACTCAAACATTACACACCATGATTACCCTCATCTGTAATAACTGATATAAACATTGCACACCATGATTACCCTCAACTGTAGTAACTCTTATAAACATTACACACCATGATTACCATCAACTATAATAACTCATATAAACATTACACACCATGATTACCCTCAACTGTAATAACTCATATAAACATTGCACACCATGATTACCCTCAACTGTAATAACTCATATAAACATTACACACCATGATTACCCCCAACTGCAATAACTCATATAAACATTACACACCATGATTACCCCCAACTGTAATAACTCATATAAACATTACACACCATGATTACCCTCAACTGTAATAACTCATACAAACATTGCACACCATGATTACCCTCAACTGTAAAAACTCATATAAACATTACACACCATGATTACGCCCAACTGTAATAACTCAAACACTGCATACCATGATTACCCCCAAGTGTAATAACTCATATAAACGTTGCAGACCATGATTACCCCCAACTGTAATGACTCATATAAACATTACACACCATGATTACCCCCAACTGTAATAGCTCATATAAACATTGCACACCACGACTACCCTCAACTGTAATAACTCATATAAACATTACACACCATGATTACCCCCAACTGTAATAACTCGTATAAACATTACACATCATGATTACCCTCAACTGTAATAAGTCATATAAACATTGCACACCATGATTTTCCCCATCTGTAATAACTCAAACATTGCACACCACAACTACCCTCAACTGTAATAACTCATATAAACATTGCAGACCATGATTACCCCCAACTGTAATTACTCTTATAAACATTGCACACCATGATTACCTTCAACTGTAATAACTCATATAAACATTGCACACCACGACTACCCTCAACTGTAATAACTCATATAAACATTACATGATTACCCTCAACTGTAATAACTCATATAAACATTGCACACCATGATTACCCTCAACTGTAATAACTCATATAAACATTACACACCATGATTACCCCCAACTGTAATAACTCATATAAACATTGCACACCATGATTACCCTCAACTGTAACAACTCATATAAACATTACACACCATGATTACCCTCAACTGTAATAACTCATATAAACATTGCACACCATGATTACCCCCAACTGTAATAACTCATATAAACATTACACACAATGATTACCCCCAACTGTAATAACTCATATAAACATTGCACACCATGATTACACCCAACTGTAATAACTCATATAAACATTACACACAATGATTACCCCCAACTGTAATAACCCATATAAACATTACACACCATGATTACCCTCAACTGTAATAACTCATATAAACATTACACACCATGATTACCCTCAACTGTAATAACTCATATAAACATTGCACACCATGATTACCCTTAACTGTAACAACTCATATAAACATTACACACAATGATTACCCGCAACTGTAAAAACTCATATAAACATTGCAGACCATGATTACTGTCAACTGTAATAACTCATATAAACATTACACACCATGATTACCCCCAACTGTAATAACTCATATAAACATTAAACACCATGATTACCCTCAACTGTAATAACTCATATAAACATTGCACACCATGATTACCCTCAACTGTAATAACTCATATAAACATTACACACCATGATTACCCCCAACTGTAATAACTCAAACACTGCACACCATGATTACCCCCAACTGTAATAACTCATATAAACATTACACACCATTATTATCCTCAACTGTACTAACTCATATAAACATTGCACACCATGATTACCCCCAACTGTAATAACTCATATAAACATTACACACCATGATTATCCCCAACTGTAATAACTCATATAAACATTACACACCAAGATTACCCCCAACTGTAATAACTCATATAAACATTACACACCATGATTACCCTCAACTGTAATAACTCATATAAACATTACACACCATGATTACCCCCAACTGCAATAACTCATATAAACATTACACACCATGATTACCCCCAACTGTAACTCATATAAACATTACACACCATGATTACCCTCAACTGTAATAACTCATATAAACATTACACACCATGATTACCCCCAACTGTAATAACTCATATAAACATTGCACACCATTATTACCCTCAACTGTAACAACCCATATAAACATTACACACCACGATTACCCTCAACTGTAATAACTCATATAAACATTACACACCATGATTACCACCAACTGTAATAACTCATATAAACATTACACACCATGATTACCCCCAACTGTAATAACTCATATAAACATTGCACACCACGACTACCCTCAATTGTAATAACACATATAAATATTACACACCATGATTACCCCCAACTGTAATAACTCATATAAACATTGCACACCATAATTACCCTTAACTGTAATAACTCATATAAACATTACACACCATGATTACCCTCAACTGTAATAACTCATATAAACATTGCACACCATGATTACCCTCAACTGTAATAACTCATATAAACATTACACACCATGATTACCACCAACTGTAATAACTCATATAAACATTGCACACTACAACTACCCTCAACTGTAATAACTCATATAAACATTAGACACCATGATTACCCCCAACTGTAATAACTCATATAAACATTGCAGACCATGATTACCCCCAACTGTAATAACTCAAACATTACACACCATGATTACCCTCATCTGTAATAACTGATATAAACATTGCACACCATGATTACCCTCAACTGTAGTAACTCTTATAAACATTACACACCATGATTACCCTCAACTGTAATAACTCATATAGACATTACACACCATGATTACCACCAACTGTAATAACTCATATAAACATTGCACACCATGATTACCCTCAACTGTAATAACTCCTATAAACATTACACACCATGATTACCCCCAACTGTAATAACTCATATAAACATTACACACCATGATTACCCCCAACTGTAATAACCCATATAAACATTACACATCATGATTACCCTCAACTGTAATAACTCATGTAAACATTGCACACCATGATTACCCTCAACTGTAATAACTCATATAAACATTACACATCATGATTACCCCCAACTGTAATAACTCAAACACTGCATACCATGATTACCCCCAAGTGTAATAACTCATATAAACATTGCAGACCATGATTACCCCCAACTGTAATGACTCATATAAACATTACACACCATTACCCCCCAACTGTAATAGCTCATATAAACATTGCACACCACGACTACCCTCAACTGTAATAACTCATATAAACATTACACACCATGATTACCCCCAACTGTAATAACTCATATAAACATTACACATCATGATTACCCTCAACTGTAATAAGTCATATAAACATTGCACACCATGATTTCCCCCAACTGTAATAACTCAAACATTGCACACCACAACTACCCTCAACTGTAATAACTCATATAAACATTGCAGACCATGATTACCCCCAACTGTAATTACTCATATAAACATTGCACACCATGATTACCTTCAACTGTAATAACTCATATAAACATTGCACACCACGACTACCCTCAACTGTAATAACTCATATAAACATTGCAGACCATGATTACCCCCAACTGTAATAACTCATATAAACATTACACACCATGATTACCCCCAACTGTAATAACTCATATAAACATTACACACCATGATTACCCCCAACTGTAGTAACTCATTTAAACATTACACACCATGATTACCCCCAACTGTAATAACTCATATAAACATTGCACACCATGATTACCCTCAACTGTAATAACTCATATAAACATTGCACACCATGATTACCCCCAACTGTAATAACTCAAACACTGCATACCATGATTACCCCCAAGTGTAATAACTCATATAAACATTGCAGACCATGATTACCCCCAACTGTAATGACTCATATAAACATTACACACCATGATTACCCCCAACTGTAATAACTCATATAAACATTACACACCATGATTACCCCCAACTGTAGTAACTCATTTAAACATTACACACCATGATTACCCCCAACTGTAATAACTCATATAAACATTGCACACCATGATTACCCTCAACTATAATAACTCATATAAACATTGCACACCATGATTGCCCTCAACTGTAATAACTCATATAAACTTTACACACCATGATTACCCTCAACTGTAATAACTCATATAAACATTACACACCATGATTACCCCCAACTGTAATAACTCATATAAACATTACACACCATGATTACCCCCAACTGTAATAACTGATATAAACATTGCAGACCATGATTACCCCCAACTGTAATAACTCATATAAACATTGCACACCATGATTGCCCTCAACTGTAATAACTCGTATAAAAATTTCACACCATGATTACCCTCAACTGTAATAACTCATAAACATTAAACACCATGATTACCCTCAACTGTAATAACTCAAACATTGCACACCATGACTACCCTCAACTATAATAACTCATAAACACTGCATTTGAGATTTCTTGTACTAAATGTGACACACTGGGGAATGGCTAAAGGAGGAACAAGGAAAAGTAATTTTTAAAGCTTGTATGGTATTTCTTTTTCCCCACAGACTGAACTTGCTTTTTAACTTACTTTAAGTACTCATTGTATTATGAAATGGTTGTGTATTATAGATGAAGAATATCTTCATCATTTTTTATGTCCCTAGACATACTTTACTTTGAAAAACTGCCAGTGAGGTATCATCAGCAGTGTGTGTAAAATGCTGTTTTTTTCTTTAGAATAAGTATTACTTAGTATATATCTTTCTGACTGTATCAATTTCCATTTTTCATTTTTTATTGTTTTATTTTACTTTTGTCTTTGTATTGGCTATGTAATTTTGAGGGGTTATAACAATGTTAACACACGTAGATTCAACTGATCTCCAGTTGTGACTCATGTCATAATTAAGGATAATACAGTTAAGCTCCTTAGCTTCAAGTTAAGCCTTAGTATGGTTAATGAAATGCATCCAAGATTTGCTGCTGAACTAATGTAAAGTCAAGTTATTATACTAGTTACAAGTTAGTCTGCTTAGTAGAGCTTACTGCTCAGTTGAAAATGCAAGTATTCAGAGAAAGTGCAATAACTGAAACAGAACACTGAACAGGTTGCTGATGAATTCAATTCTCTTCTGCATGTTTCTTGTTTTGAACCTGGTCGGTGGTGAGTGGGGAATTCAGTCATATCATTTATACCCATGCCTCATTGTATTTTTATGAGTATCTACTACAGGAAACCCAACAAATCTATGATGGTTCACAATGTCCTGGAAGCACCATTTGGCAAAGAGAAATTCCTGAAATCATTTTCAACACTAGCAGACTTTCAACCTTTCCTTACTGTTGTGTGACTGTGGAGTTTGTATTGATAACTTAGGTGTTACAAAGGTATCCTCAGCACTCAGGGTGTAGGAAGGCTGGTCTATCCTGACAAAAAAAGTATTAGATTTGATGGAAGTATCTTTCAGTGATTTTGCTTTGAACAAAAGGCACTCACTGATAATAACTTTGGGGAGCTGACAGACCTCCAGAATCTTCATACAAACTAGGACTCTTTCTTAAAATGACATGCACATTGCTATTGGAGCACAAAAACACAAATCTGTAGCAATTATTCTCTGGGTAAGACAAAATCCAAGTGGATATGGGACCTACAATCATTAGACTGTCTTAAAGACATGGTCTATATACTTGCATAAATATTTAGAGAGAGAGAGATCCGTCTCTCCCAGTGTACTGAACACTTAGCTTATAATGCTTCTTGAACATAAATTAACACTTCAGTATATTTTACTTTAGCAGTGCTAAATTTCCCTGGAGAAAGCTAATAAAGCCCATAGCAATAAAATTACATGATGAGACTAACCAGAAGTAGTTAGGGATCAATGACAGTCTTTGTATCCCTAAAATTTCTACCTCATTGATTGTTTTTGGTGGAAAACCATCTGTAGGGGGAGTAACCATATTCCATTGAATTACCTGATTGGTTGAGCACTCCCCTACCATACCCCCAATTGCCACCTATCCCCACATCTACACTTATCCTAAGCTAATCTCTGCCCACTACATCAACAATCATAAAACAGTTTACAATCTATTCACTTGCTTCTCCTTCACACACCTACTAACAACTTCCTACCTTTTTTTCATTCAGATGTATTTCTTCTATATTGTAACTCAACAATTCCTCCCACTTCATCCAACACACAACCAAACCCTATCTAGCCCTTTATCAATATCCTGTTTATATTTTCACTGACAAAACATCTGCATAATAACTAGCATGCCATTTAAAGTACAATTCACTTCCCTCCTCTTTCTTGCTCACATAAGCAACTATCCTACACTGTTGAACACCACTCATGTCAAATGCTCAGTTCATTGCACTTAAATTAATTACTTCCATATTTTATTCCATATAGCCCACACATTTTATAACCTAACATCCATCTTTTCAAACAAATGCATATAAAAGTAAATAACCCAACCCACAAGATAGCCACAAAGAACAAATTTAAAACAAAGTGGAATTGCATATTCCAGCTATCTCAACCCAGTTTGCAGCCATGTAGTGACATATACCCCAACCCAAGTCCAATCACAAGAACCTGTCCCATAATGGCCAGCTCAACCATTAATAAATAATTTAACACCTCATTCCTGCAACTCGGGTAAAACAAGTCTAAAAATTATAAACATTTACCTTAGAAGCATCTGTAACAAAGTAACTGAACTGCATGCTTTCATATCTTACATCTGACATCTTCATCGTCACAGAAACATGGCTAAACCCCAAAGTCAAAAGATGCTGAAATCCTCCCACCAGGATATAGTATACTTCAAGCAGATCACATATCCAAGAAAGCAGGTAGGGTAGCCATTATGTGCCTAAAACAACTGAACATATACTTTTATCACAAAAATCATCTGTCATTCAATAATGCAGAGATTCTTTTTGCCTTGGTGAAGCTAAACCCTAATAAGAACATATGTATCATGGCCTTGCATATCCCTCCTGGCAATATCATCAGGAGAGTGGAGGTCATAATGTCCTGGGCATCAACTGATATACCCCAAGAAACTATCAACCCTGGTTATCTTAACATAGACTGGACCCAAACTGTATCTAACTGTACTCGGGCCTCTGCTGAAAATGGACAGTTCTGTCCAGTTAGACCTCCCCGGTAAACAAATGTAAGATAAAAATAAATAAAATCTGATACTCCTACCAAGTAGCAGTATTAACCTGTATTGTAGCTCTCATCTCATAAATAAGCCAACAGGCTATAACAAGCCCTTCTCTAAGGTTTCTACTTTGGACTGGATTTTCTTAACAATTCCCAGTAATATAAATAGCTATGGTACACTATTTGACAACCTATGTGAACACCTGCCCAGTTTTGCTAACAGGCTTGTATGGAATCCAGTAAAGCATCACACATATAGGGATGTATGTAACTTATCCAGTTTTAATGTAGACAATTTCATCTCCATCTTGAGCAATAAAATTGGAGTATGCTAGAAAATCTTCCTATAGATTAAACCACTGTTGAATTTAATGATCGTTTACCAATTTCCTCACTAGGTCTCTCCCAGCTCACCCTTCTGTCAGTAAAATGGCACCCCATTCTACACTAACTTCAAACTTCACACAAAACTGGAACAATGCTACAATAAAATATCTCACTTTGCTGCAAATCTCTTTTTTAGAACTCATCACTGTTCTGCCGTTAGACAACTAAATTGGATTGGACTGCCCACATCACCTCTACCCTATTTATCTACAACAGGGTCATACTTTAAAGTACTACCCTGATAAATATCCAGCACCAAAAGGCATGTTTCACTACTACTATCCTACCAAAGCTCTTTTCTCTAAAAACAAACTCTTTGCAAAGTCAGTGGAAGAAACTATCATGGAAATTATCAGCAGAGACATAGGAGACCTCCAGGCACTGACTCCTCCCAGTTTGTCTTTGTCAAAGGAAGGTCATGCTTACTGAACATGGTGGACTTCTTTGAAAATGTTACTAAGGCAATGGAAAATTGTTCATACTGCTTCATAGATCTGGCTAAAGCATTTGTTAAATACCAAACTCAGGCACTGTCAATAAACTTATGGAAATAGGTATAAACACCTTTTATAGCATGGGAGATAGCCAGCCATTACTGATAGGACCCAGGAGGTTAGAATCAGTAAGGCCACCTCCAGAAAGAGGCTGGTCACCAGTGGAGACCCCAAGGGCTCTATGTTAGGCCCACTACTCTTTGGCATATATTTTTCAGATGTCAAAGGCCTCTGGCTAACCAAGTTTGCAGATAAAATAGAAGCGTTCATTGAATCCCACCAAGATGAGATCACCTTTCAGGAAAGTCTAGTACAAGTACTTGGTACCAAAGCCATGGCTTAAAACTCAATGTCAGGAAATGCATCCCAATATCTTTTGGGAAGTCAGACACCCTAGGTAAGTACGTCATCCATAAAACACCCATAAAAGTTGTTTTATTTTAGTCAAGGATCTTGGAACTTATGTAAATAGTTACCTAGCCTTACCAGTGTGTGTTGAAGGTAGTAAGGAAGTCCTTCTATGTTGTTCAATTTATAAGCAGGGCATGGAATTTAGGTCCAGAAAGGTCATCATACCACTGTAATTGGCCCTCATCAGACACATCATAGAGTACAATGTCCCTTTGGTATGTAACTGACCAGATGCATGCAGCACCTGGAACATGCACAAAGCTTTCTTACAAAAAGAATACATGGAGTAAAACACAATGTCTTATGCTGATTGCCTCAAAGCCTTGTCTCTCTACTCAGTATCATCCAGACTTCTTTGAGGTGATCTTTGCCTGGTGTATAAGGCATCCCTGGGTTGCGTTTTGACGAACCTTTTGCACATCTGCAAAACACAACATAAGAACTACTAGGTTAGAGGACCTACAACTTAGGCTTGTGACCTAAATAGAACATGTTGGAGAGACAGAATGTTTCTCAGAGAATTCACATTCTTTATGGTTTACCTAAAATTCATAAATCTTTGTTTAATCCACCCATGAGGCCTATAGTGTCGGGAAATGGATGGATAACAGAACCAATATCAGTTTATTTACAGAAACAACTGCATCCATTTTTATTACGATGTGGAAATATATTAAAAGATGCTGGCGACTTTTTGGGGAAATTATATGATTGGTATAGTAGTTTGAATGTTATGAAGATTGATTTAGGGGAATACCTGTTTGTAACTATGGACATTGTGTCTCTTTTTACGATTATACCAAAGAGCTACGGGATAGATTCCATTAGGGAATTTTTGACAGTGCAAAGATCCATGTCTGTAAATTATGTTCAAAATATTTGTCTGTTGTTAGATTTAGTGCTGAGCAATAATATTTTTACCTTTGACCAACAATTATACTTGCAGCTTACCGGTGTTGCCATGGGCACACCGGTTGCTACTACATATGTAAATTTAGTTTGCATCAATGGGAATTGCAATATATACATGATGGATCTAAATTTTTGAATGACAACATTTGTTTTTATCAAAGATTTGCTGATGATTGTTTTATGGTATGGAAGGGTTCTTTGGATGATTTGGCGGAATTTATGTTACATTTAAATACAACTACTACCTTCTTAACATTTAAGGAGACTGTTTCAGAAAATGAGGCTATATTTCTTAATGTCAAAATTACTTTAGATGATGGTGCGATACAGACTACTATTTATAAGAAGGATGTTCACACGAGTAGATACATACACCGTGACAGTATGCATGCTCCGCATGTTTTTAAAGGTGTAGTTAAGGCTCAGTTTGGCAGGGTTAGTAGGCTTAATATGGCTAACTCATCTTTTTATGTGCAATTAGAAGAAATGTTTAATGAATTCTTAGCAAGTGGGTATGACCGTCAAATGTTGTTAGAATTGAAGGCATATACAATACATAATAGAGAGACTGTATATAAACCTTTTTTTAGGAATAGTCAGGATGATTCTCATTATATTTCTGAGTTGAATGGTACTATACATAGGTTGGATAGAATTAGATATGTTTTGACTTTTTCAAATAGAACATATTCAATTAAACACATTATAGAGAAGAATTGGTCAGTTTTGATGGCTTCTCCTGAGATTAATAGGCATGTATGTAGTAAGCCATATTTTTCATACAGGAATATGAGAACTATAAAAAGTCGGATATGTTATAAGGATTTTCGTCTCAACCTTAATTCTAGATTGAGTATAAGCCAGTATACTTTGACTCACTTTGGTACTTTTAAATGTTTGTAATGCTCTTGTTGTGTGGATGTTGCGGATAGTCCTATCTGTATGTTCACCCTACTATGAATAAGAGCTATAGGTTTAAATTTGTAGCGAATTGTGGTAGTACTAATGTTGTTTATTTGGCTATGTGTGTAGTGTGCCCTTCATTTTATGTAGGGAAGACTACACGTAAGCTGAAAGATCGAATAATTGAGCACAAGTCTGAGATTAGAAGGGAGAGTGAGAATAACGCTTTATTTAAGCATATTAAGCTACATGGAGGTGATCATTGTTTTAAGTTTAGGGTTATAGATATGGTTACTCCATCTGTTAGGAGTGGGAATATTAATAATTTTTTTACAGATTAAGGAGTATGAGTGGATAATTAGGTTAGCGGCTGACCACTTGCCAGGCTTGAATTCCGCTGTTAGTTTGAAACCAATTTTGATGAAGATACAACGGACTAAGTTATTTAATTAGATATGTAATTTATGTATTTATTTTTTATGTTATTTTTTTATGTAATATTTTAAATGTTTTAAATGTTTGCTTGTATTCAAGTAGTTATGTTTTTGGTCATATGATGTTGGCTGCTGTCATGTTACCATTTCGGCTCCTATTTAAAGCATGTTGCTTTTTTAATGTTTTGTGTTAAGTATTGAAGAAGGGTTTTGCCCAAAAGCTTTGCTGTGTATAAAGTGTTTTGCTCAACGATTGGTGTGTTCTTTTACAACATTGGTTTCCAGCATTTGGTTGTGAGAATAAGAAAATACCCTGAGCTGGTGCTAAAATGAGCTAAAGCCCATTTTAGACTTGATCAACTTAACATTAGGAATTATGCTTTCATGCAAACTTGCTCAAGATGTAGTTTAATATTTCAGTTTTCTACAGTGCATTAAGATAATTGTTTATCTTTTAAAACATTGCCATAGAGTAGCAAAGTAATAATGCATGCATCCGAAACAGAAAAGAAAATCCACTTCACCTCCACGACTCAAATCATGTAAAACCAAGACATATTTTTTAGGTAAAATCAAGACGTATTTATTGGGTTAGTGCTTTCATGCCTCAACAGACACTTATTCTGACCATAAAACATATAAAAAGAAGTCATTATATATACATCACATTACTTTCAAATCAACCTATCACAAACAACTAGCAATAAAATCATTTAAACAACCTCCTTCCCTTCAAAAATGGCTTTAAAGGGACAGGGCCATTCAAACCTGGAAATGTGTCACTGTTTAACCTAATGATCCAGTTTGTCTCCCTTTGTTCAAGGGTATTATTTAAGTCACCTAGTCTCCCATTACTAACAAGCTGTTCCAGTACTTTAAATTTAAAATTATGTGAGTCGTTAGTATTCATAACATATGTTGCAAGTGCATTGGTGGGGTCATTTTTCCTAATAGATAATAAATGTTCCCTAACCCTATCTTTTAACTGTCTTTTTGTTTTACCCACATAAAAACACGTACATGACTGACAAGTAGTCAAATAAACAACAGAAGTACTCTTGCAGTCTGCCATACAATGTATACAGTACTTATAATGGATCACGGGTGCTCAAAAACATGGGATGTATCTATAAATATACAAAAATTACATTGTCCACACCCAGACGTAAAACCTTCTCTAGATTCTGTAGAAAGTCTATTCACATCGTAACATAATAGACGTTTCAAATTAATTTTGTTCTTAAAAACAAATCTGGGAGTAGAACCCACCACCTGCCCTGTCTTATCTAACAATGCCTCTTAATAATCTCACAAAAATAACCATGATCACTAGTATAATGCATCAGAAAATTAATAGAATCAACCTATCTGTCGCCATGTCTAACAAACTGCCTTCTTTCTCCATTTAATAAAGGTAGGGCTGTGGTACACCCCAATTGTATAACCTCCTTTGTCATATTGTTAACCTCTTTAATGGAGTAGCCCCTCTCCTTAAACTCATCAGATAGCTTCATTAAATCATGTTCAAATACACTGCACACTATCTAGTTAAGATGTACGCATCCCTTGTCCTTTCATAATATTCCTAAAGATTCTACTCGAATGCATACTATCTCTACTTAAAATGTTATTAACATGACATTCTTTTCTATAAAGCTTAGTAGCTATTGAGCCATCATTATCTCTATAAATACACACATCCAAAAAATCAATGGTATCCATAGAAAATGTATAAGTAAATCTCAAGAATGCCGTTGCGGTGTGTAAATAATCAGCAAAATCAAGAATCAAATCAAGCGAACCCTGCCATAGAATAAAAAGATCATCAACAAATCTTTTAAAGAAAACAATATGTTTCCTGAAAGGATGATCATTCAACACATACTTATTTTCCGGACAACTTGATTTGCATAACTATTCGCACAGGGAGGGCCCATGGCAACTCCCTGTTTTTGCCAAAAATATTTTCCATCAAAGCAAAATACATTGTGCTCTAAAATAACACTTAATAATGAGCACTTTTACTTTTCTCAACAAAATCAACTGACACGGACTTCAAAATCCTTGCTAAATATGGTTCAGAAATAGAACTAGTGAAAACAGCCAAACTACTAGGAATAACAATAGTGATCCACATATCCTTAATGCAATTAAGAAAACACACTTGAAATTAGGCAAAACTTACCACCATAAGCTTTACCTGGATAAATGCACAAAAAAAAACTTGCCAATGCTTTACTCATTGCCTTCCGTCTATATGGTAGTGCCACATTTACTAACCTTCACTCAACCCTTAGCAACAAACTACAAGCTGCTACTATAAAATAGTCAAATTCACCTCTGATAAACCATACCGTTCTCATCACTGCCAGGCCCTGACTGAGCTGAAATGGCTAGAATCTTCCCACTATCTCTAAAATACCTATCTAACCTTAGCCCACAAATTAATATTCAAACCTAATGACTGCCCAGCACTCAACTCAATCCTATAAACATATACCCCTACAAGAGCACTGAGGTCTTCTTCCAGATTCATGCTAACTGTAACAAAACCCAGTAAAAGAGCTGGGCAATGTCTATGCTCCCATACTATAGCTAAACTGTGGAACAACCTACCATCTGAAATAACCCAAACTGACCACTCAAAATCCTTTAAGATAGCTCTAAAATCACATTATCTAAGTAATCCATCTTGTACCTGCCATACAAACAAACCACCATAAAACAGCACATTAATTATTAGGTTGGTGGGAACTTATAATAACCACTCTTTAATTACCTTCAGTATACCCACTCTCCATTTTACTTTACTCTGACTTCAGATAATACTCTTCAAAATCCTTACTCTTTCAAATATGTAACTTTTTCTACCAATTTTTAAGACTCATCATGCATATTCCTGTAAACCCTGTGAAGCCTGTAAACCCTGTGAAGTGTTGAACTGTACTATGTTTTTGTCATTACCTGCAAAATTCATTAAATTTATATTACAAAATTTTGAACAATTTATATTAAAAATTTTGTCAGCTTTGTAATACTGGTGGAGCTTTTCTCCCCGGGCCTCCACTGAAAATGGGTTTCTGACCCAGCAGACTTTCCCGGTCAACAAATGTTAATAAATAAATAAATAGTCCCAAGGATTCAAGGCAAATGCTGTAATAAGTGGCTGAACTTCTTTAGCCATTAGTTCTTTGAAACACTGATGCCAACAAAAAAATTCTTCATTTTCCAAATATCAAATATATGAGTGAGTTTTACTTATAAAGTTTTTAGTGATACTACGGGGATTTCTGTATTCAGACCAGATTTTGACAACTATGTTAGAGAGAATTATATTCTAAAGGATTTAAGTAAAAAAACTAAATAAGCTGAAAAAATAAGTAGATTGTAGCAGCATTCCAAAAACAAAACAAACTGAAAACTCTGAACTAAACACACAGTAATGTCAAGACAAGACTCCAGACACAAAGTTTAGTGGTTTTGTTCTACGTTACTCAGAACAAAACATCAAAAAATGCAAAATGTAAATCCACCACAAGAATTTAAAAAGACTGCACATAAATCATGTGATCCATATAGCCAATGAAAGATAAAATAGATGTCACAAACATGAAGTTTCTTTGAAAATTAAAAATGATAGGACTAAAATCAACTATTTGTTAAAAGCATATATAAACAAAGTTAACTTCCACATAACATTAAATTCTTAATTCTTGTAAAAAGCAGACAGCATTAACAGAGTCAATTGCACAAAAAAAAACTTTTTAAAATCCGTACAAAAAGCATTCTTATGGTCATTTTTCCTAATAGCAAAAACATGCTCATAAATCTTTCTGCTCAAATATCTGACAATCTTGCCAATATAAAATGCATTACAAGATCAACAGACAGCTGCATAAAATACATTTTGAAATGTCCACATAAAGCGAAAATACACAGGTGAAAGGTGTGGTACAAGAAAACTGTGTAAACTTCAAGTAAAAAAGTTTTGAAATGTAGCAAAAACTTCCCTTTGCCCAAGCCATTATAGGTTCATAGGTGTGTACTAGGCTAATGGCCCTGGAGCCTTTAAAGCCTAGCCCATAGAAGTGCCCTGGCATCATGCTGCCCAATGTTAGTTCCCAGTGCCTCTATCAAGTAGAGCCACTGGAGTGATCCCTGGGGTGAATTTTCTACTACCCATCCACTCATCAAGATTTCTCTTGAAGAGGGACAGTGAGGTGCTCTGCTTGACATTGGGTGAGGAACCTGCCCCTCCAGCATGTTCTGTTGATTGTGGTAATGAGGTTGAAGTCTCTGGAGTGTGTGGTGTGCGGAGGGATTGGGATTTCTTTAGATGTAGCATTTCTAACAGAGCTGGGTCAGACATGGCTTTGTATGTCAAGTGAAGATAGCCTCTAAGTAAGTGATATGAGACAGAGAATAGCTGGAGCCCTCCATGTAGGACATGTGTTTAATGCTTAAGATTCTCTTCGTGAGGTACTTATGTGGCCTCTCCAGCTGTTGCAGGTGTCTAGCGAGGTACATGCCAAATGGGGCATTATACTCAATGATTGATCTGATGAGGGAAGAGTAGAGAAAGATGACCTCTTTCTTCCTGGATGCAAAACCCTTGGTAATGTGTGTGACATAGAAGGATGTTCTGACCACAATGGCAATGTGGGTGTTGAAGGGGAGGTTGCTGTCAACCTGTGTCCCCAGATCTCTTATAATGTCTTCAGTGGGCTCCTATCGAGGTGGTAATTAGTGGGAGCTGAGTTTTTACCAAAGGGGGTGATGACACATTTTGGCATTAAGCTTAAGGCCATGGTTTCGACACCAGTCATTGGTCTCAGTGAGGCCTTTCTGTAGGATGTCTGCATCAATTGGGAAGCTAATAATGGCTCCCAGCTTGCAGTCATCTGAGAACTTGGTCAGCCAGAGTCCCTTTGTGTTGGCCTGGACTTCTGAGAAGTAGATGCCAAACAGGAAAGGACACAGAACCGATCCCTATGGGACTCCACTTGTGAATGGTCGGCAGTCTGACCTGGAGTCTACTACTTTCACACTGCGTTCTATCTGTGAGCCAATTTGCAACCCACCTAGTGATGTAGGGGGTTGATCCCTAGTTTGTTGAGTTTATCAATAATTCCAGAGTGAGGAATGGTACCAAAGGCCTTGGCCAGATCGAGGTAGGCTGTATGCACTGCCTTACCTTCATCTACAGCCCTGGTGACCGACTCAAAGAGGTCAACCAGGTTGAGCAGGCATGATCTCCCATTTACCAAGCCAAATTGCATGGGGTCTAGAGTTTGGAGATTTCCTACATCTTTGTTAATCAGGTCCATGATGATGAGCTCCATAACTTTACATATCAGACTTGTCAGGCTAATGGGGGGGGGGTGACAATTCCCAGGATCTGTAGTTACTCCCCCTTTATGGAGAAGGATGACTGTAGCAGTGTGCCATTCAGTAGGGTCAAAGCCTGAGATGAGGGTGTGACTGAACAGGGCACACAGATGTGGCGCCAGCTTGCTTTGTAGTTCATGCAGGACACAGCCAGGGATATTATCAAGTCCCATGGAAGCTGTATTCTTGGCCTTGGACAATGCAGCTTTAACCTGAGCTGCGGTAATGTGAGCTGCCTGGCATTCTTCCGGCATTGTGACTGGTCCTTTAGGAAGGAAGAGAGGGGTAAAGTTGGCACTGAATCGGTCAGCCAGTATGTTGGCAATATCTGTTACCTCAGGATAGAAGGTACCATTGTGCAGTAACTCAGAGCAAATCTGGGTATTGCTGTGGAGGTTCTTGATATAACTATAGAAGGCTCTGTGATGGTTTTTAGTGTCTGCTGCAATTTTGACTTCATAGCTGGCTTTAGAGGATTTGATGAGGGATCTCAACTTTTTGTTGAGGCTAATACGAGAGTTTTTCCAGTCTTGGGACTTCTCCTTTTTCTGCAACAGTTTCTTCCTTCTGTTGTAGAGTTTATTAATGGCAGGGCACCACCAGATTTGCTTTTTTTTTTTTTTAAGGAGAGTGTCTTGGTTCTGTTGAGTATTGCTAGTTCCATGCATTTATGTACATGTTCGTACAGTGCATTGGTGTATGATTTGGCAGTCATGCAGCTATTTTCCATTGGCATGGGTGATGTGAAGTTAGCCACCTCTGTTTTTAGGAGCCCAAAGTCAGCTTTGGAGAAGTTTTTCAAGGCGGTTACCTTTGCGGGGGATGTGGGTGAGATGTGGATTTCCATGGTGATTAGTTTATGGTCAAATCTGACCAGGGAGGGATTGACTACTGCTGTAGAGCAATGGTCACCCATGTCAGTAATAACTAGGTCAAGTATGTTGCTTCCTCTAGTGGGGGTCAGAATGAGCTGGTCCAGTGCATTGGAACTGATGAATTCCAGGAAGCGTTGGGTTAGTGTATTGGTACTTCAGTAGTTCTCCAAGTTGATGGAGGGGTAGTTGAAGTCTCCTAGTATGAGAGTGTTGGGTTGGACCTTAACAGACTGCAGGCTGCTTAGAAACGTTAAGTGAAATTCTAGAGACATGGTTGGGGACCAATAGCAGGCTATGACCTGGATCGCCATTTTACTCAATGTAAGTTGCACTTGAAGTATCTCAGATGCGTTATGTTGGGTTACTAGTTTGGAGGTGTTCATATGCTTTATGAATATGAAGACACCACCGCCTTTGGAGCTACTGTCCATGTTTCAGGGCCAAAAGGTGTGGAATGAGTTATAGCCTGCTAGTACAGAGGTGCTTTCTGCTACTTTAATAAAGGTCTCCGTTACAGCACAAATGTCAATGTTCTCCATTTTGAGGAGTGCTTTGAGTGATTGCATCTTGAGATTTAGACTTCTAGTACTGAGCAGCATGACCCTTAGATTGCATTTATTTATAGCTGATACAGTGATGATTTGGTCTTTAGAACACCGTCTAAAAAAGACATTATAGGAGTTGCGAGAGCCTTAGCCAATACCCAGAAACCCAGGGGTGACAGATGCAGGCCATCTCTGGCAAAGCATAGAGGTCTGTCAATCATGTCATCCCAAGCAGACAGATACTAGTTTCCCTTAGAATGACACCAGAAACGTAGCCAATTGTTGAAGTCAATCATTTTTTTGTTTGTACTGCGGTATCATTCTGGGTGATGGTAGGATACTGCTAGGGCTAGGGTCATACCTGCCTGGGCCATATAATCCGAGAGCTCCACCGTATCTCTTTTCATGTAGTCCAAGAAGGTGCATCTCAGGTCATGCACACCCACATGGACAATGACAGAGTCATACTTGTACTTGCTGTGGAGTGACCTGAGTGCATGTGTTATGTGTTGGATTCTGGCACCTGATAGACAGCTGACTGTTACCTTCTCCTTATTCAACCTAGGGGGTGGGACATCAGTGTGCCTCACTATTGCGTCACCTTTCTTAGTGTATTGGGCAAGGTGTTCAGCCTTAGGTTGAGGGGCACACTGTGGAGGTGAGCTATGTATCCTGTGCTTTGTGCTATGTTGTGGTGGTAGAGTGTTTTTCTGTCTTGGAGGTCTCTGCTGTATGGGTAAATTTCTATTGAGAGCCTCCATGAAGGTGGGCGTGTGGTTTGTGTTATATGAGAGATGTGATGGTGGGTATTCCAGAGGGCTGTGTGTTCCATGTGGTATGGTGCAGGTGTTGACCTTCTCCTCTTGACCAGCTAAGATCGGTCTTGGCTAGAGAGTGCATAGTTTCCAATTTAGTGATACAAGTGCATCTCTCACAAGTCTGACTGTTGGGAGGTAAGAGCAGAGGGTTGTGTGTACATGAGGCAGTTGCTACACTGCCTCAGAATGCCCAAGAGCACCAGGTTAATTGGAGAAAGCACAGGGAACTACACCTTAATCATGCCAGGAGGGGTGGTCATAACTACTAAGTACTGGAGCTATTTCCATGAACAACTAGTGCTGATGGCACTTAGCTGTGCTACAATAATTGCTACAAAAACTTGTTGAAGTGCAAAGTGATTAAGTACAACAGAGAAAGAACTAGGAAGATTCAAGGGAAAAATTGAAGCGCAGACTTTCTGGCATCAGTAATAGTTAACCTCATCTCGACGCTGCTAGGCGGAGCTTAAACAAGTGTAAACCCATGCAAATATGGGTTTTTAAACCAGAAAGTTGAAAGGGATGGAAAAACTGCCCAAACAGCAAATAAACTACAATTTCTGGGCCAGAAACCACTCCTCGTAGTAGATAGGCTACCTAGTGCTTACCATTCCCAGGTGGACAAGATTAATGATTTATTTCCTTATGGACTTGGTTCTTTGCAATAAGTACTTACGTTTTCTTGATAAAATATGTTACAGTATTGAAAAAATACTGAGGATGAATTGTTAATGAACCTACATTACTTACAAAAAACACAACTGTCAGCTCCAAAGGTGACCTTTGTTGTAGTTAGAACTTCAGAACAAAAATTATTGCATTCAAACC
This sequence comes from Protopterus annectens, assembly GCF_019279795.1. NCBI lineage: Eukaryota > Metazoa > Chordata > Ceratodontiformes > Protopteridae > Protopterus > Protopterus annectens. The sequence goes on from NC_056748.1 coordinate 594,082,775, forward strand.
TAGATTTAAAATTATCAGATTTCTTAAAGGTGAACCTCGGCTTTTCACCCAAGACTTTATCCAAGAATATGTTTCCCAAAATGACCTTCCAGTTTTCTTGTATTATATCCTTGATCAATCACATCTCATTACAAATAGGAATAGGAAAAGCAAAACAGAAACTTTCTTTAGGAAAGTTAGAAAAAACAACAGGGGCCTTACTGGCAGACATCTTAAAATATTTCTTGTCCAAAATAGGATGGACTTTGACTTTCCATAGTGCCAGAACCTCACATTCAATGGTACCTAACCATTCTGAATTATAACTCCTGTCAATGAAAAAAGCCTTTAGCTTAGTCAGCTGTTGCAGAAATGTAAACTCATCCATAGTGAGTCTACTGAGTCTAATCGTCTTTCCTTTTAATCACCCCTATTTTCATGTGGGAAGGGTATAACTGTCTTTGTGAAGGTACTGGTCAGCAAAGGTGTCTTTGCAAAATACCTTACTCACAAAAGAATGAGATGTAGTGTCATACAAAATACATAGGTCAAGAAAGTCCAAGGTATCACCAAATCTACTGATGGTGAACTGCAAAAAAATCAGTGCTCTTGTTGATGTAGTCCACAAAGCACTTAAATTCATCCAGAGTCTCACTCCATAGAAAAAAAAGAGATCTATGCACCTCCTATGCAACAGAATTTTCTCTACTAAAGGGTGCTTTATCAGAAATTTCTCTCCCTACATAACCATGACCAAGTTTGCAAGAACTGAGCCCAACCGTTGCTCCCATGGCTATGTCTGATGTTTGTTTGTATATTTTGTCAAGAAAACTTAAGTATTTATTGTCAAGAACCAAGTCTATAATGAAAAAATCATATTAATCTTGTCCACCTCAAAAGTGGTATGAGCAGTCAAGTATTCCTTTAAAAACTCTACTCTAGCCTTCTGCGGAATACAAGTGTACAGGGAAACCACATCTAGCAAGGCAAAATGAAAATTAAAGTCACTAATGAAAAACATTCAAGAGATCCAAAAGGTGTCAGGAGTTCTTTAAATAATATTGTGAACTCTGTGTTACTGGGTTCAGGATGTGGTCCAAGAAAGTAGAAATTGTCTCAGTCTTTGAATCTGCTGCTGATACAAATCAGCCTGTTGATCATACATTGTTTGACTTATACAATCTTGGTTAACTGGGCATGGACATCTACATGGGTTCCTATTACGCAGTCGAAGTTTTGAAATTTTGAAAATGACAATATTGAACTTGTCTGTTCGAACACTGAAAAAAAATAAAAAAAATACAGCAGTAAACTAACTGTTTCAAGAAGGGGGCAAGTCCCCTTGCACCCACCACACCCCCTGTTCGGTAAATATACCAACTCCGAGATTGCACTACAGTGCAGTAAAGGGAAATATTCCCTTTCTGCACTATAGTGTGGTCTCGGAGTTGGTATATTTAAAGAGCGAGGGGTGCAGGGGGGCTTTCTCCCATTTGCAAGGGTTTACTTTGCTTTTAATTTTTTTTTATGCGTTTGAACTTCTGCAAGTTCGACTATATGGTTTCGACCGTATAGGGTTCGAACTTGTTGAAGTTCGATCACGTAATAGGAACTCCATCTACACCTATAGTCAAGTGAATTTTCCCAAAATAGCTAATTTTTTGGATACCAAAGGGCCATAAGGATAGCAACAGGCTTCCTTTGAGGCTGATTGTATCACCAGGTGCTTCAAAGCCAGCTACACTAAGGCTTTTACAAGGGTATCCAATTATACTGAGTGAAATTATTTATACAAATGATAGTGTTTGGCCAGTGCAGAAAGCCCATTCCTGAAAGCCTTTCTGCAGTGGCCAAACACTATTATTTATACAAATGATAGTGTTTGGCCAGTGCATAAATGCTTTCAGGAGTGGCCACAGTATAACCAAACAGATGCAAGTCCTCTCAAAGTTGAAAATATTTTCTAAAGGACCAGCCACAATAAAAAGTTTAAGTATAACACAGCATGCAATGGAAAGAATTAATGGTTCACTTAAAATACAAAAGTTCAACTGTACACAGTTTAATGAACCAAGACAATGCAGAGCTTTAAATTCTGGGTTTTATCTGAGAACGCTTGATTTTGATTTTAATTAAGAACCTTTGTGGGGGAATAATCCTCTGCATTGTCTTGGTTCTTTAAACTGTGAACAAAAGTTTAAATATATTTAATAAATAATAAAAGAACATTAAAATACTAAATATCTATTTATAATAAGCACCAGAGTTTCAATCACAGGGAATATTGTAATAACATAGATGAAGAAATTCACATACAGAAAAATAGTACTTAACTAATCTCACTAGATTTTCCTGACTGATCTAAAAAAATTACTATTCCCTGGTTCACTTACGAGAGCATGGCAAGATAAAGTAGGTGAGGGGTTCTTCTTTGTCAGGTTCCAAAAACAGAGTGCTCAGAGACCTCTCTCATCTAGTATTAACATATCTTTTTAGTGATGGATTACAGAATGACATTGCATACATCTGGTCATCTGGATTCTGGTTCCCATGCTACCTCCTTGGCTAGAACTTGCCAGGATTTAGCACATATGTATCAATAATGCACACACAAAGCTTGCTAAAATCTGTTGCAGTTTGTGGAAGACATAAAACCATAAAACACTTCCACTCTTCCAGAGTAGCAATTAGTTCCCTGTTAGAGAGAATACAGAAGGCTTGCAATCAAAACTGTAAGATACAATTATATATGGCCTAAATTAAGTAATTTAAATTTCTTTCTATTTTTCAAAGTTAGCTGGGTTGAGATTAACCTCCTCTCTTCCACTATCCTCTGGTAAAACATACACATTTAATCAGCTGCAATACAGTCAGGACCCACTGTTGGCACATTTTTCATCACAGACATCTGTACAAATCAGTTTGATAAACAAATGACATGTAATTCTTTATAAAGTTCCAGATAGCTGTGCTGGCATATGTTACACATCCACTGCCGTACTTCTCCTGGCATAGCTGGCAATACCTCACATTCTCACAGTCAACATGGACTATGATAGAATCCTAATGGTACCTGTAGTGTAGTGACTTGAGTACATATTGAATTAGGCAGATCCTGACTCCAGATAAGCTACTGACTGTTACCTTCTTATTTAGCCTGGTAAGTTGAGCATCTTTATATCGTACAATGGAGTCCTCTATAACCAGAGTCCTGGGTAATGCATTAACTTGCCTTATGAGCATTGCTCTTGGGGCTCCACTGGGTTTAGGAGTATGTGCAGTGTTTGCTGTTTCTTTTCATGAGTGCTTTAGAGATTTTGTTTCTCAAACAAGTAGGTAGTATTTTTATTCCTGCTAATGTACAAAGTAGGCACAGATGAAAATGCTGTTTTATTCCCTTTACTGTTTAATTTCCTGGAAAGAGGAAACAGGTGGAAGACCTGGGACAAATGATCAAGAAAATGGTTAAAAACATTAAAATTATTTATTTATAACCAATAGTCCCTGCATAGTCTCTTTTCAACCAAAAACTTTATTATGCAGTCTATTTGTTTTCATGTAGATTACATACACGATGCAATATAGTGAAGATGCTTCTATTTTGCATTGTGGTTATCATTCAGAAAACCTCTACCATAAACCATCTGTCATGGGAATTTTTTTAATACAAAAAGCATGGGACATAGAAGTTTAGGGCTTACCTCCAATATTAACATTAGCTAACAGTGTAGAATACAGTGGTAGTACTAATAAACAAATTATTGCCACTAAGGCAAATAATGATGCATTCTTTTTATCTATGCCAAAGAAATGGTATGAAGTCATTCTGGCTAGAAAGCCAAGCCATCTTTCCTTTTCCTTTGCAGGGGTCATGGTATTTTCATGATGAATTTTAATGATAATGGGATAGACCACGTATGAGCATATTTTTGAATTTCCCTCTCCCTTTCTTATTCACTTCCTTTTCTATCATCATCCTCATTATTTGAATAATGTATCTCTTTGGATGATACTGGTTTATATGATTAAAAAAAATATTGACAAAACCTTCTACTGTCCTCCAGGTATAACCATCAGAAATAATCCTGCCCTTTCCCTTTTCAGCTTTCAAATGGCCTATAAAACCTCAATGAAACTTTATTATCCAAAAATATCTACTTTACCAAAAAGATCAACTAGTTTTCTTGAGTCCATTGTTATAAATTCTTTCTGACTCATTCTAGAACTATTAAGAGAAATCTGTAAACATTTTCCTAATATCTGCAAAACTCTCATCTATATCCTATGTTGTCTGTATAAACACTGGATGCAGCATTACTCCCTTCTTTTTTTTTCAAATTGTAAGCTAATGTTTGCTGCCACCTCCCCGCCCCCATTGACTGCACTCATGATCAATGACAGCCCATATGCTAGTTGAAACAGTTTACATCAATTTTTTCATGAAGACAAATCTCCTTCTACTTAAACATATCAACGTTCTCCACTTATTCCCACATTAGTTTCAATAATTTGCTAACCTCATTTTTCAAATATTTGACCTCCTTATCTGCAGCCCTCCCATGTCTATCCCTTTCCTCTATTGTTTAGCCACTCCAGCTTGTGTTTGACCTATTTGAACACCTCACCAAAAGTATGCTGAGAAATTCTGAGCAGTCAGTGCTTGGCCAAAATATAATCTTAGAATTTTCACTTTCCTCCTGATTCTACATTTAATAATATTTCTCTGGCTCAGATACTATTTACAACCACTTCTAGTCCAAAATTTCAAACCCTCTTTTCTGCCCTATTTATAACAGCTTATATGTATAACTTTAAATATACTGTACTTCATTTTTTATACACTTCCATTCCTCTTTATATGTTCCAGTTCTAACACTGTCATCCCTTTACCCCTTCTATAACTCAGGCATGTTTTGAAACACTAGTTCCAAAAATAGTACCACGATCCTCTTAAAATCCACCAGGAATTATCTCCTGACTGTATACTACACTCAGTCCCCATCAACATTATACTCCAAGGTAAGCTTGAAAGCCCTCTTAACAATGCCACAACCATTCAGGTCTGAATCCTATACTCTTATGATGGTCCATGACAACAATAATAGAAAACCCTCATTCCTTTTCCAATAAGGCTACAGTAGGACAGACAAGTAAAACACCCATGACCCTACATAGGAGACCAGTCAAGTATTAGACTAGCTGCCCTTGTGGACCATTCTAAGTATATCCAGTTTCCCTTATAGTGCTTGAATTAACCTATTCTATTTGGTGTTAGACTGCCTTTACCCAGTCTATGGTAGATAATTACAAAGTACTTCTAGTGAGAATAACTGGGAACATACCACATATGATTTGATGGCACCTAGGCCTGGAATAAAGTATCTAGAAGCAGATTTTGTCAATTAGCAGTACAAGGGCCATATTCCACAGGTAAATTCTGTAGTATCCATCCAGTGATCAATGGTGCACTTGAATATGGACAGGGATGAGCTTTGTTTACTTTGGATGGGGATCTGCTCCAGAGCAGCAGCATCCTCTGTGAGATATACCATTCACTCCAAACTGTTCTGTTGATGTTATAGAGGAGGCTTAGATCTCTAGACCAAGTACTTTCAATGCTATTTGACTTGTTGATGTACAGTAGGTCCATCAGTATTGGGTCTGAGGATATCTTATATGCAAGCCATAGGTCACTTCTTAGAAAAATGGGTCTATATTATATAGTCAAAGTTTCAAATCTTCGAACCTCACATGAGCGAACTCATATGAGTGAAGTTCAAAACATCGACTATATAATATAATAAAAAAAAATTACCTTACCACTCTGAGCAGGGGGACAAAACCCCTGCACTCCCACCACACCCCCCTACTTAAATATACCAACTCCAAGAACGCACTTCAGTGCAGAAAGGGAACATTTCATCTTTGACCTTTCTGACGTTCGATCATATGATGTCGACCATCTATGATTTGAAAATCGGAACGGTCACTCATCTAATATCGATCCTTAGAAATCTGTAGATTACAGAGTATAGTAACAAGTTGTGTCAATCCATTTAGGACATACTGTACAAGTCTTGCATTATTTTAGTAAGATATCTCTGGGGACATTCCAGGAGGTGCATTATACATAACTGTCCTAATGAGGGTTTGGTAAAGGTGGAGAATGTTTTAGACACAATCTCTTTATTTATAAGCTACACAACAGAGAAGAACTTTCTTATGACCGTGGGCACATATTGGTCAAAACTTAGGTCAATGTACATAAGTTTCCAAATCCTGAACAACTGCCTCAACTTTTAGGGTCATACTAATAATGTTATAGTTCCTTGGTATAGATGACTTTTCAGACGATACATTAATGCATATTTTTGGTATTTAGTTTCAGTCCATGAATTTGGCACTGGTTATTTGACTGGGGCAAACCTTCCTGCAGGATTTGGGAATTCAGTGACTGCTCCTAACTTGCAGTCAGCTGCAAATTAAGTCAGACAGAGCCCTTTTACATTCCCTTTTAATTCAGATAAGTAGATGACAAACAGGAGAGTTCTCAGCACTGAATCCTGGGAGAATCCACGTATGACAATTCTTTGTGGAGGTAGCTTCCCCTATTTTAATCTCCCGAATCCATTTTGTTATCCAGTTGGCAAGTCAGTGGGTGATGATGTAATTTAGTTCCAGTTCATTTAGCTTTTCTACCATGTTTGAGTGAGGGACTTTGTCAAAAACTTTGGCCTAGTTGAGGTATGCAGAGTGTACTGTCTTATATTCATTCAGTGCTCTGGGTGACCTTTTAAAAAAAGTTTCAGTTTGAGGAAGCCTAAGGGTGCCTTGACAAATCCAAACAGAAACTGGTCCAGTGTTTGGAGGTTTTCTATGTCCTGATTGATTACTTCCATGAAAGCACAGTGGTCTAGCACTTAACATTGTCACATCACAGCTTGAGGTTCTCTGATCTGATTCTCACCTGGAGTGCCTTCTGTGTGGAGTCTGCATGCCCTCCTGCATTGCAGTGGCAAGTCCTCTGGTGTACTGTCTTATATTCATTCAGTGCTCTGGGTGACCTTTTAAAAAAAGTTTCAGTTTGAGGAAGCCTAAGGGTGCCTTGACAAATCCAAACAGAAACTGGTCCAGTGTTTGGAGGTTTTCTATGTCCTGATTGATTACTTCCATGAAAGCACAGTGGTCTAGCACTTAACATTGTCACATCACAGCTTGAGGTTCTCTGATCTGATTCTCACCTGGAGTGCCTTCTGTGTGGAGTCTGCATGCCCTCCCTGCATTCGTGTGGGTTTTCTCCATGTACTCCGGTTTCTTCCCACATTCTGAAGACATGCGCCTGGAGCATTGCTCCCCAGGCCACCGCTGAAAATAGGCTCTGTCCTAGTTGGACTTTCCTGGTCAACAAATGTTAAATAAAATTATCAGTCTTTCCATGGCTTTGCATATGAGACTGGTCAAACTTATGGGTCTTTACCTGTCTGTATTGTGAAAGGTCCTCCCTTATTCAGAGGAATGTTGCTTGCTACAAAACCTATATTGGAGGCTGAGGTTGAACAGCATTGGTGGGGGGGGGGTGTTGTGACTAAATATTGCTTCATGCAAAACAATATATATATTTTATGGGATATTGTCAGGACCAAATGAGCCAGTATTTTTAGCTTTTAGTACAGATTTTAAGACTTTGTCTTGTGCTTCAGTATCTTCTTGTGGGTCAGATGTAGGGGAGAGAAGGGTAACGTTTGATCTGAACTCATCAGCCAATAGGTTCACTATATATTCAGCCTCACTGTAGTTAACATTGCTCACAATCAGCTCAGCACATTCCTGCAATATGCTTCTAAGAGTTCAAACAAAACTAAAAAAAAGGGCTTGTGATGGTCTTTGTCTTGGGAAGTTATTTTAGACTCCAACATGGGTTTGGTGGATTTCATTAAGCTCCTGAGTGGTCTATTTCAGTGATGAGAGCCCCATCATTCCGGAAATTACTTTCTTTACATTTGGTTAAAATTCTCTTTGCTTTATTGTACACCTTGATCATATACTTCCACCGTTAGGGTTTGACTGTGCTTGTCCCTTCAGAGTACATCTGCTTTAATGCAGCTATTTACATTCTGGCATAGTCAAGTGGTGTATGTTTCCACATAGTCCATGTATGAAGATATACCACCAGACTAAACTGCATAAATCAGGATACATTTACCCCACAGCATTATTGCCAAGATCTTTGATATAACAAGAACTGAGAGAGACCGAAAATAAGCAGAGATCGTAGTAGCACATAAGGACGGTTTCCTGCACCCAGTTTACTTATTATACTTGCTGTCTAGGGTACTGTTTATGACCACAAATGCCTGTAATGATGATCCTTGATCTCTGCTGCTCTTTTGTGTTACTTAGGTTTATAGCATCACTATATGGCAGGACAGATAAAGTACTTATGAATGATATGCAAATAAGCACTGAAGTGACAGTCCTGGATTGTCGTTCTTAATTAATCCATATCCAGATTGAATTTCTGTTTAGGAAGGTGACGAGAGTTCACTTTTGTCAGTAAGTCAATCAGCATTTGAAAAGTGTGGGTGTACTAGCTCTGGGGCACAGAGACTGAACCCTGAATGCAAATAGGAGACTTGTGTTATTTAGTCAGACATGATCTCTAAGGGGTCAGCTGCAAAACTGGAAATGATAGGCATTTTGCCAACTCATGTTTTCTGAGAAGTCATGGGGAAGGAATTCCCTATTATGGCCCTTGTAGAGAAGATGACGTCTACTCCCACTAACAGACCATCTGCAGGCAATTTCTGCACTGGCATGAATACACAATGATTTGGGGGCAGAACAATTAGTAAGAGATAAAATTAATACAATGCACCCATGACAGATGGCTTACTTCAGTCTAATTTTAGCCCTAGCTGATAATACAGTAATTACTAGACACTGTTGGAATAAAACCAGACAGCAGAGAGAGCAAAGTGCTCATTGACTAACCTAGGAGGGCTGAAACGTTGTATTGGCATTATGATTGTATGCTGCTGCAGCTAAACACAAACAGAACAATGGGATATTAACTTCATGTAAACTATGTCATTATAGCGAACATAACAGCTTCCTAAAGAACAGTTCCAACACTACATCATTTCGCTAGGAAAAATATCTGAAATGGACAATAAACTGTAACTACATGTAGTATTGTTTTAGCTAGCAGAAACTCCATGGGACAAGCAGCTTTGAGCTTGAGTTTTACATCAGCAATTCTGGGGTATTTTAATTTAGGAAAATGCAAGGTTATGACATTTTGATATTTATCAAAATGCAGAAGGCATTCCTGCGTACGTCTGTTAGCAAGAGGGTCAGCAATACAGGCCAGTGAAAGCAACTATATTCAGTCCCAATAAATCAACTTTCTTATTTGTACATATACTACTCCTAGATTCTTTTTATACTGTATAAACCAGTAAATGTAGGCAGATATCAATTACATTCTGATCTCAGCATTTGTGTTAATATTTTCTGCTGTCTTTTGTGAGCCGATATCAGAAGTGCAGAGGACTTCAATAAAGTTTTGACAGGTTTCAGTCTATCATCAATTCTAGTCAAGCAGTACAATAAATGCTATACACAAGTAAAAGTAATCAGATAATCAGAACTGTTTTTTACTCAGAAACACAGCAAATTACATTTGAGAAGATACATAGGTATAATCTGATAAAAAGCCTGTGTACTGCTTAGAACTATTCCCTGATTCTTAGGTGACATGCTTTTTTAATATGAATAGATTGAGAATGGGAGGGTTCTGGAATTTAATGAAATCACAATTGATTTGAAATAAAAAAAAAAAAATACAAGAGGACAGGAGAGTGTAAACAATAAAACCCTGGCACATTGGCAGAACTTTAGGGATCTAAATTTTCCATTAGCAACACCGGTACGTTTCCATTAATGGGGCAACAGTACTGCAATAGCTAAGATGACCTTCTTGAGTCACTTAGAATACTTCCTGTATTAGCAAGCAGATTTGCTTGTTCGATAATTTATTTCTCAGGATCCCTCAGCAAAATGGTGTAGCTTAATTTGAATACAGAATACCAAGCTGTATGTGAGTATGTACGACCTCCCTTAAACATTTTTTTTTATTCCTGCAACACTGCATTGTATATTGGACTTTATGCTTCATTTATTGTCACTTGGTGATGTGTGAATAGGGTCAGCGCATTGTGTTCCACTTTCCCAAATAAATATGTAAATATTATTTTGAAGAGTTCTCACACTTCAGAAGACATCTTGAAAATTGTCTTTTTCTTAGTATCAGGGATTTTGAAAAGGTTAAGGAGGATAGGTGGTGTGTGTGTGTGTGTGTGTGTGTGTGTGTGTGTGTGTGTGTGTGTGTGTGTGTGTGTGTGTGTGTGTGTGTGTCTAGGGGTGCAAATAAAAGTTACAAAATTATTGGTTTACTTTCTACTGTATATTTTAAAACTGTAGTAGTTGTTCTACTGAAAGATACTCCCCTGGATTCATGAAGCTCGGCGCAAGGCCGGTGTAAGGCTTACACCGGCTGTGCGGCTTATATATGGTGTAGTAGCGCCATATGCATATTAATGAAGGTGCGCTGCCACCACATCCACGTGCATAGGACACATGCGCGAGTGCATGGGGCATTACTAAGCTGTGCCCGGAGGCGTGTCAATGTCGGCTGTCGATGAGCAACCTAAACTGCTGAATATTATAGCCTGCCTGCAATAGTAATTGTACCTATCAGTGTCTGTGGATAATGAAATGTATGCAAAGCATGCAAGACAGTTCCCAGCCACACAAAATGGAGAACCAAACAGAAATGCACGCAACACAATATGGGTTTCCGTCCATGGAACAAATGATATTTAAAATCGTGTGTCCGTAATGTACTGCACTGTCAGTAGTTATACCCAGTGGAAGTGAAGCGCATCATGTCAGCGCGCCGCCAATACACATGTCTAGCCCCATGGGCAGGGTCACCAGCAGTCCCACAGTGTTTGTGATAGTACACAGCTGGGCAGTTGTGGCCATATAACAACCGTAAAGAAACCTGACAGTCCAAATTGTATACCAAACTCACACAAACATATGTATATTAAAATGTGCTATACACATGAACAGGAACGTAACCGGCACATACACATAGGATTCTATATGCGGAACCGGGATATCCAAAAGCAGAAGCCATGCATGCAAATGCAATACGCAACAACCCCTGTATAGCACATAACCCGCACCCATGTCCGAATTTCCACCAAATCCAGCTACCAGCCTTGCGCAGCCGTACACCTACACATAGCGAGTATTCCCCATATGTAGTAGGAAGTATCGTCCTAGGCAGTGTCTGGATTGCAAATATGTATCCCACATTTGTAAACATCCCATCACAGTTACGGAAATCCAAATTCCCACGCGTTCATGTTTCGGCAAAATGTGTGTACATCCCGTGTGGGATAAGTAACCTGTTGAAACCTCAGAGTTGTTTGCACGCCACGGTGGCCAGTACTGTATACATCTGGACAAAACATGTATGTGTAGTCATGGTACTGTTCAGTTACTACACAGACATGCAAAACATACTATGCAGGATGGAACAGCTGTCCACCATGCAGGTCTCCCCACTAGGGTTGCCACCTGTTCAGATGCCCAAGGTGGGACATCCGTTGTAGAAATGTGAGAATTTGCAGGATAAAACATACCCCCGGCCAATGCAAAGGACAGAACTACACTTGTATGCCAAGATAAAAGCTTATTCCATAGCATTTGAATAGCTTATGCTATCCCAAATAATAGTTATGTGTTCCAGATACAAAATACCTGTATCATACAACTAGTAAAGAAAATAAGAAATATATTTTTGTCTTAAAATCACAGGACATTTGCCATGTCTTAGGTTTCATCGCAGGACACAACTGTCCAAAGTGGGACTTCCCCTCACAAAGAGGAACAGGTGGTAACCCTACTCCCCACTGAATTATCGACAGTATATATTCAACTCAATCACATACCAACACCACCTCTCAACCTATTACAGCAACAAAATCTGGACAAAGCCTAAAAGGATGGGTGGACAAATAGGGACAGATGTAATTACTGCTCTCACAAACTTCAAAAGATCACAGAATAATAGTATGTACATAAGCATGAAATGTTGTGAAGGATGTGGGGTAGTCCCCAGTATTACAGAGGTCCATACATTTATACTGTAACAAACTTTCACATATGTTGACTGTACTACTGCATACCTGTAGTTAATTCATAGTGAAGTCATGTGCAAAATAATAATCCTCGTAAGAATGAATACAGGAAATAGTCAAATGTGAATGGGAACACCACTCACCGTGGATTATGTATTGTAACCACCCCCACCCATATTATGTATTGCCAACATTATAAGCTGCTGACAGGTGCCCATACACCTGTGTCTGTAAACACAGATAAAATATTTACAATGGACAAACCCTGTCCATGTGCTTTGTCTGACATTTGAACACGGTCAGGGCAGTTCCATTCATCAGGCGGACAAGCCTAAACCCAGATCACCACATGAACACCCTGACAATTAAAGACCTGTATGTGTCAGGACTATAAGCCTTGGGGTTCTGAATATCCCTGCAGTGATTAAATATGCAGCTTGGGTCCAGAGCAGTAGGGAATAAGGAATGTGTAACATGTAGTACCACATTTTTCCCAGCAGGAGAATGGATGCCTGTGTCGTAAGTGAAGCGGTGAGGCATATGTTAATGTAGCTATGTACTATGGGTATGCATATAAATGAGTCAGAACACCAAAAGTATAGTGGTTGCAGCATCCGGCCAACGTAAATGCAGTCCCGGTTCAACTACGACTACAGCACATACAATGTGAAAGTGTAATGAATGCGTCTGTGCTGTACAGACAGTTAAATATGTAAAGGTGAACGTGTGTTTTGCATACGTCAGTTAACCGGATTACAGATAATTTACTGGTACTGTCACACGTAATAAAGCCCACGTAAGCACAAAGACTTAGTAAACATATGTAACCCACAATAAGGATATGCATGTGCGCCTGCGGGTAACCCACAATAAGGAAATTCAAGTGCGCCTGTGCGTGTGTGATCCGCTCACAGCATAGTAAATGAATGCTGTTTCCCCCACGTTAGATATACATGGCTCAAACCTGTTAACCCCGTAAAGTATGAAACCAGACAAAGGCATGCAAACTACCAGTACAAATAGGGACAAACCCCAGATATGTGCCAGAACAAACATAGAAAGTGGATAGAATAACGGTTGTGTCAGTAGCATGGATTCTCTGAAGGGTATGCAGTTGTAACCTGAACTGCTTGCCAGTATTTCCCACCATATGTCTCAAATGAAATGCCACTACATTGCCAGATAGACAGGTTTATGTAAAATACACCGAAGATAAAGAGGCAACCAGCTGTACACTCTGCGACAATCTGTACAGTGGAAAGGTATGGTATGGATATAGATATATGTGTATACACATAATCCACAGACGTAAACCAAAGCAAGTTATGAAATGAGGATTGTACGTGTATATATGTATACGCAACAGACATATGTCCCGTAGATATGACGTATGTACATAAATAGGCCACGTTATAGCTAATATGGGTAGACAAACAGACATGCACGAAAGGTGAATAAACCGCTGCATTCCAAACCATTGGCCAGAAAATGACAGTCCAGCAAGTTCTACACTTTAAACATGCAGATAGGTGTCCATTGCAGGACCCCAAAAATTGATCCATACGTAGTGTCAACTGACTGACACAAAATAAGTGACCTCAGCAAATACGATATAGCTGTACATGCAACAGTAGCAGGTGCAAGGGTGATGACACATGTTTCGATAGAATGTATGACGTACGAACTGATATCCGGAGAGTGAGGAGTGCATATAAGTGTCTTCACACTTCAGTACTGCACACATTAAACATGTGTAATGGGTACTGTAGAGGGTTGTCAGGTATGGGAATCATGGGTATGCAGAAATGGGCCTAGGTGTTGTTTGGCAGAGATTTCGTAAGCCAGCCCCGTGGGAGTGATGTGGGTATAGCACACGCCTATATTCTCAATAATGGGGCAAACCATCCACTGGATATTGCGTAAACCATTTTGGCAATATGTAGGGCCCTATATCAGTGTCATGTAGGCGATTATCATGGATGGACATGCGTACGACCAAGATGGTGCCCATAACTGGCAAACTGTCAGAATAACACAGCTGCACTAAGGCATAGTACATGAAATACAAATAGGGACTATATTAGATATACCCCAGACAAAGTCAGAACGTTGTGAGAATACTGGCGTATCCAGGAATACGTATGTTATGAGTGTTACTAATCATGTAATGGAAATGTCAGTCACTATTATCTAACCGCACAGTTCGTAATGCCTTGCCAGCAATTTACCAGAAAGGCACATTACTCTGACAAATGTAACAAGGGCAAAGGTCAAACGTCAGGGCGTTTACCCATAATGTGTACAGGTTAGGGGTATGAAGGTAACCTGTCCAAAATACATGTACAGAACTAGTGATACTAGGTGGACAGGTGAGAAGAAAGACATCAGGACAAATGAGAAAACATGTACAAGTCATACGCATGTACTCTGACAAATGTGAATGACAACGTATGCCCTGTGAATGTCAATGTGGAAGGTTAATAGACACAAAAGTAATGTGTCCCTCAGGGTGTCATGCAGTGTCACCGTAACAATGTCCAGTCCCCCATACTCGTACGTGAGCTCTGCCACTGACGGAAAGCGCAAATACCGGCGCACACATACGGTACATGATAGACCAATTAGTGTTGGTAAGCAACTGTTGGCCTGTGTGAGGAATACAACTCTCTGGGTGGGTGTGTCCTGCAATACAAATGTAATGGCATGTGGCCTGTGATGCCACCATACAGTGTGTGTATTGGTGTCAGAAAGTTGATATCTTGTATCAGACACATACTCCGTAACTGTACAGATTTACGCAGAATTGCAGAGTTCTGCCTCATATGTTTGGTGCGTTCCACGTAACATCAGTAACATTCTGGCACATTCCTGAAAACTGAAGTCATGAAATAATGACAAACATGTGATTAAGACACCAAATCCGACAGAAAAGCCATACTAATGCAAAACCTATTATTGTGTCAACTATCTACGTTTGTAAGAGCAACATGTCCCAAATCCCAACATTGTCCATGCAATGTCCGTGTTACGGGCGGTGTTACATGCCCTTACAGGCGTTTGCTGTATATGTATGTGTTGTGAGGCATGTAAAAGCATTACTGTGTACACTACAGCATGACGCATTTACAGAACGCGCTACCGAGATTATTGAACACAGCACATCCAGAGGCATACTTCTAGGTGGGTGACATCATCCGCAAAGGCAAAGACGCCGATAGGGAATGTATGTGTTGTGAGGCATGTAAAAGCATTACTGTGTATATACCAACCTCAAAATTAACCAAAACAAAACCATCAACATAATTGGATGCTACTTCCCACCTGGCCAAAACATCCCTCTACTAGAAAACCTCCTCGGCTGGTCTTCCCACCATCTCCCCCAAGAAACTATCATCTTAGGTGATTTCAATATTGACTGGCAGTCCTGTTCTGGCAACAATCCAACCCATCATGTACACCTTCATGGCTTCACCCAACTACTCCAGTCACCAACAAGAATAAATAAAAACTCCAGCAAGCACACTACCCTGGATTGGATACTAGTCAGTAAGAACCCCTAGTCATATATAACAGGCTGCTTATCAGATAGCCTCAGTGATCACTCCCCAACATTCCTACTCAAAAAATACCTATACCAAGCTAAACCTGTCATCTATCGTCAAATACGTAAAAAAATAAACTTGAACCCACTCACATTCATCTCATCCCTCAAAGAATGTAACTGGCATGCTCTAAAGTACCTCAGTCTAGATGACGCAGTTGAATTTTTTAATGCTACCTTCCTGAACATCCTTAATTACCATGCCCCCATAAGATTTTCCAGAACCAAAGCACAACCCTCCCCATGGCTATAGAAAACCACTAAGTCAGAAATGAAAAACAGCGATAAAGCCTGGGAGCACTGGTGCAAAACCAAAACCCCCGCAGCTAGACAAACATTCCTAGAACTATGCAATAGAGTCAAAAAGCTAATAAAACAGGACAAATTCCAATACTACCAGTCTACCCTAGACTCTTCACAACACAGCCCCAAACAATTCTGGTCCTCCATAAACTCCATCCTCCACCCAGGTAAAGTCAGTACCCCTCCTCCTAACATCCCTCACTCCTCAGAAAATATTGCTACCTCATTCAACACACACTTCACCCAAACCATACTATCACTAGCTGAACAACATAACCACCCTCCCCTCCAACCCACACCTTCAACTAGTAATCTCCCCACTGCCTTCTCTTTTTCTCCTGTACCTACCTCCAACATAAAAAAACTCTTAACTAAACTTAAACCCACCAAATTAGCAGCAGACAACCTCCCAAGTGAATACCTACAAATCGCAGCTGATGCTCTGGCCTACCCAGTATCCATCTTGATTAACCGATCTCTGCCAGAAAGTTATGTTCCCACATTGTGGAAAGTCTTACATATAATTCCCCTCCACAAAGGCGGACCCTCTGCAGAACTAACCAATTACCGCCCCATAGCTATTCTCTCTCCACTCTCCAAAATACTAGAGAGATGCATACACTCTCAGGTCTCAGACTACCTCCTTACTAACAACTTCCTTTCCATTACACAGCATGGTTTCCGACCAAACCATAGCACCACCACTGCCTTACTCTCCTTTACTAACACAACCCTTCAGCATAAAAACAATGGCTATCTCTCCTCTGCTACTTTCCTAGACCTATCTAAAGCATTTGACATGGTCCCGCACAAACAACTTATCTCTGTCCTCAATAAGCTATCCTTCTCACAATCAGTCACCAACTGGTTTCAGAGTTACCTGTCTGACCGCCAACAATCCGTTGTATGGCAGAATGACATATCTCCCCAACTACCTGTCTCCATAGGGGTTCTCCAAGGATCCATCCTTGGACCCCTACTTTTCTCTGTTTACACAGATAATCTAGCCTCTGCCACCAAACATGGCACACTCATCCAATACGCAGATGACTCAACCATCATCTGCTCATGCCAGTCCCTACCCAAACTGCAAAAGTCACACAGGAAACCTTTTCCTCTGTTGAAACATGGTTATCCGATGCCCAATTAATACTCAACCCAAACAAAACTAAACTACTCATCTTCCAACCCACCAAACATACTCAAAACAACTCTCACTTTAACATCACAGCAAAAGACAACACCACTATATACCCAACTGAACACACCAAATTGCTAGGAGTGGAAATAGACAATAAACTAAAATTTGACATTCACATATCCATGACCATAAAAAAAGTCCACAAAAAACTAGGAGCATTATACAGAAATAAACAATTTCTCAACAAAGCAGCAAAGATTTCAATAGCAAATTCCCACCTTATCTCCACCCTACTTTATGCCTCTCCAGTATATACCAACCTAAGGCAATGTGATCTAAACAAGCTAGAGACCTGCTACAACAAAATCGCCAAATTTGCCACAGGGGCATCCCACCGTAGTCACTACTGTCTCTCACTTGCTGAACTGGGCTGGCTTGAACTCCCTGACCTCCTTCAGTGGTATCAACTCTCACTCACCCACAAACTAGTAAACCATCCACTAAATGTCCCATCCCTCCAGAATCTACTCCAACCCTATCGCACCACCTGACCACTAAGATCCAGCAGCAAAAATCACTTGCAGATCACTAAAGCCAATAACTCTGCTGGTGAAGCACTATTCCCTTACGCCATAGCCAAATTATGGAACTCACTCACACCCACAATTACCTCCGTATCATCATGCACCAACTTCAAAACTTTATTAAAAGTGCACCTAAAAACATGCTGGCTATGCCCTTGCAACTCTCTAATATCATCCACCCCATCCAACTACTACCTTTCTTTCACCTCCACTAACTACCTTGATGATAGCAAGCTCAGATGCTCATAAGCCTAGTACTTATTATACAGCAGGAACTTCTCATTGTTACATTTGTTAATGCCTGTTATGTACTTCACAGATAAAGATTCTAGTTGTCTACTGATGTACTATGTTCTTCATCTGTAAATATGTTGTATGTAATTTCTATGTTAAATTGTTAATTGCTATGTAATCCAATGCAACTACTGTCTGTTTATTTTACTGTGGAGCTTTTCTCCCCGGGCCTCCGCTGAAAATGGACCCACGTCCAGTCGGACACTCCCGGTCAACAAATTTAAATAAATAAATAAAAATAAATAAAAATGTCAATACTGCCCCTATGTGTCCCACTATCAGATAAGGCCTTGTCCAGAAATTTGCTCTAGGAGGTGGAGTGGTATGATCAGAAACAGATACATGTGTGAGGAAACAGCAATATCAACTGCAAGATAATGCAGAAGGTATGAAATGCGCTGCAGTAGGACATTCAGTACTGTCCGCAGGTATGTGCTGACATGTCAAATGACACAGCAGTCTACATGAAGTACCTATAGGGCTGTCACCTTTACAAATGATGATAGTGGGACATACCCACAGCCATGCACACAGCACAAATAGACATACACACAGCAAAACTAGGTCATGATACATGAAGCCTCCGGCATGTACGAGTACAGTGAGAGTACAGCAAGGATAGATGTCTGCCAAGATATACAGCAAACGCCTGTAAGGGCATGTAACACCGCCCGTAACACGGACGTTGCATGGACAATGTTGGGATTTGCAACATACCCCATTGGTATGTGAAAGCTATGCAAATATGTGATACATGAAACAGTCAGCTGTCCATGCAAGAGCAGAGTTATGGGCAGAAAATAGATTTTATATATATATATATATATATATATATATATATATATATATATATATATATATATAGAGAGAGAGAGAGATACAGACATACACACACAGACACACACACACGTGGTGGCAGGGCTGGTAATCAAACTTACACATTACTACCCTATCACACTACAGCATGACGCATTTACAGAATGCGCTACCGAGATTACTAAACACAGCAGACACACAGGCATTCTACTAGGCGCGTGTCAACATCCACAAAGACAAAGACGTCAGCAGGATATATCTGTGGTGCGAAGCGTCTAAAAGCATAACCTGAGTCCCCAGGCGGATGGGAGCACACACACACACACACACACACACACACACACACACACACACACACACACACAAAAACACTTGGCAGGCCTGGGAATCAAACTTACACCTAACTACCCTATCACACTACAGCATGACACATTTACAGAACGCGCTACCAAGATTACTGAACACAGCACACCCAGAGGCATACTTCTAGGTGGGTGACATCATCCGCAAAGGCAAAGACACCGATAGGGAATGTATGTGTTGTGAGGCATGTAAAAGCATTACTGTGTCCCCAGGCAGCTGGAAACACAAACACACACCCACACTTGGCAGGGCCGGGAGTTGAACATACACCTAACTACCTTATCACACTACAGCATTGCGCATTTACAGAACGCGCTACCGAGATTACTGAACACAGCACTCCCAGAGGCATACTTCTAGGTGGGTGACATCATCCACAAAGGCAAAGATGCCGATAGGGAATGTATGTGTTGTGAGGCATGTAAAAGCATTACTGTGTCCCCAGGCAGCTGAAAACACACTCACACACACACACACACACACACACACACACACACACTTGGCAGGGCCGGGAGTTGAACATACACCTAACTACGTTATCACACTACAGCATTACGCATTTACAGAATGCGCTACCAAGATTACTGAACACAGCACTCCCAGAGGCATACGTCTAGGTGGGTGACATCATCTGCAAAGGCAAAGATGCCGATAGGGAATGTATGTGTTGTGAGGCATCTAAAGGCATTACTGTGTCCCCAGGCAGCTGGAAACACACACACACACACACACACACACAGACACACACACAGACAGACACTTGGCAGGGCTGGGAGTTGAACATACACCTAACTACCTTATCACACTACAGCATTACGCATTTACAGAACACGCTACAGAGATTACTGAACACAGCACTCCCAGAGGCATACTTCTAGGTGGGTGACATCATCTGCAAAGGCAAAGATGCCGATAGGGAATGTTTAGAAAGTGAGCAGTCTGAAAGCATATTACTGTCCCAAGGTAGATGTACACAAACACGGCAGTGCTGTCATTGGGCCAACTAAATATCTATGGAGCACTACAACACTAAATAGATACGGGATGCGCCACAGACAGTACACCCTTCGAGAGAGCAACCAGTGTGTTCAATGTAGGCATCCATCATGACATTGAAAATGGACATCTGTTGCCTGGATGACCACCATGGCTATACAGGATGTCAATGGCCATGCCCACACACTTAGTATCACACGTCTGTTTGGAATGTACTGTGTGTCCATCTACACAATGGCATACTGGGCATGCTCACACACTTAGTTGCAAAGGGCCATCTTGCATGCACACAGAGTCTAATCACGGAAGGGCACAGTGTGGAATGTACTGTGTGTCCATCTACACAATGGCGTACTGGGCATGCTCACACACTTAGTTGCAAAGGGCCATCTTGCATGCGCACGGAGTCTAATCACGGAATCGCACAGTGTGGAATGTACTGTGTGTCCATCTACACAACGGCGTACTGGGCATGCTCACACACTTAGCAGTTGCAAAGGGCCAACTTGCATGCACACGGAGTCTAATCACAGAAGGGTGCAGTGTGGAATGTACTGTGTGTCCATCTACTCAACAGCATACTGGGCATGCTCACACAGCTGTTGCAAAGGGCCGTCTTGCATGCAGATGGAGTGTACACACAGAAGGGCACAGTACAGAAGGGCACAGTAAGGTATAACTGTCCTCACGCACAGGGCGGTCACCCATGCAGTGACCTGTACACACACAGCTGCCATCACAGCTGTCACAGGTGCAGGTCACACATGTACACACTGCAGTGTACACTGTAGCTGTCAAGTCAGCACCATGTCGTCAGTGCAGCACTACACAGCCTTACGGTCCCACAACACCATGTGACACATGACCACTGGGCTGTACAGCGGTGTACATCAGCTGTGCAGAGTACACATGTACCAACAGGTGTTATGCATTGCAATGATACCAGTATACATGAACAGGCCGGCTCAAGACATACCACAGCCCTTACACAGCTGTGACACCTGACTGTTGCTGTACACCAATGAACACACGTCTGGATATGTCATACATGTGATTGTGTGGATGTGTGCATGGACTGCACACACAACACATACATACATAGCCTTTGATGTACCTCGTGCATAACACTGGCCTAAGCAATGCTACAAACACGAATGGAAGGTGGGCCCATGTCTGCTGAATGCTCACACTACAGGGGGTAGCAGTGTTGACCGGGACACATACCCTTGTACTGGTCGCCTGTGACACCCGTGATATCATACCGCAGTCCATGTGTTATGTATGTCAACACACATGTCCAACAATAGCAATGCATACAAACATGGCAACAGGAGATGCATATGACATCTTTACTGTGCATGCAGCAACCATGCATGTGCAGTGGCCGATGTCCGTAACATAGTTTCACCTACCTACGACATGCAGACGCAATGCAGACCCATCATTGACATCTGTATATGGTGACATACAAACAGCACGTATGGAAGGATGTGTGTACATAATGTGGTGAACCACCTGTCTAGATGTATGTGTGCAGGGGGTGGCTCACAGTTGTGTCACACACCATCCTATCATGCCATGTGCAAACAGTACGCTATGTCGCTGTTACGTGACAGTGCTGACATAATGCATACACAGCGGTCAGGTGTTAACAACTATATGTTACATGGCACCTGTAACACCTACAACCTCCCATGTGCATATAGCAGCACATTTGCCATATACAGCATTGGTACACATAATGCAATCAATACCGCTGCATGTCTATCAAACGTGTCATCATATAGCAGGTGTATCATTCCCAGCACTACCATGTGTGTCCGAATGTGTGACCAGGGATGCCACTTATTGCGGGGAATATGTCCCAGTTGCTACACATCCCTGTACACCATTGTAGAGATATGTACATACTTCAGTGTGGGAAGCATGACGTCGGCCGGTGTGGTGCATCACACATGTCGGCTGTCCGTATACACATGTGTGGTCACCACAGTGTGTGTGTCTGTATGTATGTCTGGTGCTTGGCGTGAGGGTATATGCTAATATATGGTGGGAAATGATCACTAACCCCACGTGGTGACTAACCCATAATGGTGATGCATTGCACAACCCTGTTGATGCCATAGGTCCCAGCCATACCGGCTACCTGTGCATGTCCCTTCTCTGTGACACATCGTGTGGGTGCATAGTACTGTGAGGGTGATGACCACACAGGCAAGGGTCCCCACCTGCACACTATGGGGTGTGCGTTATAGTGGTGTACACCCCGTGAATGGCCATGTTCCGTACTGTTACAGGGTCCTACTGCTGCACAGTGTGGCCTCCAGCTACCAAGTGACACCTCACATCATCATTGGCCAGGCCGCTGTGTACAACCCCTGCACCATGTCACCATACCTGTAATGTGTCCTGCTATGTATGCCACATCTCTGTCCAGTGTAGCCTGTGGCACCGACCACATGCGTCAGGTGCAGTATATGTGCGGACATCTGTGTCATGTTGGTGTGTCCAACAGTCAGGTTGAGGGTACATGTAGCATGCTGATATTGCCAGACGTGCCTGTGAGTAATCCACAGTTACACGTGGGGGACTGCAAACACTCCTACCTGCAGGCACATGCAAGTACATCATAGGAGGGAACCAGGGTATCACAACCAACATTGTGCTACAGATGTAACCGAGACACATACCGTGAACACATCACAATGCATGCTGCATCTGCACTACATGGTATGACTGGTGCATGTCGACAGTACACAACCTATGTCACATACACATCTCTCAGTATTCACACACAACCACTGCAACATACACATCCCTCGCTATGCATACACAGGTAATATTACATACACCTCTCACTATGCTGTTCACCCTGTGTATCAGAATATTTGTGCATAATCCTGCACCGATGGTGTGGATGACAGGGATGCGGCACAGGCTTCATCATATGCACAGGGTGATATGTTTGCCAGGGGCATAGGCTGCACCAATGAATAACATCATGTGTGTGTGTAAGGGCTGGTGAGTTGACTGGGCATGTCTGTGCAGAATGCATGTGGATGTTGTGGAGCCCTACAGTTGTGTTTGCTGTGTGCGTGTATGTGTGTACACAGTTCTGCCATTTGTGAGGCCTACACGGGGTATAATTGACAGCCCCAGATTGTACAGAGCAGGTTGTACAGCTCACTGTGTCCGTCCACGGCCACGTGACCTGTGCCTGTCTGGAGTTGCACGGGCACTACCAGGTGGAGGTACAGAGTGGCTACTGTCCGACGACACATGTCCACTGGAACCGTGTCCCCACCGAGACCATCCAGGGCCACATCCACGTGGCCTGCTGTGTCCTGGTGTTGACAGCGCAGCTCCAGTTGCACTGCTGCTGGCACTATGGGAGCGGGCATGTGAGGTGGCACGCTCATGTCGGCCTACACTAGGTGGTGGGTGGTGTTGCTGGCCTACGTCCACATGGCCTATGCCTCACTCCTACCAGGTGTTCCAGCACAGACAGCTCCCGCTTGCGGATTGCCATTCCTCGGTCAAGGATTCCAACCATTTCACCTAATCGCCTATCCAGAACATTAGCAATCTGCTGTTGAGCATTTGCCAATGCCTGGATGTTGTCATTTAGGGTATGGATAGCAGCCCTCTGCAGCCTCTGCCCTTCTCTGTTCTGCCATTCAGCATGTGCCTGTGCCGCCATTACAGTCTGGAACATGAGTCTGGTGATACCAGCTGCTGCGCTCTGTCCTGCAGGTGCATGTCTGCCAGAGGTCCTCCTATGAGCAGCACCGGCCACATGCCTGTGTGGCACATCTGCAGTCATTACACTGACACCATGGTGTGTAGACACACCTTCTGTAGCCACCACACGTTCCTGTTCCATGCTAACAGACGGTGACTGTCCTTCCTCTATGGCCACTGGTGATGCGGTATGTGTTGGCAGCTGAACTTTGTGCGGAGAAGAGGGGGACATAGCTGGGATGGTAACCATTGGCACAGATTCAGCCCTTGACAACCCTGCCTGTACCTCATGCATATGTTCATCACCGCTAGTATCTGTGGGGACACTAACATCAGATGAACCACAGGAGGGTAATGCACCTACATCACCTGTGAATGCAAAGAAATACTGTAAAGTACAATAGACACACACACAGACACACACACACACACACACAGACGCACACAGACACAGACACACACAGACACACCATGCATGTGATTTGTCAGATGGTATGCAGCATGCCTGCGATACAGCAGAGGGCATGCAGCTCAGACATTAATAGTGTTAGTAAGCATACCTCCCTGGGGTGCACACTACAGCAAGCAGGTGTCATATCAGTAGCCATGCAGTTCACACAATCATGGTAGTATGCATGCATCCCCGTGATACACCATGTGGCCCAGAACAGGATAACAGTAGACATGGCTGACGTGACCTTGACATGTAATCTGCTGACATGTGCATTAACATGCATACATGTTTGACACAATGGTATCCTGACACATGTACAGCATCATAATGGGCTTCACATTGCAGTGTTGTGTGTATGCCCTACAGATAGAATGCATGTTTAGCAAATGTGCATGGGAGGGTAGTGTGTGGCGTCTACATTGCTATACAGTGTGAAATGCAGACACTGTGCCATTGCATGGCAACATGAGGCATCTATGTTGCTGTAGAATGCATAATATGTACACATTGCATAGCCATAACTGCAACACAGTCGTGATGTTCAACAGATCATATATGGTAGACTTCAGTGACACCTCCAGTAGCTGTGCACAGGCTTTTAGGTTATCCAGTGTACCACATCAACTGTATAATCAGTCAACTAAGGCTATAATTGGACCATGTGTGGACAATGTGCAACAGGGTGTATACACATCCCAAGTACTGTGTGGCTACATGTCTCTGGCCATCCCCATGGCCATGTGTGCACATGTGTTGGCCAATTGTGTGTGATGGGCATCTTTTCCACATGTCTGTGTTGTCCCATATGACATACACCCATAGATGTCAGATATGTCACAATCCACAGGGCTATGCAGACAATGCGTTGTATGTTTGGTATGTGGGGTATAGGTCATGCGATAGCGTGACAATATTGCAGACAGAACACTACATGTCTGGGACATGTCAGGTGGCACATCATAATGTGTGCACCCAATGCAGGGGCATATGACACAATGGTGACACCTGTGGGCTGCCCATATCACAGCTCACTGTGTGGTACTGTGTGCGTACCACACATATTGTTCCAATGCATACTACATATGCCTCCATTGTAGAACACCTCCACCGTTGTATGCACAGCTGACCACACACGTCGCCATGACAAGTACTGTGGTTTCAAGTCCGTGTATCATTACATTTGTATATATTGTACATGGGTGGCGTGTGTGAATGAAGGGTGGAGCGACCTGCATATCGTGACTGGAACAAACATCAGGTGTGCAAGTGTTAACTGACCACATGGCAAATAGATCTACACTGTAACATGCCTGATACTGATGACAGTCTCACCTGCAACAGACTCCTGTCTGTGCGGCACACCAGTGGTACCTGTATAGGGGTGACACACCAGTATGAACATTATCCATGACTGTATGACAGCCACAGGTTGCACTGTGCATGTGAAAACAATCACCTGTGTAATAGCATATAGTATGCACATGTGTGCATACACAACGTAGCATACTGTAGTATGCAGCATGTGTGTCCACATACCTTGCGTATGTTGTTACTTTACATAATGTACAGTGACACATGCAACTACATGGGATATAATAGCCATATGTGCAGTACTGACTTACCAGGCAACTCCAGGCTCATTGGTTGGGAGATACCCACCTCCACGATGGCAGCTAGTGTTTCTGGATGCTGTTCACTGGGTGTCCCCAGACTGGCCAGTAGCTCCTCGGTGTGTGTGAGTGGGGGCTGGGTTGGTGGCCCACCACCTGTTCCACCTTGTTCCTTGGCGATTGCAGTGGCACGCTGTTTTGCATGTCGTATCAAGTCCGTGCAGTGTCTGTGCACCTGCTGGTAGGTGCGGTTATGGTCACCCACATCATTCACCCTCCTGCATAGATCCTGCTACAGGTCATCCTGCTGCTGGGCATGCTGTGGCACATGGTTGAACAACAAGTCATAGTTGTAATGGAGCTGTGGGATGAGGACATCATCCTCCTGGCGGGTGTATGCTGGGAGGCGTGTACAGGGCATTATCTGTAAGACTTAATGATGGTGACAGGTCACAGTTTCAGTGATGTACAGAGATACTGCTGCACATACATTTCTATGACATCTACTACATCTGCACAGTTATCTTTGCAAAGCATCATGACACTGACATGACTGACGTGTTTGTGTCACACGTCACACCCATTATGCATTGGATATCATCACCATATATGTGTGTCACCTCATTACAGTGTTCATACTCCATGTAAATGCTGTCTTGCTGTGGGCATGTCTATTTGCCTGCACTTGTGTTCTTACCTATCTGCACATGCCTGGATGTGTCCACGGTACTACTGTTGACCTGGATATGTGTATATTTCACATATCAACACAGACACAGCTGTAATGGACTTGAGCAGTGACAATGCACACATACGCATGGACACCTGTACATGCATGCGTTTTGCCATATACATCTACACAGCACTGTACAACTGTTCAGCATCCTGCCACGGATCGCCTGTATTGCACATGTGATAGACATGGGACAATGGCTAGTCAGACGACATTTGCAGGGATGGTTATCAACCATAGCATGTGCGGGCACAGTTTCCAAGCTGTAACAGACAGCCATTCTGCCACCGCAAGGTGCATTAGTGCAACATTACTGATCCAGTCAGTTGATAGTACATCTACCATGTGGCCATCACACCATGTATGACTGGGATGACATGTGCAGCTTTGATGGACAGGGTTCCATGGTATGGTGGGAGTATGTCACATATATGGCACAGGGATCTGTCCAGCCTGTGGCGATCCTAGTATTAGGACGGTGGCTGTCCATGACATATGTCTTATAGATCAGGATATGGACATGTAGCATGTACATCATCATGGTGTAGCAAATGTCCTCCTGCAAGGTAGACAACATGCTGCATAGTGGAGGTGAAGATTGTGAAGGCTGGTATCACACATACATGCATAGCCATTACCCCTTACAGGTGGTATATGATCCAATATTGGTCACCACAGTGCTGTATATGCCTGTCCAGTGATCTCCATGATCATGGATGGCACCCTGACATGACATGGGTACCTCATATGACTACCTAAGGGGCCTGGAGATGTCACCATGTCGGGGGGTGCACTGCACAGCACCATCCCTTACACAGTGTCCATAATGTTGACCACAGCCTAGGTAGTAGTTTATGGGTACAGGGATGTTCACCTAGCGGTGACACTGCTGGTATCATCCATCAGACCGTGCACATATGTCACACACCTCAGCCACACAGCCCATTCTGTATGTTGTTCACAACACTGACACAGCTATACTGATAGGTCATGGCCATTCACAGCCTTACATACACAGATGCCTAACATTTGTCTGTGTGGTATAGGCTACAATGAGGGTGGGGCACAACACATTAACCCTGTTCTACTGTAGCTGGCACTAGTGTGCTGTGCACATCACTCTTGCAGCTTTTGTAGTTGTAAGTCTGTCAACAGGCCACTGGTGGAACACTCCTGTGACATGCAAAGGTATTTGTAATCAAATATCCGTGCTGTCTTGTACATCTGTACTGCTAACATCTACAGTGATAATGTTTCATGGACATGCACACCATACTCAGCAGGGTTATAGTGCGGTGCCACCCTAAATGACTGTCATCACCACTTGTGGGTTGATATTATCCAACACCCTATCTGTATTGTATGGTCATGCTAGGCACTTGTTCAGAACTTGTGAGCATGTCATGAACTACTGATTACTATAGCACCCATTCCACACCATGTCCCACAGGTACACTGGCTATCCTACACTTCCCAGCTTGCTCAAGGTACGACAGCTGTTGTACACACGTAACGCACATATCCTGTGGGACATGGTTGTATATACAGGCATGTCCAACTGTCACATACCAGTGCTACTACCTGTCTATATGAGGGATATGTCATACATGTGGCAATAGAGCAATTGTCTCATGTACACATTCAATGCTCACCTCCCAACATACGGCACTACCGCCTGTGGGGGATGCACTTCTGCAGCCGTGCTGGGGGCATAGCTCTCCGGTGTACCTCATTATGAGGAACATACCTCATTTGGGGTTCTAAAAGGTGCATGTTCCTCAAGGTTCCACATTGGAAGGGTCTGTCACACATTCATTGTTGTAAATTGTTTACCTGCTAGCCATGGCTAAATAGATGGGAATCATATTAATTCATTGGAATATCTTTTTTATACATAAGACCAGCCTATTTTAGCCATCATATGCCCTTCCTAGTTGAAGCTGTTAGTAAGCCAGTTGTAAGTGTTCCACGTTTTGCCCATTTGTCACAAAGTATGAGGGCTAATGTTCCTCAGTTTGGGGACAGGAGGTTGACAGCTATGGCTGGGGGTAATGCTGTCACCAACCCTGACTGCACCTGACAGTCATTTGGGGATGTGTAACATTCGCAACACACCCCACCCATCACATAGTCTCACATGATCTACACCACTGGCCACACCTACGAGGACAACTTGTGCAGTATGTCTCCATACTCACTGTAGGCACCAGAGGTAGCTCCCATCATGGAAGACAACATTACTAGCTTATAGCCCACAGACTCATGTGTGCCCATCACATACAGCCAATAGTGAGTTATAACATTCACAACACACCAGTCATAGCTGACTCTGTAGGGAGTCACACTGCAGTTCCACACAGCAGGCTACACAAGGCGTTAGTCGCTTACATCTTGCTGTTGGGTAACTGCTTCTGCAACATAACCTATGCACCCATGCCACACCTCACCAGGTACGATATGACTGTCATTCTCCATGTTAGTGTGACTGCCCTGTGATGCCACTTCACAGACTACGTGTGCAGGGACATGCAATAGCTCACCAGTCTTATCGCCCAGAGGGTGTGGGCCGAGCCCTGGGGAGCATTTTGCATTCATCCGGACACGATACCACTGTACAATGACTGACTGTGTCACTTCAACAGTTGCCTATGCTCCTATTGTCATTCCACAGGCATCTGGTATCTGTCCGCTATGACTGTCCTGGTCAAACACAATGCTGTGGCACAGATGACTTGCACCTGTCAGCCCTGGGAGTACAGCTCACATGTAAGGCTCTTGCTGCTTCTATACTGCCTGTCTTGCACAGTTTCCAATAACCGGCAGGGCGGTAACTGGCAGGCACGACATGGGGTCATGTGACACAATGCTTGCATCTTCCTCTGTGACGCACGCAGGCAAGGCACACCTTATAATGCACCACTCAAACATCTCTGCAGTGACTGGGAACTGCCTCTAGGCTCTGCAGAGCACACCTGCAATGACAGGTTATAGACAGACCATACCTTTCAGGCACATACTTGGACCGGCACACCCACAGCTGAGGGGTTCCCATATACCACTATGTTTTGCACACATCCTGGCAAGTTACTTAGCACAATGCATCAGAGGTGCTTCACGTGCAACTAACTGTGTCTGGGACCGCTATACACATTGTAACAAGCGACAGAGTCAACATCATACTCCACGGGTAACATACCTTCTATGTTGGTATAGTGGACAGTGGGCCTCAGACAGCTACTGATGTGTGACTGACACTACCCCACACTTCACTGGGATAGCCACTCATGTACCAACACATCCATGAGTCATACCCTCCGCTCTGCTGGATCAACCCATACACACCACCTCCAAGACCTACATTACCCATGGCATGAACACTACCACCATGTGACTGGTGTTACACACCTGGGGTTATCCCCTCATTGGTGGATTCTGAACATATGCTAATCGACCTTGTTAGCCACATCCCGGCAACACACCCATCACAGCATACAGAGTACATGAGTACTACAACACCTACTACAGACGTCTGCTGACAGCGGTTGTTAACATCATGACATCCGTGCAGATGGACAATGCACATACAAATGCTGACACATACCCCAGTGCACTTCATTAGCATGTACACAACTGCATGGATCATGCTATTCCACACAGAGACATGATGGTACACACCAGATAACAGACGCCACTCTGGTGGTCATGTTCCATGGACATATGATGTACAACAACAGGTGTAGGCTGTTGCACAGTGGTGTACATTCCCATGTGTGGGGTGGCTCACTGGTCAGCCATGGTGGGGCCACAGGGTCCCTCATCACATACTCCAAGACTAGCTACGTAAACATGACTGCCACACATTCTGGGGTGTACCACCAGGCATTATGGTGGTATGTCAGTATTCGATGGCAACACCCACATCTGCTGTCACATACAACAGTCACTCAGGAACATTACAGACCCAGGTGTTGTTGGCAACATGCTGGAGGATGGATTCAATGCTGACATTACACCCTCTCACTCACTACAGGGCCGCAATCCATACATGAACATTGTGGTGTCCCTGTGGTCACACCTACACAGTACTGACCTACACTCTATATGTCCTGGGACACTGGCCCCATGTCACCTTCCAATGTCCCAGGCTGTGATGTCCACCAACCTCTGAATTACATGTCTCCCCACTAGGCCACCATATTCAGTAATAGCCTTGTTTCAGACATTGTAGCCCCTGACTGGCACACAGCAGCATTTATCACACTACACACAGGTGGCACCGCATTGCACGAGTGGGACTATAGTTCTACACACCTGACTGGACTGTTCTGCATGGCTATGGGGCACATCATTAAGGACGTCATTCACAGAGACATTGTTGGGCTCCTGTCCTTTGCTGCCACCCAGGTTGGGCTTGTTAGGGCCAGAGCATGGCCCCTACACATGGTGGACTCCTTTCATACAGTTACCAGGGCAGTTGCTGATGGTACGGGAGTCCACACATCTTACATTGCCCTCTCATTGCCTTTCAGCACCATTCCCCATTCTGGTATTGACAACATACACATCCACCTGCACATCATACCCTGTGTCTCAGGATGTCATGCTATGTGGCTCATGGACAGGACACACAGTGAGGCCAGCATACCATAGTACCTACTACATGTCAGGTACATTTGGCATACCATGGTCCTCAGTCATAGGGCCCCTCATGTTCAGTATATGCTTCCCTGCAGAACAGGCTAGCACAGGGGACTTTCCCTGCCTAGCTTTCAAACCCCTACATACCAAGCGCCATGATTGCTCCACCAGCTGATACTGACTCTAACCATACGGGTGTCGCTGTGACAGATACATCACCTTTGCATTACACCATTCACCCACTGACTATCACATGGATGGTAGTCCCCTACATACATATCACATTGTACATGTTTGCAGTACACACATATGTCGCACCCACTCCTGTGGTTACCGTATTGCCACTGTGGCGTGGATATCCTTCTACGTGGCCACACCTATCTGTACTGGGTGTGTAGCTGGTACATAGGCACACATTGTACCTCTGAACTCAAGACATCTACACACATTCAAGGGTACACCACCCCATTTAGGGTGTACCTTACACAACAACTACAGCTTTACATGCCACAACATTAACACGCCATGACGTTTACTGAGCTCTGATAGTTTAAATATGCGGCTGCACTATGGACACCACATCTGTACTCATTTGCATACTACATACTTAGGGGTGACCTCTGCTGATCAAACAGGGCCCATGTCCACAACATTATTGATGGATATACTCCTCATACGCTACATAAGCAGAGGCCACTGTGAGCAACATGCTCATGGATATGTGCACACACACCACAATGAGTGGGATGTGCTTGTGGGTTACATTCCCAAACCAGACACTCACCATGCTTTGGAACATAAGTCCTATGTACATCACGCAGGGACACTCAGTAGCACTGTTCATGTGATACCTCCCTTGGTGGTTGGGTGACACATGTAGGCCTGGGATCACTGCAGTGGCTATACTGTGCAGAGGTGCAGGTGACAACTGGCTCTGCTGTTCACAGGACACTACCCTAGAGAGGTGCCACTAGTGTGAACACTGTAGTTGTGCTTACACATGGACTTGTCAGACTGCATAGTACCCCACTATGCACCTGTGAAGCTATTACATGTCCTTTGTGCATGGTTACTTGGTAGCCCTTCCATTTAGATTAGCTATCATGCTATTACTATGTCCCATACCTACAGGCCATATGTATCCTGTTATTGTACATACCAATAGACGATACCTGTGGTATGCATGATATGCCTGTTATGCTGTGTAGAATATCTGTCATATCTTCCTATAATACTATACATTACACATATTTCACATAGTATCCCATAATGCAAAGCATACTTGCACAGCGGGACCACCTTACATATGTCATTAACGTTATATGCCCATACACATGCGTGCTGTGACAGTATATCAACATATACTATCCCCTGCTATGGCACGTCCTTGTTGGACATACCCTACCACTGACGGCGGGTTGTATGGAATTGTTCTGTTTAATGCCCTCATGTAGCATCCCTTGTGGTGTCTGTGCTGTGTACCTTGTGTCCCACTGCTGGACGCACAGTTTCTCAAGCGTTAGTACGCTTAGCAAGACATCACTACATAAATACCTTTCCCCACTTTATGCATTGCGGACATGTTTAATTAATGCAAACCAGGCTATACATATAGTAAAACTAATTAATACAGATCATGCTATACATAACCTTACATATCGGGTGTTCTACATACCTTGTTGTCATTACGGCATTTCGTTTCTATCTCTCTCTCAGTGTTTCAACTGGTATTCGGTATGAGCATACAGTTAGAATGTCTGGCAAGTCATCCTTATATACGTCGATACCTGAAACATGTGGATTCATCCCGCCAATTGGTGTTCCTGAGTGACTAATTTCTTGCATATCAGCTGTGCAGCTACTCCATTCACCAATTACGCGGCAACAGTGGGGTATAATTGGATTCTCCACTTGGGCATTGCCTATTTGCCCTACCTTCGGGGAGACGGTCTGTGTTGTGTTTTCTTATGTGTAACTGCAACTGCTATGCATGGAGACAAGTATAGTTTGGATTCATGTCCCCCGTGGATTGTGTGTGACAGGTAGAGTATTTGGTTCAACATGTGGGTGTACCTGTCATCCCAACGTCTGATAATGGAGCACTGCAAACAAAACCTGTAACATGGCTGTTTGTTCCATTATACAATGTCTGCAATTTTGCATGACGCCTTTAATTGTGTCTCTCACATGGTATGTTGAGGGTTCTGCAGATGTAATTGACTGACTGGATGTTTGTGATGCTATTACAGTCTGTACTGCTTTAGTTTCTAGTGTGGGGGGTGTCGGTGGGTGTATGTAACATATACAGGTTTGTGGGCCTTGCATTTCTACATAATCCATATATATGTGTGTGGGCTCCGTCCCTAATTAGAGAGCTAACAGTTAGTAGACTTATGTTACGGGATTGTACGTTGGGCTGTTGTTAATTGGTTTCTATATCGTCTGCAGGTGAGCTTGCTACTTGTATACCTCTGTAATTGCAGCGATATATCAAGGGATATGTGAAAGTGACAGCTATCCCTTGTATTTCTGTCCCAGATATTTGCAGTCATTGTGGTTGTGTTGTTAAAAGAGCCTGTTTGCCATGGGTTGCCACCTTTTCATATGGTCATTGTTGGACACTTGCGGGACACAAAGCGGTATTTACAGGCCAACACGTAGCCACGGTCAGTACACAGGTTAGCACATACTTTTATCCTCACTACATACCTATTGTTGTGTAACTTTGGCTACTTATCATATTGCATGTAACATTTACATTTCTTACATACAGGCATAACTATTAAATACGACTGTTACATTATATATGGGACATATTTATGTCCTACCATCTCGGACATTTGCCCTTTGTACTGTTTTATGTCAGGACACACCTGCCCAGGGTGGGGCTGTCCCTCCTACTGTGGGACAGGTAGTAACCGTATGCCTACGGCTAGCTATACCCACACCTACCGTACTGATCTGCCTCTGACTTGGCACTAACAAACACATGTTGCGGGGACACACACACACATTACAGTCACACAGAGACGCACATGGCACCATCAACGCACACTTACACAGACTGCGGCACTCACAGACACAGTTGAACATAGTACCTATGTGGACCGCGTCACCGGCAGCGGTGACTAACTGTCCCTTCATATCATCATACTATTACTCACGGATGTACTGTTCCGGTACTGTGTTCTATCGGTCTTTCAGCCTTGTGGTTATGCATGTCGGTATGTTACACATTCCATGGTTAGCGGTATCCTATTTATTTGTACCTCCAAGATGTTATGAATGTCGTTGAACTATCTATTATATTTGCAGATATCGCTGAATCCATCTATATCACCATATATCCCTCTATTGCCCTTTCTATCTGTATTATATATATGCATATGTGTACATATATATATATATCTATATCTATATATATATATATATATATATATATATATATATATATATATATATATATATATATATGTATATATATCTCTCTGGTGGGGAACGTGACAGGCACACAGCACCACCATATGCTGTAAGACTCATCTACTGTTCAGGTGTTGGCATTCCGTGTTCCACTGGCTGTTGTGTTTACAATGTTTGAGGGCTGCCTATGTAGGAGTCACACATTGGGCCACCTATACATTACAATTTACAGGTGGTCATGTTTGTGTGCCATCCATGTTACTGTGTGTGCAGGTGGAGAGGTGTCAGTCTGTAGGGGCCTACACTGTCAGAGTATGTGCTATACGTTCCCTCTTTGCCAAGGCGTAGGCATATTGGGCATGCCTCCGTCTGCCTACTGGGCTGGCACAGTGTGTTCATGGTCTGAATCCCTCTGTGCCTGTAATGGCCTTGGCAATTGCGGTGGGCTATGAGGGCCTTCACCATTTTGTCCCTGCTGCAGCTGCTTCCGCAGGATCATATTATGCAGCATGGCACATACTATGACAATGTGGGCACACGTGCCTGGAGAGTACTGCAAGGCTCCACCAGATGTATCCAAGCACCAGAACCGTGATTTCAGCATCCCGAACACATGCTCTATGATGATTATGGTTTGTGCGTGTGCCTCATTATGGCATTCTTGCATGGGTGTGTGTGCATTTCTGATGGGAGTCATCATCCACAGCTCCAGTGCATAGCCAGCATCCCCCATGAGATGGCCATGTGGGATGTCCCCCCTGACAAATACCTGATACAGCTGTGAGGCATGCCAGATATGGGAGTCATAGTAGCTTCCAGGGCTGCCAGCACACACATCCATGATAATGCCCTGGGCATTGCACACGACCTGGCAGTTGATGGAGTGGAATCCCTTGTGGTTTATGTAGCGCCTACCCTGATCACAGGGTGGTGACTTGATTTGTATGTGCGTGCAGTCTATTGCACCCAGTACCTCCGGGTATTGTGCCACACGGTGGAAGTGGAGCATATTGCTGGCCAACTCCTCCTGAGTTCTGGGGAAGTATATCTGCTCATTGGCATGTGGTAACATGGCATCAAGGAACTGGTGTAGTACCCTGGATGCTGATGCCTGTGAGATACCCATTATATCTCCAGTTGGACTTTGAAAGGTACCTGTGGCCAGTATTCGCAGGCTTACACATACCTTCGTGTCCACTGGGATGGGTTTCCCTCTGTTGTTTCTGGTTCTCAGGCGTGGCTGGCACAGCTCCACTATTTGCTGTAAGATGTCCCTGTCCACCCTGTAACGCTCTACTATCTCCAGGTCGTGTAGCCCCTGGTAGGTTACTCTTGGTCTGAACACTCTCCTTCTCCTTCGAGGCCTGTGGTGGTTGTCTGCATCATCCTCCACAACACCGTCAGTCTCTAACACATGCTGATGAATCACAGCTATGGCAGCTCCCGACATGTATATTTTAAAAGTTCCCCTTGTGTTTACACCTATGGTGCGGTGTTTGGGAATACACAGGTGTGTGTTGGGTGCTTTCACACTTTATACTACTGTGCTGTGAAAACCAATGATGTCATAGGGTGTGTATGTACAATCGTAGCTACAAGTTATCTTATGTGTTTTACAGCCGGAATTACTATTGTGGTGCCTTTTGTGTTTAATTACATTTGCCTGCCGTGGATTACCTCTTGACCATCCCTTTACATTTCTGCACGTTGCAACTACCATTTTCTGGCATGCATTCTGCAGCCTACTTTCATTTGTACTTTCCTGGACCTGGCGTATCTTGCGTTATGTGTGCTACTACCGGTCTGCTGTCAGTTTGCTTTGCTCTGCTGTGTCAGGTCTCCTATCTTTGCAATCCAATATCTCCCCTCCTTTCTTTGCATTCAAATGCCTCCCCTATCCTGTTTTGCAGGTTTCTGCAAGCAGACTTGTCAGCTGCCATCGATTGGTCTTTGTGGGTTGATTGGTGTTGATTGCTCATTAGTACTCCAATTACCCTACATCCGCATTTCCTTCTTTTCTTCCCCTGACCTTCCTGTTTCTGCTATTGTTTGTGGCGCGTGCGTCCGATTACTGGGTTTCGGGCACGTTTTCATCCTCGTACACATGCGCTTTTGGGCACCATGTGTGCTCTCAGCTAAACGATTCCTCCCCACCCCTGTCCTGCAGCTTTGCTTATCAACTGACAGGCCAGATTTGCAATGCTCCAATGTGCTTACTGCTACGGTGGCACACCCCTCTGCTGATGTCATGTATCTCCTCTAAGCCACTCCTCAGTGTTATACCACTGTGCCGTATGGTACAACCTTCATCCGGCGGGACATTTGCGATTCAGTATTATCTGCCTCATTTGCATGGCATTGACTACTAATTCATAGTTACCGCGCCGAACACTATCGCAAGCCCTTAGCAACCCTTGCAGCTTGGTTGTGGTGTTCCATGCCTACCATTGTGTATTATGCTGTAAACCTGATTTCTATTACGTTGCGATTTTATGACATTTATATATTATTTCTTTATGTTACAGCTTCCGCACATATGCCCTGTGGTTGTGCTGTGCGTTAATGTGGACATGACATTAAATGTTGTTATTTACATGTTGTGCATCTTTTCTTATGCCATTGGCTGTGTATTTCGCCATTGGCATATGTTAACATTGTGATACCTTGGTCTGGCCCTCTTCCATAGCTCCGATGTTCTGTTTGGGAAAATGTACACCGTGTTTTTTTGGTTTACATTTCCGTGGGCTTACGCTACGCCTGCACCATTTTGTGAATCGCTATATGCCTTCATTTGCATGGTGCGAGACTGCACATGGGGTGAGTAGCATACCTACGCTGGGGGCTGCGCAGTTCTGGCGTACGCTGGTAGTGCACATGGAATTGGATTGTACCTGAATCGCTCGGCGGCCATATTTGGCGTTATAATGCCTACGCTATGCATGCGCCTGGCGCAAGCTTCATGAATCCCGGGGACTGTTTAGCTGTACTTAAGTGCTATTGTTGCCGTAGGGGAATTTCAGTGGCACAGTTCTTTAATTTTAAAAATGATACCGCTAATGCAAAGCTAAGAAAGTTGTAGATGAACAGGAAATGTCACAATTATTTCAAACAATAGCGACACACACTGCTGCCACACTTCTTAAACAAATGCCATTTTCTTCACATTTTGTCACATAGACGTTTGGGTTTAAAAATGCAGTGTTAGCACAGGGTAGTAACTGGCTTCAAGCAGTGAAATTTTTCACAATTAATGTAGGCATGCATGCATTGATGTCAGTGCGTATCTTGGGGTTAATGGCATCTTGAATGTACATGGTTCTTAGGCTGCATTACTGTTGCCCTATTAATTGGAAAGTATCGCAACACCTGGAAAAAACATAGATGCTCACAATATTAAAATAATTTTCAGAAGATATTAGTTTTGCTGAAGACCACTGCAGTGAAAATGTTCATTTCTAACTCCAACAGCATTTTATACAATCTCGTTATTAGTAGTACAACTTCATTAATGAAACTTTTACAGAAGAAGCCATTATTAAAATATGGCATTTGTTGCATTTTCTTGCTGTGGCAGTATTTCTAATAAAGTTTCCTATCACTCATATATATATATATATATATGGATCTACCTGACTAGATCGACAAGTCAGAACAGCGACAACGACTCAGAAGATCGACAAGTCAGAAGACCGATGGAGGAAAACACCGACGCTGAGAACACTGAGATGGGGAAAGGATGTGTAAGTATGCGGTAGTGACGGACGTTAGGGTGCGAGTAAGGTAAGTGTGCGATGTTGACGGTCTGTAGGGATAGGGGTGGGATAAGTGAGTTAGGGTTAGGGCGCGGGTTAGGTAAGGGTGCGAGTAAGGTAAGTGTGCGATGTTGGCGGTCTGTAGGGATAGGGGTGGGATAAGTGAGTTAGGCTTAGGGCGCGGGTTAGGTAAGGGTGCAGTAGTGATATTTTTTGGGTTAGGGGTGGGTTAAGTGAGTTAGTGTTAGGGCGCGGGTTAGGTGAGTGTGCGATAGTGACGGACCTTAGGGTTAGGGTTTTGGTTAGGGTTGTAGATAGTTGTGTATGTAAGGGTTAGTGTTGGTTTGTAAGGATTTTGGTGTGCTTGTGTTGTGTGTGTGGGTTTTGGACAGGGGATTTGTTTTGTTTGTTGTTATGATGTGTCGAGTGTATGAGGTGTCGTGTTTGTGAACTGTCGATGATTTGGTGTCGGTGAAGTTGTTGTCGGTGTTGTGAAGTGTCGATCTAGTCAGGTAGATCCATATATAGATAAATATATATATATATATATACATACACCACATATATACCCACATATCTTGGTTATATATTCTGTTTTGGAAACAGTTATTTATTGCACTTGTAAGTATCACTGTGTATAGTTTAAAATGTTTATATGTGGGAGGCTACACCCCCCCCACTCCCCAATGTGGGGGGCTGTGCCCCCGCACACCCCCTTATTTTATATACTAACTCCAGTGTTGCACTACAGTGGGGAAAAGGCCATTTATAACTTTCAACAAAATGAGTTTCAAAGAAATGAGTTTTCAGTGAAGTGAGCTTTCAGTGAAGTGGTCCTAGTAATTTCATTTTCAGTCAAGTGAGTTTCAATCAACCATAGTAGACCCATATTATATATATATATATATATATATATATATATATATATATATATATATATATATATATATATATATATATATATATATATATATATATATATATATATATATGTATATGTATATGTATATGTATATATATATATATATATATATATATATATTTTTTTTTTTTTCATTTAAACAATCTCTGCAGCTTTAAAAAAATCTTTCAAAAATGTCAGGAGAGATTGGCTCTAGTAGATGTTGATGAAGGTGATGCAAAAATACTGTATGTATGAAGATAGTAAAGGATTTAGATTTGCCACAACTCCTCCTGACCTTTTGTTTTCATGCACTGCTATCACTACAGAAAATTGTGACTGACTGATTCAGCATGAGCCAGGACTACTTGACAAGGGCATTTAAGTGGCAGGCAGTAAGACTGACATTGTCTTCAGAGAG
The DNA here is from genome assembly GCF_019279795.1 of Protopterus annectens. NCBI lineage: Eukaryota > Metazoa > Chordata > Ceratodontiformes > Protopteridae > Protopterus > Protopterus annectens. Next base: position 594,122,734 of record NC_056748.1, read on the forward strand.
TTGTCAGAGGACTGGCATGTCACTGTCATTCCAGAACGTGTACAAGTGTACAGAGGAAGCAGACTGCTATAAAACTGAAATAAAAAAAAACATTTAAATGTTAGGGGAACTAAAGCAGTACCAAAATCAACTAGATAAACAATGCATGCAGCAGAATGAAGTATAATCTGCTGCTGTCAGTCCTAAACAAATCTGGCTTGCATTTAAGGACTTTTTTTTTGTTTCTGTTTCCTTTAAAGTAGGTTTATAGCACCGGTTTAATGGCAAATTAGTTTACCTATACTGCTCTAAGAAATTAACATATGGTCTGTCCAAGGTAAAATATATTGCTCTTTTCTTGAGTCTTTGTTTCGAAGACGGTTTACATTATTGACAATTGTTCCAGCTAACAAAGTGAAGTAGTAATCAGCGGGCCCAATTCCAGAAGATTAAGTGACCACTTACACTGAGAGCAGGCCTGTTGTAATATGAACCTGAGTGTAAGCATGTTTATAAATAGCCTTACACTGAAGTGAGTCACTTACACTGAGAGCAGGCCTGTTATAATATGAACCTGAGTGTAAGCATGTTTATAGATAGCCTTACACTGAAGTGACCACTTACACTGAGAGCAGGCCTGTTGTAATATGAACCTGAATGTAAGCATGTTTATAGATAGCCTTACACTGAAGTGAGTCACTTACAATGAGAGCAGGCCTGTTATAATATGAACCTCAGTGTAAGCATGTTTATAGATAGCCTTACACTGAAGTGAGTCACTTACAATGAGACCAAATCTTTTGGAATCAGGGCAGTCTTACACTGAAAGCAACCCTTTTGTAATCTGGCCTAGTATATCAAAAGGAAAATAGTACATTGGATATAATACCATTGTGACAATCAACCCAAACTATAGGATTAAAATTTAAAACTGAGATTACAAAAAATATTTTTGTAGGTTAACACTTGTATTATGCTTAATCAGGATCCTTAATGTTGAACTAAGTGTTGTAATACTGACCCATCCATCCACAATCACTTATTCCCACTTTTTTTTTCTTCATATGGGATCGGGAAGGTCCCTTTAGCAGTGATAATCATCTAGAATCAATGTTCACAAGGACCGGTGAATATACTTTCCAAAAAATTACAGAGGCTACACTCCTGTTTCAAATTGTGATGCTGCTATATTTTTTGTACATTTTTGTGTCTCACTAAACTCTCTGGTCATTTTCTAGTTATTAGTGAACCACTGGGATAATTAAGAAGCATAATGGCTGTTCATGACCGTGTGCAGAAGTAATAGTTGCTACACAGCTATTCTTGTTGGAGGAATTCATAAGAATAATTTAATTCAGCATTACTGTACTGCAGTTGCTAAGAAGCAAATTTACAGAAATGTATTTAGTTCAACTACTAAATGGTGTATCTAAATTTATGCATTCCTAATTTGTACTTGAATGATAGTTTTATTTATTTTTTTTTATATTTTTGCAGACAAAAGTATAAAAGTGAGTGGACCATGCACATCAACACTGATACTGCACACTGAGAGGGGAAAGACAACAAGCGACCACAGAGATAAGGTTTGTAAAACGCTTTTGCACCTAATCTGTTTTTGTGCTAGTGTTAAGAAGCTCTTTTACTGTGCATACAGAATGAAGATAAACATTTTAAGCAAGGCGATATTGTATCCAATTTATATAATTCCAGAGTAAATGAAAAGGGTTGGAAAGAAAACATATGTATACAAGTCATTTATAATGGAGACTGTAAATACTGTTGTGTCTTCTTTTCTATTAATGCATGTGACCTTGTGTTGCAGCTTAAAATGTGATGATTTAATAAAGATGATAAAGTCTTTTATAGATATATACAAAACTGTAGTAAAATCATTATGCAAATCATTATCCACTTTATCTCCTTCATCCAAGCTCATGCAAACTAGACCAGATTTATTATACCAGAAATTTTAACAAGCTGCCATTTGTGTCATAATGCAAATTATAGCTTTGTGTACCTGGAAGCAAGCTTCCAGAAAACTTTCAATACATTTTTCAGATAGCAAGATTTAACATTAAGCATTGAATTTGCACACATGCATACAGTAGAGAAAAAGTGATATTGGTATCTGCATATTAAATCTTTCAGTATATTAATATTTAGTTGTCTCAGTTCTTTGAAATATTTTAAGTAGAAGCTACTTGAGAAAGGGCAGGAGATATTAATAAATCATTTAAAGGAAGAAGAGACCAGAAAGATAATTCTAAAAACGAGAGTCTATTAAAGTTTTATTTGTATATATAAGGGGGAATGAAAAGAACACCATATGTAGATTATTATAGGAAACTGTAAGATGCATGTTGAAAACTTACTATGCAACAGAATTATAAAACTGGAGCAGTGATTTGATTTTTAAGTTTATATGAAATTAAAAAAATGAAGACAACAGAATTGCTTCATGCTGTTGATTTAAGTGTGCGCAAACAGTGGCTCATGCTTATGGCATGGCTTAGTTAACTGGTCTCTGCCAAAGCACAGTGTGCATTACCTAAGGAAAATGACTCACTGGTTGTGGAACTGCAAAATCAAATCTCAAATCCCTGTAGTTACAGCTTAGTGGAGAACAGAGTTTGGCTAAGCTTTGCAATTTCAGCTGTAAAGCTAATCCACTTAAATAGTTAGAGGGAGAAGAATTGCATTCAAGTTCTCTTTCCTAGCAGCACTGTTAAAATCATCATGAACAAGTATACATGAGTCCTGCAGTACTAAACAGACCACAGTGTATAAGGTCATAAGATGCAGTTGTCTTACCTTTTTCATTGTGTTTGGTACAGTTTGCAGAATACATATTACTGGCTGGTCTGCATGCAGTAGCACTGACGTATAGGGCTTTGCTGTGGAAATCTAAAAGAATTACAGCCACCTGTCTGTCAGAAAATGATATTTCAGTACATGACTGTTGTCTATTTTCATTCTGTTTGTGCAGCACTTGCATTTCCTATTATACTGCTTGGCATTCTAAGCATGCCTTTCAAGTATTCTGCAAAAAGCAGTGGCAAAGAAAAAATGTTTTAGCACATCGAGCGACTGTTGCAATGTACTGGTTACCCTACAGTGAGGGGAAAACTCTGTATAATGCTTCCATCCCACCACACTTGTCAATACTACTTAAGTCATCTTAGGACAATATCAAACCCCCACCCCATCACCAATTATATATGCCAGAATAATGCACATGCCTAGTATAGCAGCCTAATAATGTAGTCTGTTTCAAAAATAGTTCTACTGACTACCCTCAAATAATAATAATTTAAGATAGCGTTGTTGTCAGGGATATACCATCTCCCTTGTTCCTAACTCCATAATTCCATCATTAGTAACATTGTGCATTACTGAAAATCACTTCACAAATCCTCCTTGATTTTTCACTCTTTTGCAACTGTCTAACAAACTTCCATCTATTATCCATTTCCCTGTTACTTGGGTTAGTCCCTCTAACTATGTGATCCAAAATGCATAATGAGGTAGTACATTTAAGGCAGGTGTGATGTCCAAGACTATGGTTGTGCATTTACATGAAGTCCATGTCCAAAGTAGATTCAGCTTGCTACTTCCCCATCAAGTATTCTGTAGGCATGCCTCCCTTTATATTGCATATATTTTATTACAGATGCAGCCTGATTGGCCTCCAGCATCCTTTAACTAATAATTTTGTGTTTGATTTAAACTAGGTTACCCACTGTTTACCTCCATATTACTGTTTATGGTATGTGCGACGGTGAAATTGATTGAATACTTTAAACAAATTTAAGAATGTCTAGTGAGCAAAATGTCAAGAATGATTACATGCAATTCTGAATTCAAACATTTTCAAACCATCAAACAACACTGCAAGCGTGATACCCTTGGAAGGTTTGACAAGTAACAGTACACAATAGTCCAGTAAACACACCGTTAAACTGTTGGAAAATCATATCAGTATATTTCTGCAATTTGGTGCAACTGTGAATCAAACAAGATAATACAACTGTAGAAGTTACCGTTTGTCAAAGAATATGTACAATCCTTCTTTCAACATACGTGCAGGTGCAGTATGCGTGACTATACAGCATTAGGTGACCGTGATTTTTTTTTTTAAAGGTTTTTAGGTGACAGTGCTTCCTGGTGATTTCAAACAGGTGACTAGTGAATATCCGAGTAAATTATATAAAGATTAGAATAAGCAGTGTTGTGGTACCAGTTTCATGAAACCCAATGCTGTAAGTTCATGCCTCCTAGCGAACAATCACTCAAAAGCAGTTTCCATATCCATCAACCATCTTCTTTTAGGGGATGATGCTTAACATAATAGCATTCTACTTAACATTTTAAAAGGTAGCATGTCAGGTGTGAAATTCTTTAATGACTGCATATCATTCAATGTGGCAACTTTCTTTTTTATCTCACTGTAGTGACACACTGTTTCAAAGCAGTTGTGTTTGGCAATTCATTTATAACAGCAGTGGAGGTACTTGCTAACACTTCAGAGACTACCTTATAGGGGGGTCCTGTATGGAGTGTTCTGCATGTCTCAAGGTTTTCATGAACCTTGAATACCTCTGCCTTAACAATGTCTGGGGCATGATAATGGCAACTGCTTTTCAGTAATGTATAACCATCAGCAGCACTCTCAGTAATGTATCTACTTATGCACCTACACTTATTTTTTCGAATAATACAATACCAGTATTGTTTTACATCCATTTTTTTCTAAATAGAACTGATAGCCATCTACAAGTAAGACATCATGTCTCTTTTGCATTTTAACAGTACAGTATATGCTGTCAAGTGTGCCCGGCATATACTCTGACATACATGGTTCCTCAATCTGTAAATACAATTTTAAAAATGTACTATTAACACTGTCTGAACACATAGGATACAACAGTACATGTTACATCGGTTGAATATCTTGCGGTGTACTTCCTACTTTTGAGTAGGTGTCAGTAATCACTGCAATAATTCACACATATTTCACAACAAACTGTTATGAAGTATTTATTTCCGAAGTTAACCATGCACTCACGAGTTATACTGTGTGACCAATCATAATGTCATATGGAAAACACAGACTGTCTTTTAATCGAATGGTACATTGCAATCACTCTTTTAAATTCACACTTACTATTTTCGACATTTAGGAATGTTGCCATCGTACTTTCACAATTTTAATTACACAATGAGATTGCGACCTTATGTTTGTAAACCATATCCCCCTCCATATCCTACTGTAAATTAAATACATTGCTCATGTCTGTAGAAGAGCAGTATACTCAACTGTTCTGTTACATTAAATATGCCCAAAGACAAGTCTTTTTTTTTTTTTTTAAGGGCGTTCTTTAAGAATGCCCTTCGCATCCAGTCGCACAGACACAACAGGGGTCTGTGACCTGTTTTTGTCTTCTGCATCTGTGGTGCAACCGATGGTTTGTGGCTTCATCTTTAGCACCCACAGAAAATTTGAATTCCAGATGATATTTGACTGAGGATGAATATAAAGTGAGAGGTAGGTGTGTGCATGTGAGTGTTTAAGCTGTGTGTATGTGTGTGTGTATGAATTAGGTAGGTCTGTGTGTGTGTTTTTCATAAGAGGGAGGGAGGGTGTGTGTGTGTGTGTGTGTGTGTGTGTGTGTGTGTGTGTGTGTGTAAATAAGAGGGAGGTAGCATACCCCTCAGCTGTCCAGGTTTTTGAAGAATGTCAAGATTTTTGCCCCATATTCCTCCTATAAAGGATTGAAGTTGCTAAATAATAACAGACATTTTAGTTTTAGACATCATATCCTTTAGAAAAATGCATACTAACACAAATCCTATTATTCTAGAAGTTTACTACATTCATGAGAGCAATATTTATAATCTGTTCCTATTTTAGGCTTTGTCCAGATTTCTTGCACTAAGAGGTTGAGGGGTGTGGGAGAGAGTGAAATGCCCTAGTTAGAGTCAGCAAGTGGAATTTATTTTCAAGTACGTTTTCAAGGAATTGTGAACTTCAGGGGAGGAGAAGTTTACTGCTGCTCATGTTAAGTCTGCTTAAAATATGCAACTGTTTTGTTTAACAAATGGTATCACCATTGTGGTGTAGAATTATAAAGCAGTGTTAGTAGCACAGCAGGTAGCATACTTGCATCTTGATTCAGAGGGCTGTAGGTTCTACTCCCACAGCATGTAGATTTGTATTTTAAGGAGGTGGGGTGCTGCAGTCCTGAGTATGTCCTTCCTTTGGATGAGATGCCTAGTAACTATGATCCTGTTTTTCAGCTTGCCACCTATTCCCTATTGCAATATGCCAGCTTATCATTTTTTTTCTTTTTTAATGTAACATAGGCAATTTATTCTTCAAGGGCAGTAGGCACTGAATTTGTAGATGAAACACAAATATAAAGTTGTTTTCTAGCAACAACCTCTTCATTAGTTTCAGATCTCTTTAATGTGGAATTATTCAGATGACTTTTACTTCTGCAGAGATTGTGCATACTGACTGATATTGGTGGATTATAATGACAAAGGTTTAAGTGACCTTTTATGGTTGAAATGTTCTGAACTGGGCAGTTTGTTCATAGTTCATTGTTCATAGGTTAGTACTAGGCTAACTGCCCTTGCGAGCCATTTTAAGTCTAGCTAGTTATCCCCTGTGAGATTCAAACCCTGTACCTTGTGTTTGTAAGGCAAACACCTTAATGATTAGGCCACCCTCCCAACCTCTCATTATTGGTTCATATGTTTTGTTTAATTACTTACACGAAAAATGTTCAAAACTATAAATTTAAAACACACACTAACAAGTGGTGCTGTATTATACAAGGGATATAATTCAATTATATACTATAATTAATACAATCAGGAAGGTGAATCAAAGAACTTTTGCATGGTCCTAAATATGTGTGCAAGGGGCCTATGATTTGAAAACAGCCCAAAGTTAACTTAACTCGCCACTGGCCAGTTGTATTTTCTTTGAATGTGGGTTTCAATGCTGTTTCAGTGAATGTGAGTTTCAAAGGTAGATAAGTTTTAAAGCTAAGTCTGATTTCATTGCTTTGTTTAGCAAATGTCTATCAGTGTTTGTGCTATAAAATTTGAAATACAAGTTTTAATCTGTAATCATTGTAGAAGAAAAGAATAAAACAGTATGCATACTGAGAGTTTTGAACAGTGTTTATGGCAACTGGGGAGAAATAGCCAGGTAATGGGAAACTGGAATGGCTGTGTGTGAGGGGGGGGGGTCTGGGTTTGCACCCCACTGCAAAAAACTCTGCAGGCTCCCCTGCCCACGGAGTAACCAAACCATTTATACAACTCAAACTTCTTATTGAAATCTTCCAATTTATCATGTTATGCATGGACAGCAGAAATGTCCTCTATACATTTGGCCAGGATCAGGAGATGCATTGCTAGAACATTTGTATCAGCAAACAGCGAAAATACCTTGAGAAGCAAACAGCTTTACCTGCCTAGAAGTGCAACTACAGGACAATATCCCCTTGTCAGGCCTAGAGCAACACTGTTATTGAGTCTATTGCATTTTGATGTATGTCATCTTATTACTAAGTATAGCTGTGCCAACTCTATGAGACACTAACAAATCAAGACCTCCATTTCCATAACATAACTTCACATTCAGCAATACTCTACCATGGTATTTTCCAACATAGTGTAGGGCATAATAAGTCTATTACATATGAAAGTGCTATGCAGCAGTAAGCAGCATTTTTAAACAAATCATACATTTCTGTCTGGTTAACTATTCATAATGGCAAAACATGAAAGAAACAAACATATATTTTGTGGTAGAATATAACAATGTGCACACCTACTGCTCTCTTGTTGGTTTCCGTTAAGGAATTTTGAATGGCTATCCACAGAATAATTTGAAACAGGTATACACTACTAGTATAAAAGATCTAATCGCATTTTTGTGCCACTTGCTAAAATTCTGGGAATGGCCTATTAATTGCCAGCTTTTACCCAAGTCTGATGTTTCATTCATTCTGTTTAAGATTAACTAAGCATTTTTTTAAAGACTATTATAGTGCATTTAATAATGTATCACACTTCTTAGTTGTAAGGTAATTGTGCTAATCCATAATTACTTACAAGAAAATATCTAGAGCCGTGAAAACACAAAGCATTGCAGTTTTTGTAGACCTTGATTCAAAAGCAGGAAACTTAACAACTTAATTTAAACTTTGCTCTCTGGTGGAATATCATGATCTGGAATTTACCAGCGGAGTTAAGCTTAGACATTACAGCCAGAGATGCCAATAATGAAGTTATACAAGGAGTGTTAGCTACATAAATGTTGGCATCGACAGTAGGTAGAGAGATACTTTATCTTAGCTGATCCAACCTGATGCACACATGCAGGTTTACTTGAATCCTTTCTTTCATTTGTTTCTTGTAGCATAAAATGCAACCATATCAGATAAGTAAATAAATTAGTAATATAAAAAATGTAAATAAAGAAAACATATTTTGCAGAGGCTAGGTCCCCTGCATGCCAGATGTTGGGGCCTTTGCCTTCAGCACCCCCCCAGTTACACATAATGACTCAATGGACATACATCATCAAAGACAGAGACCCACAAAATAAACATCTATCCCTGTATCAAATTTCTACCACTTTTTTGCATTTTCTTTGCAAGAAAGTAATAGTTTAAAACATATTTAAGTACAAGACAGCTGTCAGATTAAAAGTGAAATCATTGTCTTACACTACTACTTTACAAACAGCTAAAATGTATACATTAAAGTATTATGGTCATACAAGCAAGATCCTTCACATTTTTAAAACTTTCTGAAAAAAAAAGCTGTAGATCAGGCACCCATAAAGCCAAAGCCAAGTACCAAAGCAAAGGTTATCTCTATGTTCATAAGTCAACTTAAAAGAGTTCTGAAAAAGCATCAGAGTAACAGTAAATATTATTTTTCCTAAGACCACTGAAAATACTATGTCCAATAAATACTACTAAGTTTTTCCAACATTATCTTTTATCCACCTTCAGCACTTCATATAACCAAATTTTCTTCACTAAAAAGCCACTCCTCTGCCAGATTACTTCCCTTTAGAGCATCTTACTGTAAGTTGAAAATTAACTAGAAAGTAATAAGTTTCTGAATTTCTCCATTGACCATTTATTGACCACTAGTATTTTGCAGGTAAAGTTGTTCTACCTTACCTGAACATCTAACTCATGAATATAATCTCTAAGTTTAAATGTCATTCCATAAAGTTTCAACCACTCATTGATAAGACAAATTCCAAAAATATGTTTCCTACAAGAATCAGTTATTTAGCCACAATACATTTCTGCCCATCACAAAACATGTAGAAAAATTGCTTCAACAAATCTTTGACTATGCTAGCATGTCTTGCCTTCTAATAACTAATAGGGGTTTTATATAAATTATAGCACAGGCACAGCAATTTACAAAAAAAATATTACTCAAGAAAATACATCCTCATACAATACATAGTTGTTGACGTAAACATGCCTTTTGAAGTTACAAACCATAACCTTCTCACTGTTTAGCTACAGATTTTCAGAGAGTTTGAAAACTATTTCCATAACTGATCCTTTTCAAATTACCCCACATAGAAATGACTCTAAAATGTTTTAACATCAGTTGGACTACATTAATGGTTTGTCACAGACCCTTCAAAGTATGTCGTAATAACTTCCACTGACTCTCAAATGCCTAAACTCGTATTAAATTCTACCTGCACAACTTTCTGCAATATAAACAAGAACATAATTTGCATTAAAACACAATATAATGTTCATAAATGTCACTAAAAACCAGAGTCATACTGCTAGGAATCCAATATGTACTATATTTTAGACTCTTCCATCAAAGGCCCTTCTGGAAACTACTTCACATGATGTACAAAATATCCATGAGTTTAGTTATGGTGAGTTTCCTGAGTTCAGCTACAATGCAGAGAAACAGATTTTCTACACAACTGTTTCCCTTTTAACTACTGACACTGGAAAAGTCATTATTAAGAAAGATATTTTAAAGATACAATATACATTTCTGATCACAAACGTCAAACTATTAACAAAAGTATGGTTTTTTATTCCAACTACAAAGAACAAAGAATTATGATCGATTTCTCCAACTGGAAGAATTGCTGGGATTCCATAACCATAGGCAACTGTATCCCTGTAACAGGCAGATACATATGCTTATTAAATTCTCTCACCATTAATTTCTAAATAATCATCAGTGATTGGCTAACAAGCTACATAAAAGCAAAGTCTGTTCTCTCTGAATGATGAAATAATGTTAGGTAAGCCTCTGTAAAAGTAGAAAATCTATTTCTAATACAATAACAGTTAGCTGTACATTTTACATAAAAGGTAATAATCACTGTTTCAAACTCTCTTTGATAAGACAAAATTAATTCTAATACAAGTGATTACAGGGATACTCGTATGTACCTAGTCAATAGCAAAACTCTTAGAAAAACATTCACAAATGATTGAATATATAAATAAATATGACTCATTTCCAATGGGCAGCATGGCTTTTGTACAAATTACACACAACTGCAGGAATCTATACATTGCAAATATGCTATATCAAGTATGTTTTCAACATTTATTTATTGGGAAAGTTTGAGTGGGCCATAACAGTCCCATTGTCAGCAAAGGCCTGGGAAGAAATGCTCCACTGTAAAACCATATTAGACATTATGCAATGCAATATAATGCAGTGCCAAACAGCAAATGTTAAATATCATATATGAGATTCAAAAATTAGTTTATAAAGGGGAAAACAGAAAATACATTCTAGTGAGATCATTATATTCCACAGAGTTATATTTCATTTTTACTAAGCAACAATTACAATGTTAAGAACTTGCATTATGTTAATAGACAGATGCAATACAATGTCTGTGGGGTATTCTTACTAGATAACAAACAGTTTGGTAAGAATTTCTTGGTGTTGGGAAGTTACTGGGTCTCTGATAAAATCCGAGAAGCTTAATGTATTCAAGATGACCAAAAGGACACTGGAGACAGAAGAATATTGAAAATGTCCCTAATGTTTTTATCTTTTGTATAATCATTACTGACTACCATGACTAAGCAACAATTACAATGTTAAGAACTTGCATTATGTTAATAGACAGGTGCAATACAATGTCTGTGGGGTATTCTCACTAGATAACAAATAGTTTGGTAAGAATTTCTTGGTGTTGTAAAGTTACTGGGTCTCTGATAAAATCCCAGAAGCTTAATGTATTCAAGATGACCAAAAGGACACTGGAGACAGAGTAATATTGAAAATGACCCTAATGTTTTTAGCTTTTGTATAATCATTACTGACCACCATGGCTAATATAATACATAGCAAGCAAACTTTCTTTAAAATAAAATGCTCAGTGATGTACTTAACAATTACAATGCTCTTGTAAGGATATATACCAATTTTTCATCGCTATATTCTATCTTGTTTATTTTCAGCTCATGTTTCATACTCAATTCAAAAGCAAATTGCTTATTCATCTAGTTGTACAGCTGTTCAAATGTTTTATAACTAAGAAATACAACTATTCCCCTATCATCTCAGACTATATAGTAACATCTGCAATATTAGTTTGACTGCACAGAAGTATCAAATGTGCAATAATAACTCAGACTGTAATACATGAATATGTAGAGGAACACGATTGTTACAGAATTTTACTGACCTTGTGTATGATTTCATTTTTTTCATTTCTATGAGTGTTTTTTTGTATGTCTTTCTGTCCGAGTCATAGCTGAAAGGCATCTTCAGACAAGCTCACACACTTGGACAACAAAAAAATAAAGACATACATACATGCAACACCTCATCATTTCCCCAGTAGTCTTGAAATAATGCCACATTTAATTCTCACTGGCATATTATGTAACCTTCACATCAAATGCAAAGCAAGCAAAGGACTCATGAGAAAGGCCAAGATTTTAGAAAGGAGCTCAAAACATTTTAAATTAAAAATACTAGTTTGAGACAGAAATTTCAAACTATATATGTCTGAGACTACAAAAAAAAAAGGTCAAAACCTCATTTAAATAATTTGGACATACTTATGTCGATTTTTGTTATCCAGCTAGACTGTGAATCTTGGACCATTTTCAGTCATGACTTGAGCTCTAAAGTTTACAGAAACAACAAAGATTACTCCTGTTTTACATATAAATGACCAAGTTTACATCAATGTTTGTTGTGAAATAATTGTCAGAAGAAAAAGAAAGCAATATATTTGAATACAATATACTTTAAATTGAACAAAAGTTAAGGGAAAAAGTCAATTTCCTTGGTCTTCACCCTTCAAGCAAGCAACAATGCCCTCCAGAGTGTGTAACCCCCACCCATAGGTGTTCTGAGGCCCTGCCTACATGTGGAGGACCTCAGAACACCCCTGGAAGGGCAATAATTACACACACCCTGGAGGGCATTACTGGGCTTAGAAAATGGGCTCGCTGTAAAATTGCTGTGATTTACTTACATACTTTATATATTTTGTATTGCTATGTTATTTTATATATTTGATGTAAAATCGTTCTTCTGCCTAATGTTTCAAAGTTGTCATAGTGTATATAAACGGTGTTAGAGGAAGCATTTTATACCTAAAATATATCATTTAAAAAATATCTAGATATTTGCTTCAGTTTTTGATCCCTTACTGCTAAAATGTGTGGTTTTATGCCGGTCATTGGGGAGTGAAGTCACTAAATGACATACATTTGACTTTTGACTATTTCCTTCAGAAAATTCATGTTAACACAAATCCTGTTATTTAACTTGCTTTGTAATTTTTATAAATATGACATTTAAAATCTGTTCCTATTTTTGAGTCTTTGTTCCCCCCTTTATTTCAGGCTTTATCCAGATTTCTTGAGCTAAAAGGCTGAGAGGTATGCAAACCTCTTTGCTGCTTCTGCCAGTGGTCCATCATCTCACTGTCTCTCCCTCACACACACACACACACACACACACTTACTTCAGAAAGATGCAAGCTAACACAAGTCCTATTATAGAAGGAACTTTGTGATTTTTTTTTAAAGGAGGAATTTGTTCCTGTTTTGAGCCTTGGTTCTCCCTGTATGTTAGGTTTTAACAATTTAACTTGATCTAACAGGCGAGATGTACGTAAACTTCCTTCTTTCTCATACCACTTGCTTTCATGCATGCAAGCACGCATTCACACACACAGAAAATTACACAAACAGAAACACACACACAAAGAAGCATAAACCTACACCCAGGCATTTTCTATTATTCTTAGTTTTTACACTCACCAAATGGCAAAATCGCTACTTAGCAAGTGTAAAATAATGTCTCACTTGATCTTGGTTTCACTCTCGCGCATGCATACGCTCGCACACAAACACACACTTTTATTTTTTAGTTTTCTTTTTTTTTTAATATATTTTACACTCGCTAAACCACAGAAGCTCTGTTTAGCAAGTGTAAAATAATGGCAGATGTTACTTTTTTTTCAGTCAGCTTGATATGCTGCTGTGAAGTGGACTCATTTTTCAGTGGGCATTACTTGTACATTAATTCCCTGCTGGAGAAAGTGCTGATGTACAGTTTGCCCATTCTCTAACCCTTAATCTCCCAGTTCTAGGATCATAGGAAGTTATTAGGCTAATGGCTCTATGGCCCTTACAAGCCTAGCCAGTTTCTACCCTTATTTCCATGATCATCACCTACTGCCCCTGTCCAAGAAGGACACAGGTGGAAGCCCAGGGTGAATTTGTGGTTACCCATCCAATCATCCAGATTGCGTTTGAAGATGGCCAATGAGGTGCTCTATTTGAGATGAAGTAGGGTTCTTTTCAAACGGTGTGCTAACCTCGAAGACAAATCTGTCCCTTCAGCAGGTTCTGTTAATGTCACATACCAGGTTAAGGTCTTTAAAGCGAGCTACCTGTGTAACATTTGACTTGTGGATATGCAGCATTTCCAATAAAACAGGATCAGAGATTGCCTTGTATGCAAGGCAGAGATCGCATCTGAGAACTCTATGAAACACAATAATGTGACTGTGATTTCAGATGATCCACATAGAACAGATGCTGAAGACATTGAGTTTTCCTTGTGAGGAACCTTCATGGTCTCTCCAATTACTGCAGGTGCTTGTAAAGGTAGATACCAAAGGCATGTTGTACTCAATTGCTGGTGTGATGAGGGAACAGTACAGGGAGGTTATAAACTTCTTTTTTCGAGAGGCAGTGCCCTTAGTTATGAGATGATCAATACAGAATGCCCTTCTTACCACTGTGGAGACATGGTGATAAGGTTGCGGTCAACCTTTAAAAGGTTTGTTATTGTATACAACTCCGCACAGCTCCTCATGGTATCCTGCAGAGTGATACAGGCAACAGAGACCCAAGAGAGACTTTTCCAGATTTAAGTATTTTTTCTCTGTTTTTTGCTCTGACTGCCTTTTCCCGCCTAAAAAGCAAATTTCTAACTGATCTGGGCTTTAAAAAGTTTAAATTGCATTTGCCTTCGGCTTTTTACAGTTTTTGCACTTGTTTTATATCAATTTAAGTCGTTTTTGTATTGTATAACTGTTGTAGGCTACACACTAAAGCGTGCTAGCATGGTTATAGCATTTACAGTGTTTTCGGTGTGTTTTTCCGCTGTTTCCTGAAAAAAAAAATATTCTCTTTTCCTGCCTTTGCTGAACTAGATTAGTCCAGATTTCAGGTTTTGCTGAATTCCGGACTGTGGTATAGTTTCCTGTGTTGCCCATATCCTTACTTGGATAGGAAGAAGCTTCTCTGTTCACCAGTGAGAGTGGGGAGCTTTGAGCAGCCTATCTGTCCCTGGAGGAGTGGTCTCAGCCCTGAAACTAGTAGCTTATTGGCCGTTTTGGGTCAATTCCTATCTCTTTCAGTTTCCCTGCTTTAAAACCCGCATTTGTGTGGTTTTGAGCCAGTATACTCCGCACAGGTCCTCGTGGTGTCCTGCAGAGTGATACAGGCAACAGAGAGACCCAAGAGAGACTTTTCCAGATTTAAGCATTTTTTTCTCTTTTTTGCTCAGACTGCCTTTTCCCACCTAAAAAGCGAATTTCTAACTGATCTGTGTTTTTAAAAAGTTTAAATTGCATTTGCCTTCTGCTTTCTACAGTTTTTGCACATGTTTTATATCAATTTAAGTCATTTTTGTATTGTATAACTGTTGTAGGCTACACACTAAAGTGCGCTAGCCTGTTTATAGCATTTACAGTGTTTTCTGTGTGTTTTTCTGCTATTTCTTGAAAAAAAAAAATTCTCTTTTCCCGCCTTTGCTGAACTAGATTAGTCCAGATTTCAGGTTTTGCTGAATTCCGGACTGTGGTATAGTTTCCTGTGTTGCCCATATCCTTACTTGGATAGGAGGAAGCTTCTCTGTTCACCAGTGAGAGTGGGGACGTTTGAGCTGCCTATCTGTCCTTGGAGGAGTGGTCTCAGCCCTGAAACTAGTAGCTTATTGGCCGTTTTGGGTCAATTCCTATCTCTTTCAGTTTCCCTGCTTTAAAACCTGCATTTGAGCGATTTTGCGCATAGCGCAGCATCGGGTAAAGCCACTTAAATGGGTTTAAGCTATTCCCGGCTCCACAAAGTCTGCTCTTCACTTTTTCCCTTAGAACTGTTCTAAATCTCAAAGTACACACACTATTTTCATTCTAAAGCCCTGCAGTTGCTCGTATAAGTAATCTTATAAGTAAGCACTAATAAACTAAAGCACTACACCCTCTTATACTCCCTTTAAGTACTTGGCTCCCTATTGGTCCTTTTTGATCAGTCAAAAAGTAGTTCCTTATACTATTCTGGCATGTCCAAGAGTCAGTTTCGGGTTTACTCTCCAGTCCAGCTGGTGAATCTGGGAATCTTGAGGCAATGTTACAACTGCCTTATGTACACAGACCACCCTCTCCTCCTCACAACAAGCTCAAACATATGTGAGATATGCAACTATATAGCCAAACTGGAGGCTGAGCTCTCTCAACCCAGTACTGGCGCAGTCAGTCAGGAGGAGAAGGTAACCACACACACCACATATCCAGTCTCACATAGACCTATCGCAACAGCAAACCAAACACATAAACACATGAAAACATACTCGCAGGCTCTAAATAAAAATTTGCCCAAGCAGCAGAGACCTCCAAAGCAGACATCCAAGCAACCGCTACCCCACAACAATACCCACGTATCACATAGTTCACAAAGTCAGTGTGCCACACAGTCACAGCCCTTAAGGCTAAACAACACACCTAATACACTTGTAATAGGTGACTCTATTGTCAGACACACTGACGTCCCACTCACCAGGCTGAAAAAGGAGAAGGTCACTGTAAGCTGCCTGTCGGGTGCCAGGATCCGCCACATAACACAAGCACTCAGGTCACTCCAAAGCAAGTACAAATATGACTCCGTCATTGTCCATGCTGGTGTGAATGACCTGAGACGTACCTCCCTGGACTACATGAAAAGAGACATAGAGGAGCTCTCTGATCATGTAGCCCAGGCCAATATGACCCTGACCTTGAGTAGCATCTTACCCTCACCAAGAATGATGCCACAGTATAAAGACAAAATGATCAATTTTAACAATTGGCTAAAGTATTGGTGTCATTCAAAGGGGATCCAGTGTCTGTCAGCCTGGGATGACATGCTCGACAAGCCACATTGCTTCGATAGGGACGGCTTGCACATGTCACCCCTGGGCTTTCGAATAATGGTTAAGGCTCTTGCCACCCCCATAGTGCCTTTTTTAGGCAAGACTCAAAAGACAAACCCACCTCCATAGACAAGGAAAAAGAAACTAAGGGTAATGCTGCTCAATGCCAGAAGTCTAAACCTCAAGATGCACGCACTCGAGGCTATCCTCAGTATGGAGAATATCGATATCTGTGCAGTAACAGAAACCTGGTTCAAGGCTCCCGAGAGCACCCCAGCACTACCAGGTTATACCTCATACCATGCTTTTCGGCCCCAAAACTCGGACCGAACCACAAAAGGAGGGGGCGTATCCATATTCATCAAAGATACCCTGACCTCCAGGTTAGTGGCACTGCACGAAGCATCGGAGACAATCCATGTGCAACTAACAGTGGGCAAAACTGCCTTTCAGTTTATAGCCTGCTACAGACCACCCTCCCAAACTCAGGAACCCCACTCGGCTTTCCTAAGAACATTGGAGAATATGAAGGTCTCCCCAAACACCATTATATTGGGTAGAACCCACAATAGAAACTCCAACTCCTGGTGCAGGGTAAATAATAGTTCCTCAGGAAGTCTGTATACGAACAGATGAAAGCACTAAACCATCTGTATTGGTGTTATATTCAATAAAAGGTTTTTCCTGTTTGAGCTGCACCATATATTATTTACCCTGCACCAGGAGTTGGAGTTACCATTATATTGGGTGACTTCAACTATCCAGACTGGGAGCACTACTCAAGCCCCAACACCCTCGCCCAACAGTTCCTAAAATTTATAAACTCAAATGCTATGGAACAACTGGTTACCACTCCCACAAAAGGGGAAACATATTGGACCTGATCATCACCAACATGGGGACTCTATGTTCCATACCAGAGGTATGCCCCTCATTGGTAAGATATGACCATAAATTAATCTCACTGGACATCCATATCCCATCCCCACCCCCAGCCAAGGAAACCACGGTGAAGAAATTCTCAAAAGCAAACTTCACACTTCTCAAAACCGAGGTGGAATCCTTCAAAGCCCCCGGGCCAGTGGAAAATATGTCCCAAACCGCAGAATCCTTTACAAACGCATTCTATGGACACCTACAGGAATGCATGGATCGTGCTATCCCAAATAAAACCAAGACTCACTCTTCCAAAGGCAGGAGACCTGTCTGGTGGACCCCAGCCATAAATAAGCTATACAACAGAAGGAGGAAGCTACTACATGATAGAGCAAAATCCCAAAAAGGAAAGGCATCTCTGATCAGTACTAGCAAGAAACTACGATCCCTCATAAAATCATCTAAGGCCAGCTTCAAAAGAAAAATTGCACAAGACGCTAAAGGTAATCACAAGGCCTTCTTTAGTTATGTCAGGAACCTGGGTGGTAACTCCCAAATATGCTCTGAGTTAGTGCAAAACGATAAAAAATACACTGAACCCACAGACATTGCCAACATCCTGGCAGACAGGTTCAGTGCAAACTTCTTCCCCCCCCAAAAGAGCAAATGTCTATCCCAACAGAGTGTAGCCTCCCTGACATCACAGATGCACAGGTGAGAGCTGCCCTCTCCAAAACAAAAAACACAGCATCAATGGGACAGGACGGTGTCCCGGGCTGCGTCTTACATGAGCTCCGAGAAGAACTGAACCCTCACAAAGTCACTGTTCAATCTCAGCCTTACTACAGGATATGTACCCAAGGAATGGCGTACAGCAACAGTGGTCCCACTCCACAAAGGTGGTGCCACAATGGACCCTTGAAACTATTGCCCTATAAGCCTGACTAGCCTGGTCTGCAAAGCTATGGAGCGTATCATCATGGAACTCATAAAGAAAGACATTAGGAACCTCCAAACACTGGATCCTACCGATTTTAGCTTTGTTAAGGGCAGATCTTGCCTCTTGAACCTGGTCGACTTCTTTGAAACAGTCACCAAGGTCATAGATGAAGGGAAGGTAGTCCACACAGCCTACCTGGACCTAACAAAAGCCTTCGACACAATACCCCACTCGGGCATCATAAATAAGCTCACCAGCTTAAATATCAACCCCTATGTCACAAGATGGGTTGCAAACTGGCTCAGGGATAGAACCCACATGGTCAGAATTGCAGGTGCCATATCAGACTCTAAACCAGTTACAAGTGGCGTCCCACAAGGCTCAGTCCTGGGACCTCTCTTGTTCATTATATATTTCTCTGAGGTACAGGCTAACATGGGAGGACTATGGCTGACCAAGTTCGCAGATGACTGCAAACTGGGTGCCATAATCGACTCGCCGACTGACACAAGCATTCTCCAAAAGGGTCTCACAGAGATGGATAACTGGTGCCAGAGCCATGGCCTAAAGCTAAATGCCAAAAAGTGCATAGTCATCCCCTTTGGGAAAAACAAAGTGCCCACAAATTACCACATGGGGGTAATCCATTAAGTACGGAAGAAGTAATTAGGGATTTGGGGACCCAAGTAGATAGCAATCTCTCCTTTGACAATCACGTTGCCAAAGTGGTTAGAAAGACCTTCTATATAACCCACCTTATCACAAAAGAGTTCTCATCTAGATCAAGAGAGGTCATTGTGCCCCTCTACTCATCAGGCCCATAACTGAATACAATGCCCCATTCAGGATGTACCTTACCAGACACCTGCAGCAACTGGAAAGACCCCAAAAGTACCTCACCAAGAGGATCAAGGGACTCAAACAGATGCCCTACGCAGTTAGGCTAAAGAAACTCCATCTCTACTTAGTTGCTTACCGCCTACTCAGAAGGCAATCTTGTGCCTGACGTATAAAGCCATGTCCAACCCAGAATTAATGGACATGCTCCACCTCAGGAAATCCAAATCCCTTAGAGATACACACTCCAGGGACTTAAACTTCAGCACAGCAATAAATAGGACATGCTGGAGGGACAGATTCATATCCCAGAGGCTCCCCTCACTCTGGAACAAAATCCCAATCCATGTTAGGCAGAGCCCCTCAATGACCCTCTTCAAGAGAGATCTTGATGAGTGGTTGGGAGATGGTAGGTTTACCCCTCTGATTTCTTCTGTGTCCCTACTAGACAGAGGCACAGTAAACTAACCTTAAAAGGGCCATCTTCTGTGACCTACTATACAAAGGCACAGTCAACTAATCTAAAAGGGTGGCGAAAGCCAAACACACTCTGGCTAGGCTTATAAATGCCCTAGGGCAGATAGCCTAGTATCAACCTATGAACCTGTGTGCCCTGGTCTCTCAGAACTGAGTGCATACTTAGGGTGTTGCTATTGATGTGGTAGTTACCAGGAACATCAGTCTTACTGAAAGGGATGATAATACATTTTTTTGCATTGAGTTTAAGGCCATAACTTTGGCACCAATCATTTGCTTATGCAAGACCCTCTTGTAGGATGTTGACATTTGGAGATCTTCAGAGAACTTTGTCAGCCACAGACCTTTAGTTTTTGCTTGTACTTTGGAGAAATAGATTCCAAATAGAAGAGGTCCTAGAACTGATCGTTGAGGCACACCACTGGATACAGGTCTGCTGTTGGAGGTGGATTCCCCTATTTTTACCGTGTGTGCTCTATCAGTGAACTAGTTAGTGACCTGTCTAACAATCTAAGGGTTGATACCGACTTGTTTGAGTATGTCAATGATGCCCGAGTAGGGGATAAGGTCAAAAGCCTTGGCTAAGTCTAGGTAAGTTGTATGCATGGATTTCCCCTCATCCAGGGCCTCTGTGACTGTCTCAAAGTAGTCCACCAGGTTTAACAGACATGATCTCCCTTTGACAAATCCAATCTGAGTAGGGTCAAGTGTCTGGAGATTACCTATATCTTTGTTGATAAGGTCAATGATGATTTTCTTGGCTATGCAGATAAGGTTAGTCAGGCTAATAGGTCTCTAGTTTCCAGGGTCAATGGAAAAGCCACCTTTGTGCAAGGGAATAAATGTGATCCATTTCCATTCAGCTGGGATGAAGCTAGTGCTTTGACTATGATTGAAGAGAGTACCAAATGGTGTTGCCAGTATTTGTTGGAGCTCATGTAGGACGCAGCCGAGGATGTTATCAGATCCTGTAGTTGCTGTGTTTTTGGCCTTAGAGAGGGCATTTATGACCTGTGCTTTGGAGCTACAAGGTAGGGGATAGGTGGTAGGGATGCCATGGGGTTTTTGTGGTGGGAACAAGGGAGTGAAGTTTTTAAAGAACCTATCAGCCAATGGGTTAGATATGTCCACAAGCTCAGTATATATGGTATCATTAACTACCAATTTGGCACAAATCTGGGCCTTTCCTTTTAGGTTACGGTTGTAACTAAGAACACCTTATGGCTGTCCTTAGTTGAGGAAGCTAACTTGGACTCGTAGTTTGCTTTGGAGAACTTTACTAGAAGTCTTATTTGCTTGTATAAGCTGAGGAGGGAGTGTTTCTAGTTTAGGGCTCACTCCCTCTTACTCTTAGCAATTTCTTCCTCTTTTTGTAAAGCCTGTTAATGGCAGTTGTCCTCCAGGCAGGTTTGCTCTTCCTTTGGTCCTATCAGGTATGGCAGAGTCAATGCAGTTATACAGGTGTTTGCATAAAGCATTGTTGTAGAACTCGGCACAGTTTACAGTTCCATCTGAGGGGGGAGGTGCAGTGAAGCTATTTATATCACCCCATAAGAGGTTATAATCTGTTTTGGAGAAGTTTTATTTTTAGTTTAGTTGTGGTGGGGGAGGGGGTCAGGTGTTATAGTTAGTTTGAAGGAGACTGATATGTGGTCATATCTAACCAGGGAAGACCTCACAGTGGGAGTGGTATAGTGGTCCCCCATATTGGTAAGCACCAGACCCAGGATGCTGGTACCCCTTGTGGGGGTGTCAACCAGCTCGTACAGGGCATTGGAGTTAACAAAGCTGAGGAACCTTTGGGCATGTGAGTTTGAGCATGAGTAATTTACTCAGCCAATGGATGGGTTAGTTAAAGTCACCTAAAACCATGGTGTTTGGATGCATGTTTATAGACTCAAGTAGATCCAAATTGGCAGAGTGTGTGTCCTGATTCATGGAGGGGGTCTGTAGATGGAAATGACTTGAATATGTGTCCTCCAACAGTTAACTGCACCTGAAGTATCTCCAGGGAATCATACTGTTTAACCAATCTGGAGGTGTATTTATCTTTAATGAATATTGATGCACTGCCTCCTTCAGTTTTCACACCTTCAGTTTGTGATTTGAATGTGTGGAAGGAGGTTTAACCCATTATGGCTGCGGTGCTCTCCACAGCCTTGAACTAGGTCTCTGTGACTGTATAAATGTCTGTGCCTTCCAAGGTGAGAACTGCTTCCAGCGAGTGCAGTTTCATGTTAAGACTCCTAGCGTTTAGCAGCATAACCCTGAGGTTGTTTTTAGATGGAGTTTTTATGCCGGGAATTTTATCCTTGAGACACCATCAAAGAAAAGGCACTATGGGGGTTGCAAGAGCTTTAGCCAGTAGCTGAAGTCTCAGGGGTGAAAGATGAAGACCATCTCTGGCAAAGCATCAAGGTCTGTCGATCATGTCATCCCAAGCTGACAGATATTGGATCCCCTTAGAATGACACCAGAAACTAAGCCAATTATTTTCTGTTTGTATTGAGGCATCTTCTTAGGTAAAAGGCTGACTGAAACACATAGTCCAAGAGCTCAGTCATGTCTATCTTCATATAGTCCAGAGAGGTGCATCTCAAGCCATTCACACCAACATGGACTATGACAGAGTCATAACAGTACCTGTTGTTGAGAAACTCGAGTGCATGGGTGATATGGCAGATACTGGCACCTGACATGCAGCTAACTGTGACCTTTTCCTTATCCAGCCTGGTGAGAGGGAAATCTCTCTCTCTCACGATGGAATCACCAACAACTAGTAAGTTTAGTTTTGTGTTTTGCCTTAAGGTCTTGACAGGTGAGACACCGATACATGAGCTGTTGTGTGTAGTGTGTTCTGCAGAGGAAGTTTTATGTGAAGAGCGCTTGTGTTTGTGAGGTGTCTGGTGTTTAGGTATGCTTCTGGTGAGGACCTCCACATATATAGGTTTTTGTGATGTGGGTATGGGTAGAGTTGGAGGTGAGGTATGCATGCTGACAACCCACTCATTGTCATATGTACTGACTGTTTGGTATCTACTTCTCTGAAGTACAGGCTAACACAGAAGGTCTTTGGCTAACCAAGTTTGCAGATGACTGCAAACTAGGAGCCATAATCAAAACTAATGATGTGGACATCCTACAAAAGGGCCTCATTGAGACAGATGCCTCGTGTCAAAGCCATGGCCTCAATCTCAATGCCAGTAAGTGCATTGTCATCCCCTTTGGTAAAAACTCTGTACCCATGAACTACAACATAGGCGATAGTATACTTAACACCAAAAGTGTAATAAGAGACCTTGGGACACAGGTGGATAGTAGTCTCTCCTTTGATAATCACATTGCCACAGTAGTCAGGAAATCCTTCTACGTGGCACACCTCATCACAAAAGGCTTCTCATCCAGAAAAAAAGAGGTCATTGTTCCCCTCTACTCATCACTCATTAGACCCATTATAGAGTGCAACGCCCCTTTTGGTATGTACCTCACAAGGCATCTACAACAACTGGAGAGACCACAGAAATACTTCACAAAGAGGATTAACTGCCTCAAACAGATGGCCTACGCAGACCATCTAAAAAAACTCCAGCTTTACTCCATCACATATCGCCTACTCAGAGGTGATCTCTGCCTAACATACAAAGCTATGGCAAACCCAGAGCTATTGGACATGCTCCACTTAAAGAAATCCCAATCCCTCTGAGCTACACGCTCTAGGGACCTAAACCTTGTCACCACAATAAACAGAACATGCCGGAGGGATAGATTCCTGTCCCAGTGACTTCCCATATTGTTGAATAAACTACCTATCTATATCAAACAAAGCTCCTCATTAGCACTCTTCAAGAAAAATCTTGATGATTGGATGGGAAATAGGAAATTCACCCTGGGGATCACCTCTGTGGCTCTGCTCAAAAGTGGCACAAGAAAATAATTTTCTTGGGTGGCAAAAGCCAGGGTACCTTTTTGGCTGGGCTTGTATAGGTCCCAGGGGCCGATAGCCTAGTACCTACTTATGAGCCTATGGTGTGTGAGACAGCATGGATTCAAGGTTCTTAATATAGTTGCATTTCTCATACGTTGCGTTTGTATGGACTAGAAGTAGAGGGTTGTTTGAGAACATGAGTCAGTTGCTACACTGCCTAAGGATGCACATGTTGACCAAGCTGGCTGGAGAAAATGGGAAATTGGCCATCTATAGTGTTAGGTAAATTTATATGGTCAAGGAAAGAGGTCACACTTAGGAATGGCTACTGAGTCAGAGTTGTATTGGTACCTCTGTGGCTAGGCTTAGTGGTCCACCTGACAGTAGAGCAGGTCTGCAAAACCCTCTGCAGGACCACAAGCAAAGTGCTAAGGGAAAATTTAGCAAGCAAAATGTCTGCATCTATAACCAGCACTATACGGTAGTGCATGATGGTGTGCTACATGCTAACAACCTCAAACACAGAGTTTAAATAAAACAAGAAGTAACCTTTTAAAACCAAACTAGCCAATAAGGATGCTCTCTTTCAGCTCTAGTCCAATAATCCTTGATTAGATGGGACCCAGACAGCACTCTCCTCCTACAAAGATGCAGAAGTGCCTTCACAAACAAAGATGGCTTGGGATTTGATGCACAGAAGTTAAAAAAACAGACCCAGAAACAGCAAACCTTGAACTGGGCTATGCTACAGTTGAACTAGTACAGTATACAGTAAAATGTGACAAAAAACAGTTTAGGACATTCAGAGAGACAGTAAAATACAAATTAAAAGTGCAATATAAGAGCAATCACTAGCACTTATACTTAGTTGGAAGCCTGAGATCTTTCCGTACCTCAGTGTAGAGCTGGTTTTAGTGCTCAACTGATACCATTCTATATTCAGCAAGTCTGAATCTGGCCTATGCTATAAATGTAAAAGTACTAGAAATTAAAGTGCATTAAAATCACAGTAACAGCAGCAAAAACAGTTTAAATAAAGCAAAAATTTACCAGCAATTCCCATCTTAGAAGGGTGTAGGCCACATTCACCCATCACAAAAGTGTAGACCACAAACATTCCTAATGTAAAACAGCTGGAATTTGGAGCCCAAGTACTTAAGTCAGAACTAAGACACTTCAGAACAGCAGACACAGTAAGCCTTCGATCAGTAATTTTCTGCTTAGAAGGGTGTAGGCTATCTTCTCCTGCCACAAGAGTTTAGACCACAAATCGTCCTAATGTAAAGAAACTGGTTTGGAACCCAAGTGTTTAAGCCAGAATAGACACTTAGAATAACAGGCATGATAAGCCTTCACCAGCAGTTCTCAGCTTAGAAGGGTGTAGGCCACACTCCCTTGCCACAAAGTCTAGACCACAACCCTCCTAATGTAAAATAACTGGTTTGGAATCCAAGTGCTTAAACCAGAACAACTTCCATTACCACTTCCATAAAAAAAAAAAAAAAAAAAAAAAAAAAAACTCAGTGAAGACAGTACTCACAGTGGTATTCATCCCTCCATCCTTCAATAAGCAAGTAGCCAGGAACACCTTGTCATACTTTCAGAGGTTCATAGGCAAATACTAGGCTAACTACCCTGAAGGGCCATTTTAAGCCTAACCAATAACCTGAGATCAGAATCAAACCCTGTACATTATGTCTATGAGGTGAAAACCTTAAAAAGTATGCCAAATCCGCTCCAGCTATATAAACTTGCGTTCAAAGTTTTAGGTGATTTTAATACAAACAAAAAAGGCATAACCAACCAATACTGACATCAAAAAAAGCACAGCTTCCCATCTTATCACATTCTCCGCTTGAACTAGCAGAGGAATAAGAACACCATACAACAGATTATTTTGTACAAAAACAAGTAGCGCCCCAAACTCTGAGAAAACACCAGAATTGTTTAATGATTGTTCACAAATCTTTGACTATTGGTTTTACAAAAAAAATTAACTGTACCTATCATTCTACTTAAAGCAGAAATTACACGTGCTTCCATCTCCAGGGAAATCTGGTTTTGTATCTATGAACTCAGCCGTAATGTTTTCTATTATAATCACACTTTTTCTTCTCTAAACAAACTTAACCAAACTCCCCATAAACTGACCTTTGTCTTGAATCTTCAAGCAGATCAAAACAACCATAATCACCACCAACCACACAAGGAAACATTATATTAAAGTAAATAGTTCCAAATTTTGAATAAAGAGCAACTAAAAACTAAATCAATGGTTTAATAACAAAAACATTATTTCTTACCATAGTGAGAACACATCACTTTTAAGAACAACCCTGAAACTCTCTTGCAGTAATTACACAAATTCTTCAAATGAGGAAGGACTAGCCACTTCCTCTCTAGATCTCTTAACAGGTATCACAGTAAAGTCCTGCCTTCCTTATTAATACCACTCCCTCCTTATGAAAAAGTAAAATTGTGTAAGATCTTACCATAACAGTAGATATCCTACCTCTCACTGTTGCAGTATTCTTTATACTTGTAATATCCTGCCAAGAATAGCATAATGATCTGACCACTACCTTGGGCATAAAAGGAGGATTAGTTTAAAGAGACACCCTGTTCTAGTGAAAGACCAACAAGGGAGGAACCACCATGAGGGCTTGGACTTCAGAAACTCTATTGGCTGAATTAATATAGTCTTCAAAGTACAATGCTGCAGGGAAAATGAAAAGCCAGGCTCAAAAGGTGACTGAACCAATTTTTCAAGAAAAAAATTAAGGTTCCAATGAGGAGGAATAGGCTTAATTAGGAGCCTGATATGAAGGATACCTTTTAGGAATTGTTTGACTCCAAACATAGAAGCCAAAGGTATAATCGCAGAAATGTCTGACAAGCTAGCTTTTGCAGAAGAATATGACAAACCAATATTGAGCAACACACCCAAATAAGGACCACAGAGATCCCCATTGGAAAAGGGTCCTGGTCATGTTTGAGCCACCAAATAGAAAATCTGTTCCACTAAGCCACATAAGATTTTCTAGTATTGGTTTTCAGGCATCCTGCAAAAGCTGAAGCACATCCTAAAATTTGGTGCCTGAAAGGAATCAAAAACCATCAACCAAAGTGTCAGTTGAAGTGGGGAGAAGTGAGTGTGAATAATAATTCACTTGTCTTCTGTAACAAGATCCATTCTGTGAGGTAAATTGTGATGAATGCCCCTAACCAGTTGAAACAGAAGGGGAACCAGCACTGTCTGGGCCAAAAGGGAGTCACCAGCAAAATTCTGGGTGTGTCCCACATGATCTTGCACAAGACTGTGTGTATCTCACTTGATCATGTGCAAGATCCTGGGGAGTAGAGGAAGAGGATGGTTGCCATACAGGAACATACTCTTCAAAAAAAAAAAAAAAAAAAAAAAGACATGGTGCCCACTTTCCAAGCCAGTGGACTTGGAACTCTGAAATGGAACTGAGAAGAAGTCATCTGTACAGAGGGGAGGCAAAAAGATCTACTTGAGGAGTACCCCACCAAAGGCCAATGCATGGAACATCTCTTTATGAAGCATGCATTCATGATGATGACTCCTGCACCTGCTTAAGTCATCTGCCACTAGATTGTGCTCTGAAGGGATGCAAACCACCTGAAGAACCAAGTAATGTTGGATTCCAAAATGCCAAGCCTGAAGACCCAGCCTGCAAAGGAGGAAAGTCTTTTTGCCCTTCGGCTTGTTGATGTACGTCATGATATTGTCTGTAAAAACTTTTAGAAGACCTGGAACCCACCGGAAGTGAAAAGCTTGGAAAACTAGGATGATGTGGTCTAACCTCTGCAGACGAGACCAGACACACTGAACATTCAGACTGTCATCTGTATACAGCTCGAAAAGGAAGAAAACTCTGAAAAGGCAGACCTGGCTTTAAGTAGATCTGCTGAATTTACCAGTGGATTCAGAGTCTGAGAAGGGATATAAGAGGGAATGGAAACTGCCAAAGGTGGCAGCGCTGGCACCAAACAGTCTTGGGGTACCACTGAAATTTCCTTATGGGAAGTTTGGCAAATAGAACCATGGGAATGGTGGATGATATGAACCCCACTTCTTGGAGAAATTCCCTTGCTTGAAGAACTGGAAGAAGAGGAGGAGACAGGAAATAAGTCAAAAAGACGACCTTGGGAGGTCGATGAGAAACCAACACTGGGAATGTCAAAATCCTGCAACCCAAACATGATTGCTCCTGAAAAGGAGTCAACAGTGACATTTTGAGATTGAGGGGGGAATCCCACACTTCACAAGGGAAGAATACTAAAGTGTAGATTTTGAAGCAAGAGCTGCTGAGTAGGAGCTTGAATCAGGTTATCTGCAAAAATTACTACAGGGGGCCAGTCATTTGGCAAGTACCCTTGCAGCAGTAGAAAGACCCAAATGTATATCAGATAACTGATAATGAGTAGGAAGAAACAGAGAAGCAATTTGCTTAAGACAGGGTGAATAGGAATATGGAAGGAAGTGTTTTTCAGATCCAGGGAGACCAGAAAAGCTTGGTGAAGTAACAGAGAAAAGATAGTCTAAAGAGAACATCCTGAAGGATGGGAGACTGAGAAATATATCAAGATATAACAGGCCTCCATGACCCCTCCTTCCCGGGAATCAGGAATATACTAGAATAAAAAAACAGTTCCCTGTTGAGACAAGGGAACAGGTTTGTATGGTTCCCTGGTCCACCAGATCCCCAGAATCAGAGGAAGTTGAGGAAGCTGGCAAGGAAGAGGCCGAGTAATGCCAGAAAATGGAAGAAGGGACTTCCAAACCTTAAACTAACTGTGTTGTATATTGAGGAGAACCCAGCTGTCTGTGGTTATCTAATGCCAAACAGAACATGAAAGGAAAGGGTTAGCCTGAGGAATGGGGCAACCTGGCTGAAGAGGAGGGGGTGATGGATGGCAGATTTGTCAGGAAAATACGATTTATGGCTTTTAGAATTCTGAGAAGACTTATCTAGGAAAATCCACTTAGAAAACCTCTTACTTCTAACAGATTACCTAGCCTGTCTATGGGCAAAAGAAGATTTCAAAGGGTAGTTTCTTTGCAACTTGGGTACAAAAGAAACAAAAATTTGTTTGAGGTCCTGCATAAATTTTCACTTATCCTGCAGTGTTTTAAACAATTCTGCAGTGCCAAAAATTTTCTATTTTCCCAATGGTGAATACAAACATTTGGCCTTAATGTTCTCAGGTAAAGTCTGCAAAGCACAGCTAGGAATCACTCATGACAGAACCAAAAGCAGCTGCTCTCACAGTAGCCATCAGTTGCATATCTGCATTTAAAGGAATGGCAAGCTAACTAAGGGGCAGAACTCAAAAAAGCGTGAGCAGAAGTCTTGCTATCTGAATCAAGCACATCACCCCCCCACACACACACCGCCTGGTAGACAAGAGCCAAGATGGCCTTGATGGCCCTAAAAGCTAAAGTACCAGTAGTGTACACTCCCCCCCCCCCCCATCTTTCCATATCATGGCTGTGCTTGTCAGAATGCAAAAGCTTAGAAGAAGAAAGCAGTTTGGGTGGTTTATCCATCAATATGTAAGCCACACCACAGCAGGATCAGAAGGATATTTATGATCATTCTGCAATTTATAAAACCTGTCTGGCTTCTTAAAGGCCAGACACTGAGAATCAGGAGCTTCAGAGGTGGTTTTTAAATGTGTCTGACATGGCAGCTAAAGCAGGAGGGACTTTATAAGGTCTAGTTGAGTCCATTTGCAAGAATTCATACCTGTTTTGGACTTCATAGACTAAGGAACAATCCTACATAAAGAGTTCCATCATATTGATTACTATATCCCCAAAGGATAATTCCTCAAAAAGAGTGACAGGAGGCAAAGAATCTTCTTCATCAAATGCAAAGGCTAAAGGAGAATGTATTTTTGAGGTTTACAGTAAGGATTCTTCAGTAAAGCCCAACTCCTCCTCAGAAGAATCAGAATCTCTAGGTCTCTTAGATGGTGGGGGGAGACCAGTGAGTAGTAGCAGCAATAGATAAACACTCACTGAGGGAGTTTCAGTACCATGAGGACATTAAACAGCCTTTGAGCAAAATCCTGCCATTCTTTGTGAGGAGTCTTAGTTGCAGTAGCTACACATTTGCTTTTCTCTCTCTATTTTAAAAGGGACATCTACCTTGACACATCTAGTAGGGTCCACAACTAAAATTTGGGGAATCTCACCAAGTCCTTCAAATGTAATCAGCCACGGTTCCCCTTCTGCATCTGTCCTAGACATTTGCACAGCCTTAGCACACATGTGAGTGGGCAGCTCTATCAGCCTACAACTGGGTCATGGCAGCAGGAAGTGGCTTCAGCACCAGACAGTCCTCAGTTTCTTCATCCAATCGGAGGGAGGCGTCTAACTGGAGGCTGGATAGCAACAGATTCAGAACAAGCTTTTTTAGTTGTTTTCTTAAGAGGCTCTAAACTTCACGGTGGGCAGATTTTGCCACAGTACCCTGGGTCAGTAACTTCAGATGTTTGTCTTTCCTGTCTATCTGGAAAACTAACAGCTGTGGACTCTCTTAGGAAAAAATGCCTAACAGATGTCACAGAGTATGGTTGTGCATAACACTCAAAAAAAAAAAAGGCACTTCTTGTGTCTTTCTTTTTTAGGAAATCTGTCTCTCACTCTCACATTTCCCATTCGTCGATGACATTAAAACAAACTACAATGAGGGAAAAAAGGAAGGCATCCCAATGTGGCACTGATCTTCAGAAATGTGGTACATGAACCAGCTTGGTGAATGAAGTACAGACTGAATTTACAAGAATTCAGACAGGTGGCAATGTAGTTCTGAGGATTAGGGATCCATACGTTACATATGTACCTTATGCCTTGCGTGTAGGACATGTGTGTAATGTAAAACACTGAGAAGGTGCAAAGGCTTTGGTATGCTGGTTGGATGTTGGGATATCCTGCTAAGGATTGCATAGGTGTAAAGAATACTGCAATAGTGATAAGAAAGGCCATTTATAGTACCACACAACCACATCCAAACTCTCAACTTTATTCCAATCTGTTTCAAATGGCTATGTTCATAAATTACTAAAATATTATTGTTCTTTGAAATCTTTAAATAACCTTTCCTCAGGATAAATAAGACTAAAGGAAGATGCAGTGTATTACATTGTAATAATAAATATTAATGCGGTTACTACAAATGAATGTGCATTCACATGTAAAAACTAATCATAGACATACCAGCTCATGAATGAGACTGTGCCACTGTGATATTCCCTGTCATTGCTCTCTTCTCTACATCTAAAAAAAGTCACTGGAAAGTGCCTCCATCTTTAACTAATATGACACTTAGCCAGATACAGCATGCTTTCCCTTCTCTGACACAGGTTTAGGACATCTAATAGCCTATTCTCAGTTCTAACATGTTTTAAGAAGAGGGTGAACAAAGTTCATGCATAGAGCTACCAGAAGATTTGGTTTTGTTAACCACCAGATACTACAACAATGCTTATCCAAGGGAATACTGCACAGTCAAGTCAATATATCAACTGGATTACCAGCAGCATGTCAGATGTTTTCCAAAGTGTCAAGTTTACAATCTCCTTTTCTTGAATTGGCTAATGAAATAGTACACCCGTAAATGAAAGCTACATCTGAAAAGCATTATGATCACTTAAACCCCATCTCTCAGAAATGACGCTGGAAGATTGGTATAATGGTTAAGGTATTTATCTTATCGGCAAAAGCTGCAGAGCTTAATTCTCAAATAGCTAACTAGCTAGGCTTAAAATGGCCCTCAAGGGCAGTTAGCCTAGTACTAAGCTATGAACCTGATAACCTGAGCATTTCAGCCTTATCAAATCTTTAAAGTACCTACCACACTTGGTTCACCAAACAATAACTAGGTTTGTTCTTCTAAAGCCTCTCTACTATGAACTTTAATACTAGCATCATACACATACCAACACAGCTGCTTTTTTCCTTCATCATGCCTACTAGACCAATGCAATCCAGAAGAGCTTATAAGAAATGCTAATATTGTGCAACATTATCTTATATTCTATAATATTTATGTACTCTATTGAAAATTGTCACATATGTTTATTACTGCCAAATATTTTATTCACCACATTTAAGAAAACTTATATCAATGTGTTTGCCCTTTATTTGTAAATAGTCATTAAATACCTGTGCATTTTTTTCTCCCCTCTAATGAAAATGGACTGTGCTCTGCCAAACTAGCCCTACTGCTATGCGTCACACACATACATATACTGGTATGTACAAGAAAGTAAGCAAATAAGAACTAGCCAAAATGCAGGTCAGATAACATCCAGAGTTAATAGATTCTGTTCTGTTACTCTGAAAAGGAGTTTAACCAGTTCATTAGTTTGATTTTGAATTGTTTGAAAAGGAAGGATGTCAATGATGCTTTCATTAGGCGCATGTTGCCATCTCTTTTTAATGAGTCACAAGGTAAATAGTCTGTAGAATTTTATTTGCTTCAAGATGCACATAAATTATATTCATTTCCAAGTCATTTGATTTAGAGCTGTGCTGACTATACATGCAGGACAGAGAAACTGAGATAATGTAATCAATGTGATGCAGTCATTTTATCCAAGTGAATCAGAGGGAACAGCAAAAATATTAGATAGTGAGAAGCACTTTTACTGATAACCTAGGAAACAAAAATGTAAATGTTAGGAAATGGCAAATTAAAAGTTAGTAAGGGCTCCATAAGATAATAAAGTTTTTAAAGATGTGTAATGTTATGTATAAAGCTGACATTTGCTGTCTTTTGCGGTATTCAGAAACAAATCATGTAGTGCATTACACAAAACAGCACAATAAACAGCAATGTGCGGTGAGAGGGTGACTCATTGACAAAGGCAGCATAACCAAGCTAGAGTGAAAATAGTCCCGTATTCACTGCATGCAAATGATCACACAGCATGCAAAAGGAGTGTCAATGAGAGCCACTGTGCATGCATATGCTAAAATCAAACATGATGGTGTGATTCCAAAATGAATACTTTTGAGTGTACAGCCATGGCAAATCAGCTATTAAGATCATCTTTTTTTTCATACACAAAAGTATAACTCGAATTTTGAGGCTAAAATTAGCAACTGCTTTAGCAGTCAGCATGTATTAGTGACCATCTTGGGAAATTGTGTCTACAATTTGCATGTTATAAGATCATTGGAGGTTACTAGGCTATTGGCCCTGAGGCCCTTATAAGCCTAGCCAAGAGTTTAGCCCATGTTTAGACAGTCAGCACCCAAAGCCCCTGTCCAGCAGGTGTATTTTCTGTTTCCCATCCGGTTATTCAGGTTGAACTTAAAATGGGATAATGAGGTACTCTGCTTTACATGGAGAGGGAGTCTATTCCACAGATGGGGCAGTCTCTGGGACACAAATCTGTCCCGCCAACTAGTCCTATTGATATCACAGATCAGGTTGAGGTCACGTGTACGGGTTGCTCAAGTGGAGCTTGACTTGCGGATATGCAGCAGTCCCATCAAGGCAGGGTCTGAGATTGCTTTGTATGCCAGACAGAAGTTACCTCTGAGGAGTCTGTATGAAACTTGAGTAGAGGGACAGGGTTTTAAGCCTATTTGCACAGGGTAGATGTTTGAGGCCCTGGATTCTCCTAGTGAGGAACCTCTGTGGTGTCTTCAGCTGCTGCATGTGTTTTGCGAGGTATATGCCGAAAGGGGCATTGTACTCAATAACTGGCCTTATAAGGGAAGAATGCAGGGATGGTTATTTTATTTATTTATTTTACATTTGTTGACCGGGATAGTCCGACTGGATACATGTCCACCATCAGTGGGGGCCGGGGAGAAAAGCTCCACAAAAGTAATAATAATAGTACAATAATACTCAAAGAGAGCAAAAAGGATGTAGATACATCATCTCAGAAGGTATAACAGTAGGAATACACTGGCACAAGCTAAAGGTTAGAGCGAGAAAAGAATATAAATAAATAATTTCAAAAATGTTTAGCACAATAGGAAAATGCTACAGTATACAAAAATGTTGAACTCAACAGGCAAAACTGGACATTATGACATAACCCAACAGATCAATAGAATGACTGGCTTGCTAATAGTCAAGTAGAGAAAGACCAAGATGTTGGATTGGGTTAGTCAGGGTTTAGGCAGGGACAGAGCCAGTTAGATTTAAAGTATATTTTGAGGTCTTTTTTAAATAGAGGTAGAGATGTTTCTTTGGTAAGAGCTGCAGGAAGTTGGTTCCAAATTTTGCCAACTGAGTTTGTAAACAGGGAATCCCCTGCTGTGTTATGACCTCTTTCTCCGTCGATGAGATACCAGTACTGAGGTGAGCCATGTAGAAAGCTTTCCATACAATGGAAGCAACTGGATGGTCAAAGGTCAGGTTGCTACCAATCTGGGTGACAAATCCCTCACTACTGATTGTGTACTTAGGACATTATCAATGTGATAATGTGTGTGGACGTCACTCTCCCCAAAGGGGATGATGCATTTTTTGGCATTCGGCTTAAGGCCATGTTTCTTGCACCATTCATTTGTTTGGGAGAGACCCTTTTAGAGGACGTCCACATCACTTGGGGAATTGATGACTGTGCCCAGCTTGCAGTCATCTACAAACTTGGTCAGCCATACCCACTGGTTTTGGCCTGCACCTCAAAGAAGTAAATCCCGAATAACTGAGGCCCGAAGACTGATCCCTGGGGTATGCCGCTCATTATGGTTCTACTGCTTGAGGTGGCTTCCCCATATTTTGATTAGGTGGGTTCTATCAGTGAGCCAGTTTGCTACCCATCTGCTAACACATGGATTGATATCTAGTTGAGAGAGTTTATCTACTATGCCAGAGTGGAGAATAGTGTCGGAGGCTTTGGCCAGGTCAAGGTAGGCAGTGTGCACAGTCTTCCCCTCGTCCATGGCTTTGGTGACTGTTTCAAAGAAGTCAACCAGATTTAAAAGATATGACCTCTCCTTGACAAAGTCAAACTGTGTGGGGTCAAGTGTTTGGAGGTTGCCAATGTCCCTGTTAATGAGGTCCATGATAATCCATTCCATGGCTTTGCAGGTTAGGCTGATGGGACTATAATTTCCTGGATTGATGAATGCTCCACCTTTCTGTAAAGGGATGACCGTGGCTGTCCTCCACTAGGCTGGGACAAAGCCGGTACTCAGGCTTTTGCTGAATGGGTGCCTAATGGTGCTGCAAGTTCATGCCTGAGTTCATGTAGGATGCAGCCAGGGATGCTATTGTGTCCCATGGAGGCTGTATTTTTTGCCTTTGAGAGGGCAGTGATGACCTCTTCCCTAGAGATAAGGGGTGGGGGGCAGGTACTGGGGATGTTAGGATTTACTGATGGGGGGGCAGAGAGGAGACGTTTTTGCCGAATCTTTCAGCCAGTAGTTTGGTAATATCTACAGCATTTGTGTATTTGATGTCCTTGACCATCAGTTCTGAACAGATCTGGGTGCTCCCTTTGAGACTGCAGACACATGTGAAGAAGACCTTATGATTGTCTCTAGTAGATGTGGTCAATTTGGACTCAAAGTTGGCTTTAGTGGATTTCATCAGTGCTCTTATTTGCTTGTTCAGCCTAAGGAGAGATTAATTCCAGTTGGTACCTGCTCCTTCTTGGACCTTGGCAGCATTTTTTTTTTCTTTTGTTATATAGTTTATTTATTGCAGATGTCCACCAGAGAGTTTTACTCTTCCTTGCGGAGGATGATTTTGTCCTGTCAGGTATTTCTGATTCCATGCATCTATATAAATGCTCATATAGTACTTCGGTGTAGATTTGGACATTAGTGCCAGTTCCTACATTGGGGGAGGGGGCAGTAAAGCTGTTTATACCATCCCTCAGGAGGTTGTAATCAGCTTTGGATAAGGTTTTTTGCTTGACCCTAGCTAGAGAGAGGTCAGGGGAGATGGTAACTTTGCAAGTGATTGCTTTATGGTCAGATCTTAACAGGGAGGATGATACCATAGGGCTGTTGTAGTGGTTACTCATGTTGGTTAATGCCAAGTCCAAGTTAATGCCAAGTCCAAGTTATTATCACTTCTGGGGGTATTGACTAGCTGTTCCAGCTATCACTGGGCATTTGTGTTCTGGCATGAGTAGTTTTTCCACTCTATGGTTAGGTAATTAAAGTCACCCAGGATCATGGTAAACGGTTGAATCTTGATAGATTTGAAGAGGTCCACATATGTGGACTGGGCATCTTGAGTCAAATATGAGGGCCTGTAGCTAGCTATAATTTGAATAGGGGTCTTGTCAGTGGTTAACTGCACCTGGAGTGTCTCCTGTGTATCATACTATTTGACCAGCCTGGAGGTGTGTGTGTCTTTAATATATATTGAAACTCCACCTCCTCTGGCTTTGCTGCCCACATTTTGGGGTCTGAATGTATGATAGGATGAGTAACCAGATAAGCTCGGGGTGCTCTCCATAGCTTTGAACCAGGTTTCTGTAACTGCACAAATGCCAGCATCTTCCAAGGTTAAGAATGCTTGCAATGAGTGCAGTTTCATGTTTAGACTCCTAGCGTTTAGCAGCATGATGCTTTAATCTGTGTTTTCTTGAAATTTGTATGGTGGTAGTATCGACCTCATGACTTTTCCTAAAAAAAAGGATTATGGGGGAGGCAAGGGCCTTTGCCAGATGCCCAAATGAGACAGATGCAGGCCATCTCTAGTAAAGCATCGTGGTCTGTCGATCATAATGTCTCAAGTTGTCAGGCACTGGATCCCCCTGGAATGACAACAGAAACAAAGCCAATCATTTTCTGTTTTTATTGAGGCATCATTCTGGGTGATGGTAGAATGCTGCTTAAGGCTAGGGACATACCTGCCTGGGGCACACATTCTGCTAGCTCAATCACGTCTCTCTTCATACAGTCCAGGGTTGCTCACACCAACATGGACTATGACAGAGTCATAACAGTACTTGTTGTTGAGAGACTTCAGTGCGTGTGTGATATGGTGGATTCTGGCACCTGAAAAACAACTAAGTGTGACTTTTTCCTTATCCAGCCTACTGAGAGGCACATCTGTGCATTTCACAATGGAGCTCATATGGCTAATATGTTGGGTTTATGGTTAGGCCTTAGTGGTTGAGAGACACTGGTGTGTGGACTATACACGGTATGCGGTGTGGTGGGTTGTGGAGTTCTCGTGTGTTTTTGCCTCTGAGACCGCCTTTGGGTTTTTGTTGAGAACTTCCACATATGTGGGTGTGTTATGTAGTTGTGGGTGGTATTTGAGGTGTAGTGATTGTGTTAGCAACCTTCTCAGTACCAGATATACTGGCTTGTGAGGGAGAGAGCAGAGACTCTAGATTCTTTATGTAATTGCATCTCTACAAATTGTGCTCCTAGGTGTTAGTAGTAGATGCTTGTCCATGTACATGAGGCAGTTGTTACACTGTCTCATGTCCATGTACATGAGGCAGTTGTTACACTGTCTCATGATTACCATATCAACCAGGCTGGCAGGAGAAACCATAAGAAATTGTCCATCCATATTTGTCAGAATCTGAGGGAGAGAGGCCAGAGTGCTAAGGGGTAGGCCTAAAGCCCAAGTTCTTAAACCAAAACCAAGAGGTTTAGAATAGAACTTAAAATTTAAACAGACTAAAAACAAGCAGTAATAAATGCAGCAGAGAAAATGCAATTGGACACTTTAGAGATTAAGTAGCAGAAAAACCAAGATGAAGTAATAGAGTAGGAGGAGGAAACAAGTACTGTAAAAGCAGCTTTTTTTTTTTTTTTTTTTAAGTGGAAAGGGAGAAAGGAGATAATTCAAGGTTAAGAAACTAAGAGGGAGTGGCCTTCCCAAATGTTCTCTCTGTATTAGGATATAATGAGCTAATGACTCTGGACTGGGAAGTGTGTCCCAGATCAAATTTACAGTAGAGGGCGGGCAACTACAAAGCTACCAAGTATAAGGACACGACACCGATAGGGAGGGATGGTGAGAAAATATGCTACAGCCACCAGCTACACTATTTTAGGCAGAAAACACTACAGAAATGTTTAGCACAGCAGTGAGATACTAAATGAAAGTTTTAAACAGATAAACGAGCAAGGAGACTCTAGAGAATACTTTCAACTGCAATCAAATCAGTTATTTGATACACTCCTTGGCATGAAATCAGAACAAACAGATGCTTAACAAACGGAGAAAATTTCCAGTTAATACCTTTCACACAGTGAAACTAGCTAAACAAGCTTTACAAACAGTGCAACAGTAACAAATGTGATTTAACAGGCCCTGTAAGGCAGACGCTTTCAGTACAGTAGTGCATATTAGTTTAGAACAATAAAATACAGTAAAAAATAGTAGGCAGCAGACAATAAAAAGTGCTATAAATGGTTAGGATAAGCAATAACTAGTAAAAATAAGCAAAAAAAAAAAAGGATACTTATCGTTATATATCACAGGTCAGACTGTGGTCAGTGCCCCTTTTCTGTTCAGCTCAGTGTGAATACCCAACATCACAGAAAAGTCCGGTAGCCCCTTACATCACTGGATCAAAGTCAACTGCTATCATGTGGACAAAAATATCATATGGAAGTTAACAAAATGTTTACAACATGAAGACACCAACACTACCTTGTATAGTTGTGTCAATGTTAGTGCATGTGGTAAGAAAAGAACATGGTTGGAAGGAGTCAGGGACGGCATTGTCTGGTGATAGAGTATAGCTCGCATGGGTAGAATTATAGCTGGGTAACTATGTTGACTTGAAATATCAGGACTAGAGGCATATTGTTCAAGGGATAGTGTACAATTTCTGTTGCATGAATGGGAACACAGCTGTCACAACTACTATAGCATTAATACAAAATCTGGTCATCCTCATCTTCATGAATAGACATGAGTAGCAGCTGTTACATCATGGTTAAAGAAAGACTGATATCACTGTACTGTGGGATTTTGACAGACTTGCCCAGTAGGATGAAGACAGAAGAGAATGTTACATATCCCTGGGAGTGTCAACAACCTGGGCTTGATGCAATCAGGGAGAATGTGTAAAGTGAAGTAATCTGTAGAAAGGTGGGTGCCATCTGTGTAACCTGGTATATAATCATGCGTTTCACATTTGTCCATTAGCATGATCAGGGTGGCCAGTTGCTTGCATCTGCATGGATGCATAAACAGATGACAACTGGGCCACCACTGACCTCATCAGGCATGTCACCTCCAGCTCCAAATATGCCATGTCTCTCTGAATGCAGTACAGAATGTCCCATAGTATCTGCAGTGGTTGCTG
Organism: Protopterus annectens; assembly: GCF_019279795.1. Taxonomy (NCBI): domain Eukaryota; kingdom Metazoa; phylum Chordata; order Ceratodontiformes; family Protopteridae; genus Protopterus; species Protopterus annectens. Next base: position 594,161,772 of record NC_056748.1, read on the forward strand.
GTCTTCACACAGTCTATGCAGCACATTCAATATCTCTGACATGGTAAGAGTAGTGTTCCTCTGTGCTTGAATCACTGTTCTGCACATGTGTTGAGATGCCAAGGGTAACATCTAGGAGAGGCAAAGTTCTTGAGTCATAGCAGTAATGGTCACTTTTCCCTACACAGTACAGAGAAGGACTGATGTGGACTGACGAACTTTGGTGAATACAACTGATGCTGCATCATCTTGGCCCCCACAGTCACCTCAGTAATGTGAAATGTGAATATGTCTTCCACTGTTAGTGTTGCTGACAGTGCCACTGGTCTTAGACTGTACCACATGCATGGTGCCACCATTAGCCTCTAGTGATCGGATGACATCAGACATGTGGCAATCTGTTATGATGGATCTTCTAGTACAAACTGTGACTGGTTATGGACAATATACCTCTGGTAATGCTGGTACATATCTGTCTCTACTAGCACCACATAGCAAACAGACTACTACATGCCAGTCACATACACAGCCTATGGTCACATATGTTCATAGTGGTACATGCCATGAGTTGCTCCTTGATGTCCCTTAATGAAATAAATGAATATGGGCTTGTTTCAGTAAACCATCCACATATGCATATCTATTTCCTAGAAATGGCACACACCATTCCTCACTTGATGCATCCTCTGCAGACATTCTGCCAGTTGTCCTAATCCCAAGATCCACATACAAGCAACCACCAGGAATGAAGATGCACTAATTTTCTCCAGTAAGGGATACCAAGGAATTCTTCCAACTCTGCAAAATGGTTATCTGGGATCAACCTTATTCTGGTAATATGCTCTGTGCTAGTTCTGGCACATAGTAACATATCTGTGATTCTGTGAACACCATGTGTATTGTCTTATTATAGTCGCTCACTGCACTAATGTCACAATTAGTTGCCATGTCTGATTCTGGAAAGCCTTATAAGCTATACCCTTCTCCACGATAAACTTGCCATATTAGCACATCTTTCTCCTATGCAGTAAATGGCTGCAGCCATTGCTGATCTTTTGTTCCCATGTGGGTATATGTATACCTCCTTACCAAACGGCCTGCAGCACCCAAGTAACTGTTCTAACATTATGCCATAATGTGGCAAAAGTGGCCATGTGGACTATACTTACTCCCTATTAAGCAGTTGAAAATAGATGTCTGTTCTTTGTGTACTTTAGGTCAAACTTCCCCTGTGCCATGTCATCCTGCCTTGCTTTTGTTGACACAGTACAGTGTGTAGACTCCTACATAATGATTGACCCTGCCTGTGTTCCAGGAGTCTTGTCATATTTAACTCACCCACAGGCATGCAACCTTGTTTTGCAGTCTGTGTAAATATCCTGACAGTGTCTTTCTGAAGTAAATTTACTGAGAGAAATGGTAAAATTTGAAGTCTAACTTATATAAATGAAACAAAGTGCTGTCAGCTTATGTGGTATCTTCTGGAATATTATTTCCAAATAACAATGTATATTCTTGCACTGACAGCAACATCATGGAATCATCGTTTAGTGACAGCTCAGGCAGTTATATTTCAGAAGGTTCACAAACACTGAGCTGGTTTCCCATGATCCCATGCTGTAATTCTCAGTCATTTTTCAATTCTTAATGTCATATGCAATACAGAATGTGTAATAACAGCAAGGCCAAAATACAATGACAGACATTTCATATTTTGATCATTCCGCCTAGTTAAGTAATGTTCTGTATTACCTTCTTGTTTATTAGTTTACAAAGCAGAACTCTAAACCTACAATACACAACTGCAGCAACGCATCTCACAGGACACAAACATGTTTTCTGACTTAACTTGCTGTGAAGTAATTTCTAAAATAAAGAAATGCATTTTGATAGATATGCTTTAGCACTCTATATATCTCAACAGTTCTCCCCTTAATTCACTCTCAATTTGTTAATCTTTTAAATATCAAGAAAGTAAGCACATGAGATTTAAGCTGGATCTGTATCAAATAACCATTAGCTTATTCTTATCCTCAGCTCAGCAATGAGACATTACTCAATAAGACAGACATTTGGTGCAGTAAAATAAACACAATAAGTTAGAAATGTGCCTACTGGCTTGAGTGTTACACTGACCCTATGCTTTTATAAACATATATACAATAAGACTATTACTAATTCATTAGTACCCATCTTGTACTACGTTTGACATTATGTTCCTATACATGAAATATAGCAAAATCAAAATTATAAATGCTATAGCCAAGAACAGTTCTCACCCAGCCTACAAACAGATTGGTTATCTATTCCCATAGTGAGCTTTCAGCTTCTTTGTCATTTAAAAAATCCACAGCCTTTGGAAATTAATTCAAATAATTTTAATTTCATTTTATAACCTGAAATGATTGTACAAGTATTTGCATCTCAAACATTCTCCCTTTTCTCACCAAGAAAAAATCATTTCAAATATATCTATTCTAACTTCAGTAATACGTGTTTACCTTCATGTCAAAAAGGTTGGGATTTAACCCCCACAAATCCTGCTGTATATATATGTATGTGTGTGTGTGTGTGTGTGTATGTGCATACATTACTTTTTCTGCTGCGGTCATTGCAGTTACACAAACCCATGTACTGCTTGCATTGTTCTGACATACATAATTTTCTTTTCCAGCCACCATTTCCCTAATTAAAATGAGCCATTATTTCCCATATTTTATGATCATTGATTATCAAGTAACTCCTACTTGAAGTCCAATTTATTATATTCTGATTATCAAGTACTTTAGTACTTGTAAGAAAGAACCTGCTCAGCAATCCACCCTGTCAATTTCTTGTCACTTGCCAGATTGTGCCTCCACAGCCTGTCATTCCCTGCTTTGCTGTCACAAGTTATACACTGTAGCCACAAACACTGCACTGCTGTTTTACAACTTCTGTTGCCATTATATTGCTTTTTGTAGTGACTTAACTCCTGAAGTCCATTAATAGTTATCCTAATGCTGTCAGTTTACAACCATGACAGTATTCTGATAATCTCCATTTCTTGTTATAACATTCTGTCCCACAAAATATCAACCACATATAATGAGATTAATAGCATGGCTATTATGGTGACAAGATGATATAATGCGTCTATATCATATTATCGTACGATGTAAATAGCGAATGCTATTTCATCGTACCAATAATATCGAAAAACAAGATATCTAACAAACCAGGGAAAAAATTTGCTGCTCCATAAAAAAATAAATAAATAACCAAACACAAATTTAAGTGGGGGGGCTGTGCCCCCCCCCCACACTTAAATATACCAACTACCAGATTGAACCATAGTGGTGGAAATTGCAAAGTCCCGAACACGACCCACCAAATTCGATATTCTCTGACTTCGCTATTTTGCCATTTCAGCAGTATCAGATCGACTAAATAGCATTCGCTATTTAGTCCATTCGATAGTGTCATATAGACCCGATATAACACACCATCTATAAATGAGAGCAATAATGTGATAAATGTTGAAATTTTTATTATGCTAAATTACTATATTAAGTGTTTGTGTATTATCCATCTTTGCTGTTTTGTTGTCATTCAGTTTTATATATATATATATATATATATATATATATATATATATATATACACACACACACACACACACACACACACACATATGGAGTCGCTTTATAATCTCGAAATACTGAAATCTCAAATTTCATTATCCCGAGACTATAAAAGCGAAACATTCACAATATCGAAACCCCAAAAGCGCGAAATACAAAATCGCCACTTTTAAATACATCCTCCACCACACAAACATGCATACACCTTCCTCCCCACACTACAACAAGCCAACAAAACACACACAAACACAACACAAATACACACACCCACCCTTTATATAAAATATATATATAAAAAGGGGGGCAAGCCCCCCTGCACCCCCCCACACCCCCGCTACTTATATATACTAACTCTGAGGTCGCACAAAAAAGACAAAGACACTAAACCCACCACTACATACTCTGTATTCCCCTTGCACAAACACATCACATACTTACAAACACTACCACTCTCAACACTTACACACACACACTGACCTGCCTACCTTAACCTACACCTAAAACTTCCTAACACACTCACATACACTCAGATCCCTACCCAAAGCCCTTGAAAAACAGCACTTACCTGAATCTCCAGATATATCCACACAACAGCAGGCAAATCATATCCCACAGCACACCGCACCTTACAAACACAGCAAATCCCACATAGTGCACCACCACAACCGCAGATTTGACATTTCGAATTCAATCAAGTGCAATTTCGCTCAACTGCACTTTCGGCATGAGATACTGAAACTAGACATTTCAGTATTTCGAGATAGTAAAATGGTTCCATACATATATATATATATATATATATATATATATATATATATTGCTTTCATTATTCCATTATTGTAGTATTTTTCTTTGTTGACTTGTTTTTCTTGATTTTGGATACTACTGAAAAAATATACTACATAATGCTATTTCTTTCATGTATTTCTATTGCTTTTCTATTGTGCTGCTTCAATGTTTTGATTTCATCACACTTTTTTCTGCATTTAAGGTGGTTGCCACCACACTGCACAGACCTCCGCTCTGACTTTTGAGACTTGAGCAGTCCAGAGGCCTGCATCTTTGCAAGGTGACAAAGATCACCCCATCTAATGGTGACACGACAGGCTCAATGATGCCTCTATTGCTTCCCAGTTAGTAGCTTAGTATTCACATCAGATAGTATTGTAAAGGGTTCATCCTGGGTCCCTTAGTTTGAAGTTTAACATTATTTTAAGGACTTGGGTAGATCAGCCATTTGATGTCCCCTTTAGAAACTTGGTGTGTCTACCCATTTGGCTGGTAGAAGTTGTGTAGCTAGCCAGACCCAACCATCAGCCCACTAGACATACAGCCTATCCATGATATAAACAACAGACATGACTGTCTTCTGGGATGGTTACCTTCTGGCATTGCTTGGTAGACCTTAACTCCAACCCATCCATCTGTGTATTCCCCACCTTACATGTCACTCTCCTTCCCCTCTCTGTAGCCTAATCCTTGTGCTCACTAGTTATCCATCCTCTGCCAGATGATCTCCATTTTTTATTTTATTTGTCCTTTGGTAACCCAGGAAGTTCAACTTAGTCAACGGCCCATTTTCAGCAGAGGCTTGGGGAGAAAAGCTCCACAACAGATACAAAACCATTTAAATTGCTGATGAGTAATTACATACAAGGGAAGGTGAGCCCTGTGACAGATTAAATGTTTTATAATGAGCTCATGAGAAAGGCTTTAAAATGAACATTTTAAAATAGCTGATATAAATTATGTGAAAGGGAAGAAAATCTCCACAACATATGAAAGAGACAGACTGAAATACATTTAGAGAATATTAGTAGGATAAACTATGATCAAGACAATATGATATGCAAGTGGAAAGACAATTTGCACAAGTGGATAGCATTGGTCAAGTAAACTAATATGTATTTTTTTTAAATACTCTTTCTAATATATAGAAGTAAGAAATAGAGTATTCTGCTGCCAAAATAGAGAAATAGAATGAGATGTGGAGTAGTAATGTGCAGGAGGAGAAATTAAAGACATGGAGAGAGTGAGAGAGAGACTTTATTATTAGAGAGATGAGAAAGTTATAGAAGGGCATTAGAGAAAAAAATAGCAGAAAATGTCAGCTGAAGAGGTAGAAAAGCATACATTAGTGGTATGGTACCATTAAAGAGAGCTTCTTTTGTTGTTAGGCCATTACTACCTAGTAAGATATAAAGGTGTTTGTGAATTAAGAGTGAGAAAGGCCTAGTTATAGTGAGTTGGCTGTCATGCAACTGTTTTGAGGGCTGTGCAGGTACAGGTAGAGATGTCAGATAGATCTGTTTTTTTTAGATTGGTCTTGAAAATGGACAGGTTGCTAGTATGTTTAAAGGATAAGGAGATAGAGTTCCAGTAGTGAACTATATAGCTGGAACAAAGAGTTTCCTTCTGACAGATGTGGTTTATAGGTACGGAAGAGCATTTTCTTTTCAGACTGAAGTAACCAAGAATGGGTATAAGTATATAACAAGTCTAGCAAGACTTTGCTTTGTTCTGATTTGTATATTAATTTATGGACTTGTGGACTAGCAGTGATTTGGTGCAAGTGAGTTGCTTGTTTAATTCTAGTCAATCAAGCTGTTTTAGGGCTAAGCAGTGATGAGTTCTGTCTGATCAGTTATTGGCAAATACAACTATTTTGTATTGTCACTGGTTTAGTTTATTTTGGATGGAGACTTGAAGGATAAGCAATACTGAGGAGTCAAAGTAAAGTGAGAATAGGAGCGTAAAGGCCAGGAGTTTTCTAGACGAGTCAGTTAAATATATTTTTGTTCTGTTTAGTGTCCCTAATTTTAGGTTAGGCTTTTTTTGATAAGCTGTTGTACATGCAATTCAAATTTCAGGTTATCAATTGTCATGACTAGTAGCTGGCTTCTATAGAGGAACTATCAGAGGCTGTAATTGAGAAATTTTGTTTGAGATGTGGAAGAGGTTTGGGGAGGAATAGTAGTAGCTCTGTCTTTTGGGACTGAGTAGAAGCTGGAAGTTGTTGAGCTAGCTTTCAACTGCTAAAAATGACTCTCGGGTGATATATTGTGGAGTAATTAGGTTACTGACAGGACAGATTAATGAGGAGTCATCATATTGTATGAGGGATAGTTGACATTTTAACGGGTATAGATTGTTGGTAAATATAATAACAAGCAGTGGCCTCAGTATGGAACCTTGAGAGCACCTGTTTTGATGAGTAGGGAAGTGCAAGAATTAATCCATTTAATAGACTGGACTCTGGCAGCTGAAGAACCAGGTGGTGGTGGTGTTTGATAGGCCAGGTGAAGAGAGTTTTAGAAGTAAGCTATGGAAGACCATATAAAAAACTTTGGATAGACCCAGAAACAGGGCAGGAACCAGTTGACCTTTGATCTGGCTAGATTAATAGTGTTATTGGAGTTTAGGAGGGTTGTACCCAGGTCTGAAACCATATTGTGAGGCTAAGTACATTGTTAATTTGTAAATGAGTCATTAATTGATTATGAATTCATTTTTCAAGGATTTTTGAAAGTAGTGAGAGAATGGCAATAGGTCTAATGTTGGATATATCACTGTCGTTACCTCCCTTATGAAGTGGGATGATGTGAGATTTTTTTTTCCTGTAGGGCTGGGACAGGTGATTCCTGACTAGACCCAGTTATGAAAACAGAGATTGAGAGGACTTGAGATTACTTGTAGTCGTTATTTAAAAACAATTATATATTGAGCTGTTATTAGAACAGGTGCCCTTTGTTATTTTAGACTTGTTTACAGACTGCCTTCAAAGATGGAGACAATGCACATTAGAACATAGATGTGGTTATGTGATAGCTGGGTGCCAAAACAGACCTTTATTTTTGGTAAGCATACTGGTCTTGGGATGTGTCTGGAAAATCCCCCTAACAGTACAAAGCTTAAAAAGGTTGTCTTTACTTCCATTTTCAATTTCTGTCTGCATGATATATTCACTTAGTTGCCTGCCCCTTATTTGTTCCCTATACCCTCCTTCCTATCAAACTACCTTCCACGTGTTCTTTTTTTCAAAAATATATATTAAAGTACAAACTTGTCCTAAAAACACACTTCTTCCAGTCTTGTGGACTGTTTCTTCAAAACCTTTGTTATTATCCAGTAAGATATATATTTTTTGTAACTTATAACAAGTAGAGTATTAACAGTATGTTAAATGACTACAAACATTTAGAGTTAACTTGTATATCACAGAGATTTATTTTTATATAAATAAAACATGCATTTATTATACTGTAAGAATAATAACCAATATTCCTTTATTCTTCAAACTTTTGCCTGATTATATTTTATACCTATTTTATTAATTGCTTTTTTAGAGTTAGAGTTGTTGCATTTTAGCTTGAAAAGGTTATCACATTATTTCATCCTACTTATCTTTTTAATGTTTAGGATATTAAACTGAAAATTTCCAGCAATGAAGAAAAATCTAATGATAATAAACCTGTTGCATCCACTCCAGTTCCAGGCTCACCATGGTAAGTCAACCTAAATTATTAGATTGGAAGCTTTTTTTTTTTTTTTAATGCTTTTAATACCAAAAATAAAATCTGTATTCAGCTAATGTGTTTTTAAAGGAAACTGAATTAACAGGCTGTTTTGATGCACAAAACAATTTTTCACTTGAACTTTTATGTTTTTTCATGAAGTGTGTTAACACTTCTGTGTAGTATGATTAAAAAATTCTTTGCAACTGTCTGGAATGTTACAAAATGTCCCTGACTTTACCTCATATTTTTGTAATGTTCCTCATGATAAATGTATAATCCTTAGTGATTTATCAGAAAAAAATTCAGTCTGTATCATTCCAGACATATTTCGTATTGTTCAGAAAAATCAGTGTTAATGAAAAACCTGTATTATTAGATGTGCAAGTGAATTAGCATAATATTAAAAAAAATGTCTGAGTCTGGACCTTTGAACCCCCTCATTTTTTTTAACTTTTTTGCTTAAATAATGCACAACAAAGCCAAGTATGAATTCAGTTCCAAATCCGTCAGTTAATTAAGGGCAAGTTTGTTCTATTGCCTGATTTCTGGGTTTGTCCTTGAGTCTATCAAGATAATGTCCCTGATTTGTATAGTGCTATGGCAATCTTAGCAGTAGTTTTCAACAGTATAGACCTTGGCAGTAAAGGGACTGTGTACCAAGAAATTGTGTCCACATCTTTTGAACTTCCTTATAACCCAAGAGTGGCAGAGTAGGGGGCACAGTTTAGACACATCTTCTGAACTTCCTATAACCCGAGAATAGCACAGCAGGGGGCACAGTGTAGATTACACTTAAACTCCTCATGCAGGTATAGGAGACTCAAGGTGGATATGATAAGATAACAATACTCTCACTTTATAGATTGCACAAAGCTAAAATGACAAAGTCACCCATTGCAATCTGCTGACAAATAGCGAAATATGTTGATAAGATGCACATTAGCAGACAGATGTGCAAGTCCTGCATCATTTTAGCTTCAGTATAAGAAGTTTCAGCAGTCTACAAGGGAGAAAGCCATGCCCTCCTCAGATGGAATAAGGTAATAAAATGAGTGGCAGCTCCAGGCACATTTTCTTGCTGGGACACTTAGTACATGTGGGAAAAACACCATACCAGTAAAGCACAGAATCCATGATGCATGTTAACTCAGCACTATTGAAAATGGACGTCCACTTCCCTAAATAAAAAGAGTGGATGCCATCATCTCACCAATCCAGGTCATGTTCACAACACAGAAAAAAACTACTAGTCTGTCATGCTCACAGATGATTTGAATGAAGTGTCAGTATGATACAATGTAGCAAGTTAAGGGTATAATTGCAAATACAAAACCAGTGGCAAAATGTCATGCACCAAGACAGTAAAGAGAGAAAAATATAATTAACCAAAATGTAAGAAAAAAGTCAGACTTCTTTTGTTCTGTGCTCCATTGTAATGCAACTATTCTTAAACAAATACAACATATTTCACCAACATTCAAGATAAAGAAAATAGCACTGAAAATGAAAAACTGCTTCAAATCAAATGCAGCAAGATAAACTGCTTAATACTCTATCTCTGGATTGATGAAATAACACAAAATAAGTTAGATCTGAATGTTTTGATGTAGCACCATAAATAAAAACTTATTTGGTCATGAATTCTAGACAAAGCCAAAATAACTGGGGAAGAGGATAAAATTGGGAACATTTTTTTATTACTCTAATTCACTTAAAAGTTAACAGAAAAAAGTTTTGCATCAATATACATTCTTTGAATAACAAATATGAAACTCTAATAACTGGCATTACTGACCAAATATAATCATAAGTGATTTCCAGAAAATAAAACAAATGTTATGAGGGACAGGATAAATATTTGAAGCAGAATCAGAGACATTCTGCAAAGACATGGACAGCTGAGAGCTATGGGTAGCACTCAAAAGGGAATGTCTGGTCACAATTATTCATTCCAGATTTATGTTCTTTTTTCCACGTACAAGAATTTAAATGATGCAGCTAATGATTTTCCTGATTGTTGTTATAACTGTCTCTGATCAAATCTCAGCAGGAAACTTTAAGAATTTGTAGTTTTATTGACTAAGATGACTCAAACTATATACCTTCTTAATTTTCAGACAGTTAATCATGGTTTGGCATTACCACAGCACCCAAAGCATCAATAAACAAAATAATTAAGTAAACTATAACCATGGTCTACTTTCCATTTTCAAAATATGCAGTGGATGACATGACAGCATTGTTACAATTTTATTGTATGGTTCTTTTACCACATACTTAGTTCAAACATTAGAGACTTTCAGAAGAAACAAAACTCCAACTGCAAAAGTCTAGAGCCCCAGGTGGGCAAGACAACCACCTGCCCCCCCCCAAAAAAAAAAAATCAAGTAAGACGGGTAAGAGCAGGCTCACAACACCATGAATATAATACCATAATCACCACCAATCAAAGGAATTAAAGAAACTACAGCCATAGTTAACCCTTTATCTCAATAATGCAGAACAGATGTGTAAAATGTGTTACATGTGCTAACTAGGATAGATGCTCACATCATAGTTAAAACTGTGGAATTTATACTAAAACTTCTGTTATCCTGTTTGTTTTTACTTGTCAGAACAGTCACTTGGTTACAGAATAAAATCTTCCTTTTACACAATCTATAATGCAAAAAAGTTGTACATCAAAATAAACAAGTTATTTTCACATTCTCTCTCTCCCTTAACGTCTCAAGTTACAAATTCTCAGTAACAAATAGCCTTGTCCTTTCTCCCCAGATGAGTTTGTATTACTTTATTCTATCCAATACATTGCTAATACTTTCACCAGCTCAAATGCACACACCCAATCCACCCATTCCCATCAATTGTAGCCACTTGTATTATTGCACACACACAATATTTTCTTGAGGTCAGGTGAATGAAAAAAATCATAAATAATGGCACAGAACTGTATCTCATCTAGCTGATATCAGAGCCATACATAAACCACTCTGATCTCTCAACTTTTGCTCAAGAATCAGAACCAAAAAAACAGTAACAAAATGTAAATATTTCTGTTATATACTTAGAAATTTAATAGAATAAAAAGCTTTGTATTATCAAACATTTTCTGAATAACACAAGATCTGAAACTGCATTATTTAGTGACCACAATCTGTACAATTTGCCATAAAGTCTCAAATTTTACAAGGAACATAAAATAATTCTCAATTTCTTTGCTCAAGAATTCTGACCAAAGCCAAAACAATCATTGGTGGAGACTACCAATGGACAAATTTTAATCATTTTTTACCCTTTTTTAACCCGATAAACCCACTGGAGAAAGATTCAAACCCAATATTTTTGACTACAGGAAACAGTCCATTAACAGCTCAGAGCCTTAAGTTCCTGACATCTCTAATTCACTTAATGGGTTAACAGAACAACAGGTATTGTATTCCCATACATTTTCAGACCAATAAGAACTATGAAATTCCCTTAATGATTTACCAAATCAACAAAAAAGAAGTGAATGGAGGTCTGGCAGCTGTTGTGGAGGTTTAAAGCTCCAAATGTTCTTAATGAGCAGGGTACAGGATTTGATTCCTTGTACCTACACCTTTGCCTACTGTGAGTTTCTACGCAAGTCAATTAACCTGACTTCTAGTTAAAAACATAATACCGACTTGAGCACATGCTTCTCAATTGTCCAGATTTTTGTAGAACATCCAGATTTTTGCCTCATATTTCAGTCTGTTCCTCATAAAATGTGAGGTTTTCCGGTAAAACACTGAGGAATGAAGTCATTAAATAATGGCATACATTTGAGTTTCAGACTACATATACTTTAGAAAATACTTGCTATTAGTCTATCAACTTTCTAAGTTTATAAGAAAAATATTTAAAATCTGTCCCTATTATTGGGTTTTTGTCCCCACATTTTTATAGGCTTTGTCTAGATTTCTTGACCCAAAAGGTTGACAGGTATGTTTGGGGATTTTATACATACACACACACATGCCCCTACACCTGGTCATAGCAGTATAGTCTTACCATCAAAACCCACCCCTGCATCAAGACTATTGTCTCTTCATGCACAACAGGCTGTTACGACTTTTCAAAACCCATATGCTTTGCAATTTTTGTGAGTGTGAGCTCAAAATGTACAAGAAAAGTGTGTTTTCTGATTCCACTGACTGCAACAGTCAGGTGAGGTCACTGTTTTATGGGGTGGGCACGGGCCCCTGTTAGCCCGCCACCAAGCACCTTCACTTAAAAGAATAAATAAGGTTAATTTATACATGCTGGAAACAACAGCCCAACCACAGCTAACACCTTGTCTTTTGCGTCACTTTGACATGAGTAACAACCCAAGAACTGAACCTTGCTATTACAGATTTCAGCCTGCCACTACTATACATGATATTGTAGGAAATGACTGTGGCTCTGGAATTCCAAACAGTGACATGTACTAACACTGCAACCATCTTGAAAGGACTAAGTGTTGAATGACTGGATATCATCCAATGTTAGATGCATTCCACATCATCTGAGAGTATTTTGTATTATAAGCATAACACAGGAAAGTAGGCCTGGTCTCTGAAAAGATTTCCCAAAGATGACTTACATAAAAAACAACAAGGGACCTGAATGGACCATTGTAAAGCACCATGGCTGAGGCAATGTGGCAAATAATTAATGCCAAAAAAATACCCTTGAAGATTTAATAAAAAGACAAACATACTGGTGAAACAACAGCATTGATGTAGTCACACCTTAGAGCTATTCTCATACGTAGGGTCAAATGCAGGAGGTAAGTGAAGCTGAACAAGATACAGACAAATGCATGTGCACTGATGATCTGCCATTAAAAAAAAATCACTGAAAAGTATGGCCAGAATCATCTAAAGGGTATGCAGGAAAAACAGAGAAATGAATGATAGAGTTTACTTTTTATGAGGATAGTTTTATATTTTATTTTTTATATTTAGATATCTAGTATATATCTTTATAAACCTTCTCTACAACCTTAGTAGCAGCTTCAAATTAGGTGGTAGCTATCAAGTGTGTCAAGTTCTAGACACTTTTTTTTTTTGAAATGTTGGGATAACATTTCCTTCCTTTATTATGGTAAAAGGCACTCACAACTAAAGGGAAGAAACTACACTATGGCACAGGATTAGACCAATTACAGTAAGAGGGCCTTCTGGGACAAGGATCAAGTAAACTGAGGTGCACTAGAATTCAGAAAAAAATGTAATCTGAGATAACAGGCAAAATAAACCATTTGGAAACACTGGAACACCTGCTCTGATTAAGACAAGCTTAATCATGAAGAACAGAGTGACCAATTTTTATTTGTCAGTAGAATCAGCCTTCCAGGGAAAGAGGAAAGCTGGAATGCATGATCCCCATAAAAGAGCAGTCACTATGTCATAAACTGCACATCTTTCCTGGGAGAGTTAAAAAAGATGGCTGCTGAAAATGTGGCACGAATATCTGGAAATGTAAACAGTACTCATGATTTTATTTTCATGCATGTAAGTGTGTTTTATATCCATGTATGTATATGTATGCTTACAATCATTTAACCCCTAATCAAACAAGACTCTCCAACTTCCAATACATTCTAACCTCCCACAAATATATTAATGCTGGTATGTCAAGTAAATAATCTGATGGAGGTTCTATATTTTCATAGAAAAATAATAAACTAAACCCTTCAGCCACTACTCAAGGAAATTCCTTCTCAGACTTGAGTTCAAACTGGATTCTTCTAAAACGTCCTGTCCTGAAGCAAACTACTACTGATTGCTGCAGCATATTTGCTACCCCCTTTCCCCTAAATGCATTCAAACCACTCATAAATAATATCCTGAATATCTTCCCCAAATGTAGGCCCACTTTTATCCAACACAGGTATATTCCTTGCTGACATAGATCTCTGTAAACAGATAAAAGAACAAAGAAGACCTAACCTCAGATGTAAACACTCCACACTAGAACTTATTATTGCAAACATACCAAACTCCATCACCAACAAACATTCTCCCATAATTTTTAATTTACCATTGCCCATTCACTTTTCTATTTCAAACATTTTATAAAACTATTGCCAATATTAAATCTAATGATGACATTCTGAAAAGACTTTTTAACTCGCCACAGTTGGAACCATATACCCTAATACAACAGTCGTATGCCTAAGCAACTTTTTTCTCCATCTGCAAGACAATTATATATATATATATATATATATATATATATATATAGATATATATATAGATATAGATATATATACATACCTGCACAGTGAGAGAGAAAGAGAGAAGTACAGATAATTTCATGCATATCTGGTTGCCTCATTGCCAACAATATATTAATGGAAAGAGTTTGCTGTTAAAAATGCATTTAAAAACTTAATGAGCATTGGAGCTAATTAAATGTTCCGCTCACTCCATCTCTTTTCCCATAGTTCCTTCTTAAATCAGATGCTATGTATATAACATTTATATAATTTTACAGTACAATGATGCAAGTAAATCCTTGCAAAATCAATGGTCAATGAAAGTGTTACTGCTGGAATATTTAAATGTATGTTAATATAGAAAGCATTGCAATTTAAGACCAATTCAACCAGTCACATATTCAGTGATCTGTGTGGTTTGAGTTAACAGTGCTTGTTTGGGAAGGTATAGTAACTGTTACTGACAAACATATTTATTTATTTAATTAATTCATTTATTTATTTCACCTTTGTTGATTGGGAAATTCCATCTGAGCTAAAGCCGTTTTTCAGTGGAGGCCTAGGGAGAAAAGCTTCACAGAAAAATCCAAGTTTATTAAATACAAAAGTATAAAATTCAAACATTACAGATATAAAACATTATGACACATCTATTTACAGAGTTAACATTTGAGCAGTATTACACAGAGCAAAATACATACTATGTAATATGATTTAAGTGCAGGAAAGTTATAAAAGAGCAAGGTGCATTGTTGCAAAAGAGTACAGTGAAGCAAGCCTATAAGTAATAGAGAGTTAGCAGAGAGAGAGAAAGACTGCAGTTAAGGTTGGAAGTTAAGAGAAGTGATTAAGTTCTAGAGCTAGGAGGAGTAATTAAACTCTGAGTGGTCAGTAAGGAAAGGAAGAAGTGCATGAAAGGGAAGGTTAAGTACAGAGGACATCACCGTTTCCCATATACTTCCTAACCAGGCAGGTAAAGCAGCACTTATTGTGACAGCAGTGTCCCTCCATATTTTTTAGACATGTATCATAGGTTTGCAATAGAGAACATAAACTTCTCTTCATCCAGGACTATAGTTTTATGCCATCTCTCAGAACTCAGTTGTAGTATTTAAGTAAATTTGGTGCTATACTCAGTAAGTGTCTGTACAATCATTTACTGTTGAAGAACCTATGATTCTTTTGAAAAAACGGTATTTAGATAAAGTATTAGTGCACTTACAGATGGCAAGAAAATGTCCAAACATTAGGAATTAGGGGTTCCATTCTCACAAGGTTGCATATATACATTTTATATACATATGTATATATATATATATATATATATATATATATATATATATATATATATATATATTTGCATTTGTACATGCATATATATATGTACATGTGGAGATATAACCTCCCCTCAACAATGCGAGTTTCATTATGATAAACAATTCAAGCATAGTCAAGAATATTAAATACATGCATCAGATGCTAATGATTAATTTAGGCCTTTACAGCAATTGGCAAAAATAATGCTGTCTTCCCTAAGCATTTTTAGCTCACAAATCTGCTTCTTTCATAATCTGGCCATAAGTGCTCTACATTAGTTCCACAACTACACTCTGGTGGAGAATACAGATTAATTTTATGACTCCAACATCTGTGCTACAGATAACATAATCAGAAGTGATGAGTCTTAATTACTTTGTTAACAAAGCACATAAATGAAATGCAAATACACATGCTACTGCATAAAATGTTGAAATGTAAATTTCCCCAAAATTTGTAAAACCATATGGTAAGAAACATTTATATGTGGAATGACATGCTGTATAGATTCACAAATCATAGTGTGATCTGAATAAAGACAAATTCAGAACAGAGAGAATTGGCTGTAATACAAGATGTACTGTAGCAAGCATACACTGTGCAGAGCAGATTTTTACTCCAAATAAACTGTGGAAAGTTGTTTACTCAGACAGAATTTGAAAAAATATAAATATATATTTTATTTGTATATAATTACTCAACTGTTATGCACCTTCTCAGTGTTCTAGTCATCAAGAGAATAGTCAACTAGAGCCCACAAAAAACAAATGCATTCATTGATCAGTTTTTAACATCATGCAACTGCTTGACAAATTTATGTATTCAGCAGATGGCATGGCTAAAAAATATCTATATTTATTTACAGGGGTAATACACTAATCAATACTGACTAATACCGAGCTAAGCCTGGGTGGAATAGAAAACAGTTCGCAAACAAATAAAAGGTAGAAATGAAATAAAAAATGTAGTGCAGATTACATAGAAATACTGTACAGGTACATTGCAGTAATCAAGCAGAATGTAACGTACAATATTTACATTAGATTCTAAGGTGGGTCAGTGGGCATTTGAAAGACATGCGTAAATGGGTGTGCCTTCGTTGAAGATTGAACGTCAAGCTGGTACCTCGGCATTCGTGAAAATCTACTGCCAATCATTAGCGGACCGGAGTTCCACTGTGGCGACCCCTAACTGAGAAAAGCCGAAAGGCAACAACAACATTCTAAGGTGGGTCAACCTGCAGTAATAATGTGGGAGTAGAAGAGACATGGAAAGGAGCCAGGGATATTGTGCTGGTTTATATTCCCTGTGTTGAAGCAGATGCATTTTGCTTGGGTGAAGAGGTACATTTCGAGTTGCATTCTGGATCTGGAGTATGTGTTAATTTTCTTTAGGATGATGGCAAGAGCTTGCCAGAGAGTATGTGGCTGAGATGAATGTGCATGTGCAGTGTTATGGAGTTTAGTCTAGGGATAATTGGGTTTTGTGTGGCTTGTGATTAGCATCTCAAGTCAAATGAGGATTTGTTTCATTAAGTTTAGTTGCAGGGAGGGTATATTTCTGGAATAGACTAACAAAAGGTTAGATCTTTGTTTTATCAGTGACCATTTGGCTTTTTCCAACATGAGGGAGTCATGTTCATAGGAGGGTGAGCTTGTAAAAAATCAGAAGATGCTGTTGGAGATGGTTTGGTGTGCAGTGGCAGTCTTCCTAGAGGAGGACATGAAAATGGGTAGTCCATATTCTTGATGAGACAGGAGAATTCCTTTGCCCAATGGCTGTTCTGGCAGGTTGAGATGGAAAAGGGGAGAATGTTCTGGTCCAAAAGAGAAGTTTAGTTTTGTTCTCTCTCTGTCTATATGGATATGGGTGGTTAGAGAGTTTATGAAGCCATAATCCAAGGTATTTGAAGGCAACATTGTTGTGTAAGTCCAAGATAGAGTCAGGTGCTTTATGAATTTTCTTTGGAGTTCCAAAAGCATACTTTGGGTGGGGCTGGGGGGTTAATAAATAGTTTATGGTGTATAAGTTCAAGTAAGTCTGACTGGAATTAGGACGGAATGTTGGTGAGACACCATCTTAATCAGTAAATGACCATGTGAACTGAGTGTTGGATGTGGAATGAGTGTATATTGTTCACACAGTATGAAATGTAGTGAATTTATGATTCACAACCTTAAAATTAAGATTTATAGTAGACCTTGTAATTCAGAAAAAGCGGTGTACTGTGCGGTTTGTTCCAAATGTCCATGTTTTTACTTGGGCAAAATGGAAAACAAGTTAAAAAATAGAATGGGTGAACACAAATATATTAGGTCTTGAAAAGACACCAATGATTTGGCAAAACATTGCATTATTAATCAAGACTATGGATTTTAATTTATTACATCAGAAGTGTTAAAATCTTCTATCGGGGAGGGGCATGGCCATTATTACTTGAAAAGCCTGAGCTAACATGCCAACTATGCTTAAATGCACATTCTTGGCCAGGTCTCAATGAGGCTGTGATGCCCATGCCCTGGCCCAATAATCAATGAGCTTCAATCACCACCACTAACACCAGGAAGGATAAGTCGTCCAGACACAGTAAAGTCCAATTTCCTTAAGAGCACTCAGAGATCACCATTAGTCTGGGGATGGTTTCTCCCTTTCTCTCCAGACCCCAATAAGACTCTCCACTGGCACAGCAAAACTTCCTGCACCCTCCCTGTCCAACCACCGTTTTCTGTTCCTGCACAAGTAGCTAACACACACACACACACACACACACACACACACACACACACACACACACACACACACACACACACACACACACAAAGACTAGTTATATACAAACACACAGACACTCCTGGGGAAGGCTGGCACAGGTTCTACAGCTATTCCCCTTTCTGCCAGTCTATAAGGTAGTACCAGCTGCCTCCAACCACTAATATCAGCTAGTAAAAAGCCCCTTACCAAAGGGTGTCCAATTATTACTGTGCAATATTATGATCCAAGTAAGTGTGACTGAGCAGCAAGACTAATGGAGTGGCTTCATACAGTATCACTATTTACATGCAATGTACTCTAGAGCTTAAATTATCTCTACACAAAACAACCACAGTTGAAAGGTTTAAAAATATTTAATAAATAATAAAAACATGAGACAATACTTCTTACTACACAGTTCTAGTCAAGAGTTCTTACATCACAGGAACATGCTTAAAATAATACTGTAGAATAGTTCTGACAAATATAGACAACAGCTAGACTAAACGTACTATTTTCTATCCTTTTCTAAGAGAAATCACAGTTCTAAATAAACTTATATGGAGAGCAAAAGCAGAGTACTGGTGAGTTATTGTCAGCTTTAGACAAAATCCAAAATGCTCTCTCTCTGTCACTGAGGAAGTCCTTTAAATTGATAATACATCCTGCTGACTCATTTTAGATTACATCATTCTTGACAATTCCCTTGTTTCCCAGGCTAACAGAAACTCTACATTTACAATTCTTAGTAAGCTTGCACCTGGTCAGGAGACCACAGCAATTAAAGACAGTATATATGTAACATCTAGCAATCAACTCTGGTCTCAAAACAATAGGAAGAATCTGCTGGTTCAGACACCACAGCTCCGAGCCCTGAGATAAACCGTCATAAAATGCTTGACTTATTAGTTTTCTTACAGCAGAGTGCACTGTTGTTACATTTTTGCAGTTCAACATCCAATACAGTCTTCTCACATTTAAGAGAACAAGCCTATGGCTTTTATTAATATTTACAAAGACATAGAATTATCTACAAAATTCTATCTAGCTAGGCTGGCCGCCTTCACATATCTTCACAGAGGATACACATATAAAAAACCTTTTGAGATTGAAAGCATTAAGAAGATGGTAAATTATATATTTAAAGTACATATAATGTTTAGTTTTATTGGTCAACTGTGGCAGTCTGTTAATGAAGATTACTGCACTTGCGAGTTTTAGAGGTGCGAGTAATTTTAAGGATTATTATTGGTTATTCCTGGGTGTGTGTAGTTGATGATGTATTTAAATGTGCTAATTAGAATGCTTTTTAAATATTGTTATGCATGATTTAAAACTGTCTGATGAAGTTCCCTGTATAAGTGTACTTTAGGAACTAAAGTGCTTACATTTTAAACACTGCTTTTAAATAATTTAGGAGTGGTGATGATTTAATAACTGCTTTTACTGTGATACTGCCTTGTCATCTGTATTTTCTTGTTCCTGGTTTGTCTTCATTTTTGTGGTACAAAAAAATTTCCACAGCATTGGGTATACCATGGAACACAGTAAAGACAGTCATCAAAAAGTGGAGAAAATACGGGGCAACAATGACGATGCAAAAAACTGGAAGTCTCTCTTAAATTGATGAAAATGGAAGATGAAAACTGGTCAGGGAGCCTCCCAAGGGACGTACAGCAACACTGAAGGAGCTGCAGGAATTTCTGGCAAGTACTGGTTGTGTACTACATGTGACAACAATCTCCCATATTCTCCATTTGTCTGGGCTATGGGGTAGGGTTGCAAGATGGAAGCTTTTTCTTACACAGAAAAACATCCAGGCCCGGCTAAAATTTGCAAAACAATGCATCAAGTGTCCCAAAAGCATGAGGAAAAATGTGTTATGGTCTGATGAGACCAAAGTTGAACTTTCTGGCCACAATTCAAAAAGGTATGTTTGGCACAAAAACAACACTTCGCATCAACAAAAGAACACCATCCCTAAGGTGAAGCACGGTGGTAGCAGTATCATACTTTGGGGTTGCCTTTCTTCAGCTGGAACTAGGGCTTTAGTCAAGATGATGGGAATTATGAACAGTTCCAAATACCAGTAAATTTTGGCTCAAAACCTTCAGGCATCTGCTAGAAAGCTAAATATGAAGAGGAATTTCACCTTTCAGTATGACAATGATCCCAAGCATACATCCAAACCAACAAAATAACAGCATCACAAAAAGAAAATGAAAGTTTTGGACTGGCCCAGCCAGGGACCAGTTCTAAATCCAATAGAAAATTTGTGGGGTGACCTGAAGAGGGCTGTGCACAAGAGATGCCCTCGCAATGTGACAGATTTGGAGTGCTTTTGCAAGGAAGAGTGGGCAAATGCTGCTAAGATAAGATGTGCTATGCTGATTGAATGTTGTAATAAAATCAAAAGGTGCTTCAACAAAGTATTAGTTTAAGGGTGTGCACACTTATGCAACCAGCTTGTTGTACTTTTCTTTTTTATATTTCCCCCCTAACAGATTTGTTTTTCAATTGAATTGCACAGGTTATAGGTCACATAAAAGGTGGAAAAAGTTTTGAAATGATTTATGTTGTCTCATTTGTTTATATCACAAAAACCTGGCATTTTAACAGGGGTGTGTACACTTTTTATATCCACTGTATGGTAGTTACTGGCCCTGAAAGCTAAGGTAGCATAAATATAGGCATTTTCCAGTAACTTTCCACAGCAAGACTGCTTTTATCAGACGGTAAAAGTGTAGGGGAGGACAGCAACTTTGGTGGTTTATCAGTGGCCACAGAAATCACAGCAGGGTCTTTATACAAAAACATTTGAACTTCATGGACTATACAGAAACTGTCAGGCTTCTTAGGAGCAGGAGGCTAGGAATCAGTGGCTTTGAAGACAGTGTGTGTCCAAAAGAGTATCCAACACTGGTGGTAATGTAGAAGGCATTGTTGAATCTGTTTAATATTTTATAGTACTTTTGAATGTCAGAAGCATGAGAACAATCACTTTTAAAAAGTTCCACCTTATGTATTACGGTATCGCCTAAAGATAATTCCTCTACAAAGTAACCAGGAGAATGTCGATCCTCTTTATCAGACCTCCATTGCAAATCCTAATCAGAGTCTAAATCAAACTCATCCTGAGATGACTCAATCCCCATGATGTTTCAAAGGAGGACAGAGTAATACAGGTGGGAACCAACAAGCATTGAGGGGACTTTAAAGCCAGAAGGACACTGAAAAGCCCTTGAGTAAAGTCCTGCCATTCTTTATATGGATCCTTTGCCACAGGGGCTATATGTCTGATGGTCTGCTGCTTCATTTTTAAGAGAACATCAGCTTTAACAAATCTAGGTGGCTGAGACCCCTGCCTAGATTCAATAAGTGTACAAGGAATCTCCTCACTAAAAAGAATTTGGAGAATCCCTCTCAGCACCTCTGATATTACCAGCCAGGATTCATCTTCATCTGCAGCTGATGTAGGCATAGCCTTGGCAGAAGTATAGGTAGGCAGCTACATGTTAGCCTGCAACAGAGTTGTAAAAGAGGTAATTGATGTTGGTAACAGCTGGCCCCCGAGTTCTTCATCCAACATGATGGAGATGTCTGGACTAACGTGGACAGTAACAGACTCAATGCACACCTTTTTAGCTGTTGTATTTACTGACCACTGAATATCAGTGCAGGTAGATTCAGAGGCTATTATACCTTATTAAGTCATCATAGACCTAATTAACAAGGATATAGGGAATTCCAAGCTCTAGATCCCACACAATTTGGTTTTGTGAAAGGCAGATCATGCCTGGTCAGCCTGCTTGACTTCTTTGATTCAGTCACCAGAGCTGTGAATGAGGGCAAGGCAGTTCACACAGCCTACCTCGATCTGGCCAAGGCCTTTGATACCATTCCCCACTCAGGAATTATTGGTAAACTCATCAAACTAGGCATTAACCCCTATATCGCTAGGTGGGTTGCAAACTGGCTCACAGATAGAAACCACAGTGTGAAAATAGCGGACTTCAAGTCAGACTACCGACCAGTCATGAGTGGAGTCTCACAGGGATTGGTTCTGGGTCATCTCCTGTTTGGCATCGAATTCTCAGAAGTCCAGGCCAACACAAATGGACTCTAGGTCACCAAGTTCGCAGATGACTGCAAGCTTGGAGCCAATATTAACTTCCCATGTGATGTAGAATTCCTACAGGAAGGCCACACTGAGACCAATGACTGGTGTCGAAACCATAGCCTTAACTTTAATGCCAAAAAATGCATCATCATCTCCTTAGGGAAAAACTCAGTTCCTACAAATTACCACATTGATGGGAGCCCTGTGAACACTGGAGGTGTTATAAGAGATCTGGGGCACAGGTTGGGCTTCACAATAATTTCAATATCACAATAAAACAAATGTATAAAGATAAGATGCATGGTAAATGTGGTTCTTTTTCAACTGACACATTAATAAGATAACTATAAATCATATATATATATATATATATATATATATATATATATATATAAATAACACACACACATATATATATATATATATAAATACACACACACACACACACATATATATATATAAATACACACACACACATATATATATATATATATATATATATATAAATACACACACACATACATATATGTATCAATAAATCAAGCAAAATTGTGAATTTGTTCCTTTATTTGCCGTTGCAATTGACATTTAAGGTATTTAAATCACTTCAAATTAAAAAATCCAAGGTATAAAAATTAAAGATAACTATAAATCTAAGTTAATGATTTTTGCAGATATTATGCTATCTTTGTGAGTTTTAAATTCATCACTTAAAGTGGCATTTTAATTTTTTCACTTCAGTTATTTTAAATGAATTAAAATTAATTTCATATTTTTCAATAATCTTAAATTAAAATCCATTAATATAAGGAAACCATCCAAATCAGACATCTTATCCCATGTTAAACTCACTCAAGAAATGTCATCTTTTAAATCTATAAGCTCTGGTGAAGAAATAAGACTTGTAAATTATATTGGAATTCTAAATAATATTCTAATGATTATTTATTTATTTATTTACATTTGTTGACCGGGAGTGTCCGACTGGACATAGGTCCATTTTCAGCGGAGGCCCGGGGAGAAAAGCTCCACAGTAAAAATAAACAGATGGTAGTTACATTGGATTACATAGCGATTAACAATTTAACATAGCAATTACTTACAACATATTTACTGATGAAGAACATAGTACATCAGTAGACAACTAGAATCTTTATCTTTGAAGTGCATAACAGACATTAACAAATGTTACAATAAGAAGTTCCTGCTGTATAATAAGTACTATGCTTATGAGCATCTGAGCTGGCTATAATCAAGGTAGTTTGATTGGAAAGAAAGGTTGTGGTTGGATGGGGTGTGTGATATTAGAGTGGGAGTTGCAAGGGCATAGCCAGCATGTTTTTAGGTGCGCTTTTAGTAAAGTTTTGAAGTGGGTGCATGATGGTACGGAGGTAATTGTGGG